>NW_024366480.1:183505-508505 GCF_014805655.1 Passer montanus
GCGGGCCGGGCACGGCCGGGGCTCCGCGGGGCTGCGGCGCCGCTTCCCGCCGCTTCCCGCTCCCTCCCGGGATTCAGAGCAGCGGGGCAGACCTGAGAGCTGACCCGCGAGGCCCTGCCAAGGAGCAGGAGAGGCGAGCGGAGGTGCTGCTGCTCTCTGCCCTCTGGGGTTAGACCTGAGAGGGACTGGAGACAGATGAAGGTGTCTCCACCTCTGTCCCACAGCGTTATGTTCCGTCAGGGCCTTACAGTGGAAACTGGGAGAAACAAGTGACTTTTGAACACAACTGGGAGGCCTCTACAGCTAACCACATGGAGAAAGAAAAGGGCAGTTTGCAGGCCTTGGAAAGCCCTCAGTGAATTGGAAAGGTGCCCTCATGTCATGGGGCAGGAGGGACGGGAGAACGGCCTCTGGCTTCTCAGTTAGAGAAGTGATGGCATCCTGTGTGGTTTGGAAATTCAGAGGTTTTCTCATTTTTTTGCTCACAACATGTACTCAACAGTAGCAATGAACACACCCTGCTAACTCCCTGAGAAGCAAACTAAAGTTCTGTGATGTTAGTTTGCTGGACTTCACCTTACTTAATTTTGTAATGTTTATTAAAAGTCCTTAAGTTTTTGCTGATTTTTTTCATATCATCTACTAAAAACTCCAGAAGTTCAGAATAGGAAGGTAACACCAAATACATAATCACCTAAATAACAAGTAATTAATTATTAATATCCAATGTTAAGGTTTATAGTCCTGGCTAGTTTATAAAAATTGTTTTATTGTTTTCATCAAGCATATTGGTTCTGCTTTACTGCAGTGTCTGAATTTAATTTACTTAGGTATTCAGAGATGAAGCTGTCCTTGAAATAGTGGCAATTATATACAGATGTCATGCTCCTACAGTCTTCTCTCCTAACACATCCCCTTCCAGTTGGTTTCCTGAGCTGTTCATGCATGATGTGCTGATATCCTTCTCTTTGCAGACACTGGTGCAGCAATCTGCATACTCATGAACCCATTTGCTGCTGTTTAAGGTCTGATTTAAAGTAATTTCTCCCAAGTGAATTAGTTTATACTCAGACACGTCCTGTTTCTTCTGACCCACCATCCATTCTCACAAGACTGTCATGTAAACCAGTTGCTCTCCTATTCTTATCAACCATTCCCTTAGCTCCATAAAAAATAATTGTAAATTATTAATATGTAAGTGTCCATAAATATTAAATGTCACTGGCTGTTACTCCAGAGCTGTTACTGATGGGAAAGTCAATGGGGCAAGTAAAATAAATGTATGGTTTTTCATGGGGTTGTTGTTCTTTTTGAAAGAAGTGTGTCTGGTGCTGCAAGCCACATTGTCACAAGATCCACACTACCCTTCTTGACATGTTGAAATGGTATCACCTAGAGATGTAGCAGTACGTATTCTTCCAGTAGTTTTGCATATTTCAATATGCTAAGGATGAACTAAACAGTAAAAAACCTCAGATGTGTTTTTCATAGGGGCTATAAACTAGGTCGCTTCTGGGTTGTAAGGCAAGGAGAAGGGGCAGGAACGAAAATACGGGAAAAGGAGCGTGCCAGGTATTTTGGAAGCCGGTTGCTTCTGGACGTGGTGGGGAGATGGAATACCCGGGCTGGTGCTGGCTGTGTGCGGGGCAGCAGGAGCAGTTGTCACAGCGGGAGCTGGCAGCGGGACGGCGGCCGCCGGCTGGATCCGGCACCGGCTCCGCTCAGCAGCGCCCAGACAGAACCGTGCCCCCGACCAAGGAAAGTGGAACACGACGTTAGCTTATCAGTTGTCTCCCAGTTTGTTTGGTGCTGGCAATTACAGCACTGAAAATTTCTATTTCGTTTGGTTGGAATTGTTTAGGTACTTAAATGATGATAACCTAGTGTTCTCTTAAATACCTGTTATATACGGTAATTAATTTGAAGGGCCAGGTCTAGCCAAGAGAGACTTACTATATGTTGCAAAATATAAATATTATTATATAATACAATTATATATATATTTTATATATATTATAATATAATTATTATTATTTGTAGCTGTGTGAACAAAATGCTCATATGTAGGGGAAAAAAAAACACCCCCAAACCAACTGTTTTTTCTATTTCGTGAACTAATCGGGAAATTATTTTTTTAAACATACTGATTGTGCTCCCAAAGGCTGTAGATTGCAGAACGTGACACAGTCACTCTTGCTCCCTGTACTAGATTCGGTTCAGGAAAGCAGAAAACATTTATTAAAGACAGTATCAATATTGCACGTGTAAAAATGAGCAATTGCACATCTAAATGAGCGTGTAATTGTAATTGCATGTGATCTTAGGTTTGAAATGGATGGCACTTAACAGCAAAGTAATGGCTTTGTGCTGAAATGAAAGGACTCTTGGGTCAGCCTGAGGGCACACTTGTAGTTGCAAGTTTAAAAAGCCATTTTCAGTGTAATTTGATACTCAGTTCTGCAGCCAAATGTAATCAGTCTATTTGCATATGTAATTGCGATTTATTTAGCAGTACTTTTTTGGGAGAGTTTGTTTTTTTTCTTAACGCCACTTTAAAAATAATTTCATCACAAAGCAAAAAAACAAAACAAAAGACCCAAAACAAAAGCAACCGTCCCCTGAAACCATTATTTCCAACACTGTATGCTTTATTAAGTCAGTCAACAGAACAAACACCAAGAGACAAAAATGTATACGTAAATCTATATATGCACACACAGAATATTGTGGTTGCACTTTCTTGAAGTGGCTACTTTCAGCTAAACTAATGATTTGCCCTGTGGGGGCAGCCCAGGGAAAGAACACAAAAACTCTTCTACCCCCTGACTGTTCCTGAAATCGAGCTACTCAATATATCGAGGTTCATCTTTCAATAGAGTTGACAATTCAGAATATTAATCACGAGTATTCATCTTGTTCTTTTTGACTACAGAAACTGTTGACTTAAAAGTGGGAAGCTATAGCTGTATTTACTGCTTACTATGTGTAACTAGAGGAGTGTTTATGATCAGCATATAGTACTATATAAAATATCAAATATATTTTCTTCACAAACAAAATTTCTCTCAAGTCTGTTAAGTTCACATTTCTCAAATTAGTATTCTGTGTCTTCCTTTAAATTAATTTTCTGGTAACATTAATTGTAACAAATTCTCAATATTTTTCTTTAAACTTCTGATTTCTTTAAATGTGGAGAAAAAAAAACAATTCAACAACATGGGTCAAAAGCACTGTGTAAGTACCAAAGTATCTATGACAGATAAAATTATTTAAAAAATAAAATATATATCAAAACTAAACATTCATTGTTTTGGGGGAGGTCTACCTTGTTCATCTCTGAGGATGGCAGTACTGAATTGCAGAGGTAAATTCCTGCACCTGAACTGAAGGTGCATTCAGGATGCACTGAATATTCTCAGTAACTGCAGACACTCAACATCAGCATTTCAACTGACCGTATTTTGTAGGCTCTGAAACACCAGCTGCATGTCCTGCTTCTTGAAAGGGATCCCAGAAACCACAGGCAGGAGGATTAAAGGGCAGAAAGGCCCACAAAACCTGTTGGTTCTGCTGTGTCACAGGGGAGCTGGGCAGCAGGGTGTGTGCTTACTGCCTGGACCAGCGCTGGCACTGCACCTTTATCAGAGCTGCCTTTTTGCTTTGACACACAAAACGGTGTCTCTGTTGAAGAGTTAGCCTGTGGAGAGCAGCAGAACTTGAGTTTGCTATGTGATTGCATTGGAAAAAGATGCCATGGGACAGCTGATGCCTAGAGAAGGAAAACAGACTGCAGCTAACAGCTTGACAAACTTACTCTGTATATAAAAGAGGGTATTAGCAAGTATCAAGGTATCTGCTGTTTGCTCTTTTTTTTTTTTTTTTTGCATTAGCAAAAGAATAATGTAAAGAAGTTAGGAAAGATTTGTGGTTCTGCTTAGGATCAATCAATAAAAATTAATCTATCATTTATGACAAAGTTTTACCATCTATGTCTGTAAGTTTACAACACATGCTAACATTATGCTAACAATCTACTACATATGCTTAGTAGTAGATAGATGAAACGAATAAAACAAAAGACAAACACCCCCAACATACAGTTCTCTTGTGTTTTAGATAGTCACAGGGAGACTCACACATTTAATAACTAATAATATTCCTATCAGAGTTCATTTTTCTTTGGGAGAACTGAAATTCTGAAATCACAGTTCAATAAATTTAGTGACAGTTTTGCACCTTTTTCCTGGGCTAGAATTTCACCTGTTATTTGTATAGATTCCTTTACTCTGAATTCTTACACCTGATGCATTTATCATAGCTGAATTACAAAACCTTTATATATGTTGGAGTTAGTCTCTGAATCTGAAAAAAATCAAGAGAAATCAGCTCATGCTTCAATGCAATGAAGAATTCTGCTTTCCAGTATTTCAGTCATGGGAGTTTGGTTTAGCTTTTAGGCTGATTGAGATTGCTGTCATAGCTTCTAATATCACGAGTATATATAGAGTCTTATTACTAAGACATTGCAACCTGTAGATTCAGACTCAGCATGATTCAGCAAATGGCATCAAAACCTGTACTGATAAATAAAAATGCAGTAGAATGTGGACAGAACAGTTAGGACCAAGAGCATAACAGGAAAAAAAAAAGCTACCAAAGTTTGGAATGTGACATAAAGTAATGTATTAATTGTGCAAAAGAGTAGTGATTGTAAAAATACACACATTAAAACTATGCATTCATGCTTCTTTGGATTGAAATAATTGTTTGTGTCATAGCTGTGACATGGTCATCAAAATGGTTGACAATTTTAGTTTACATGCCAAATAGGAAATATAATTTCACGTTAATACAACTGTTGTGTGTTCAGATGTCTGTATATACATGAGATTAAGAATGACCTAATTGAAAATGAATCCTTTGTAAATTAATCCACTTTTATACACCCTGAGAGATAAGATTTGCTTTTTTTGTGTTAACATTTAAATGCATATTGCTGACTATTGGAACCTCATTTAGCTTTTGCTAGATGTGAGGTATGGCTGATTTACAAGGAATCAGAATAAAGTTCCTTACTTATATCACTATTTAAATTATTTATTTACATGAGAAATTTCTGTATATTTCTGTAGCTTATAAGTTACTACCTGCCTTACATCAGTTCACTGTTCTTCTATGCAGTGAATAACTAGTAGCCTGCAAAGATGAACTAACAAGACAGTAGCCAGTGTAACTTCAGTGCATATTTGATCTTTCTGCATTGTGAAATACATTGTCTCCATTTCAGAAGAGGCTAGTCTTGTTCTAAAACAGAGTTTGGAGCATACACCTACCCCCTGCACAGAGATAATCTGGCTGCTGTGTGTGCTGTCGGAGACAGTGAGAATGTAAGAAAGAACAAAATGTTGTGCTTCACTGTGTGGAACTGTGATCTCTTGCCATGTGAACTAGCATGAGAGAACCAAGACAGTGCATAGGAGCAATCTGAGAACCAGCAGTTCAGAGGAGTGCAGAACTAAGTTTAGCAAGTTTTGTCTGTCTGCTTAGCAGCTGCTTTTTCTCTGCCAGAAATAGCAGTTTCATAGACTCAGGGAAGCAACTCCTGCCTGAGCAGGGACTCCTTGTGATAGAAACTAATTGCCAGAAGCAGGAGAGCTCTGGCAAGAGAGCACTTGCTTTGGGGTGCATTAAGGGAAAATGAGTGCATTGTGTGCCTTGCCTTGGCATTGCCTGCTGCAGATCATCCTGCTAAAAGAAGCCAGAAACTGCACACTTTATGCTGCAATGCACCCAAACTGTACTTACTCTCAGCTGTCTAAGCTTGCCACTTCATTGTGGCAGTGGACCCATCAAATTTTGGCTGTTTGATATCTCAGGACAGCAGGGTGTTCTGGCCAAGAAATGCTCTTGATTGTTTACTGTGTGTCTCTTAATAAGGCAGGAAAAAAGCAAAGGTCACCAAAAAGCAAATGAGAAGAAGGAACAGCATCAAGTCAGAAACAAAAGAACTGTTGCCGTCATTAACCAAACACAGAAATAATTAGAAAAACCTAAGCACACAAACAAAAACACACACAAAAAAGCAAAATTACTACCTAAAAATGGAACTGTAGCCCTGTAGCCCTGTAACTAGCCCACAAACTAAATTTGATTTTCTGAATATGAAAAAGCTTATTTTCTGTATAAGAACTGGAAGTCATTCACTGGTTGTAAAATGAACAGTTGAAGTCTGATGTTTGTGAGAATAAGCACACATCATAGCCCCCTAATAGGCTAAAACCTAAAGGATTTTAATTTCATTTTATTGAATACAAAAAAGAAATGGCAAAAAAAATCATATCAAGTTCTCATTTTTGTGTAGGAAATAGTTTGTTGATTAGTCTGTGAGCATAAGCTTGCAGAGATATTTGGCCCCATAAGGCAGTTACAGGTGTTCCTTTGTTTTAATTAATAAGTCTTACTTTCTAGGGCTTTAGAAGTATTACCTTAATAATATGTCTTGGTCTGGAACAAATTCATACCAGCACATCATATCTATCTATTTTTTATTATTCTACCACAGCATATACTAGAAGTTTTTAAAAATATATTTTTATGGAGCTTTAATCTGGATTTGGTGTTTATCATGAGTGTAGTGAAAGAAATGTGCAAAAAAATTATCTCTTTATATAAACTGTGTAAATAAAAATACATTTTCCCTCCAAGTTTGTAAATACAAAGATCTATTTTTAGACAAATATTTCACTTTTCGTGCTTTTAACTGCCACCACCAATCAAACCCAGCCTTTATGAAAAAAACTGTAATTTTCTGAAGTAATCTTTCAAGTAACATTTTATGTGCAATTTAATCAACAAATTTAACACATTTTGAGATTTATTTAGTTTTTAATCCAAGGTTTTAATTAAGCACAAGAGCATTTAGGAAGTTGAGATTTTGAGGGAGTCTTCCCAGCCATTCTTCAGAGAGGTCTATCACTAGGATATATCAGTTTCCATGAGGAATCATCATGTGAGCTGCTGTGACCCTCTCCACCTGTCCCACCTCCTCCACCCAGGAAAGTTCAACTGGGCTGTCAGAATCTCACTGAACATTAGGTGTGTGCTGCCCTGGATCAGGAATTTGTTCAATCTTACCTCACCTCTGGAAAGTGACTTCAGGGACTCCACTGTGGTATCAGTCTCTCTTTCAGCCATACTGTATTTTGCAGAAGTAATCAAACTTGCAGTCCTGAATCCAAGCAGTTAGTATTGTTGAAACTACATTCTATAGTTGTACTAAACAGAAAATGTTCTATTACTCTAGTCAGTGTCAGAAAAAGAAATGGTCATATTCAATGAAGCATATATTCCTCATCAATTCAGAAAATATTGTAGACTTAAAGACAGAGATTCCATAAATAATAATGGAATAGGAAACTTAAGGTTCAGTCACTTCACATAAATATCTCATTAAATCAACTCACGCCAAGGCTTTCCTTCAAGCCAAGATTAGGATCTACTGTTACTTGAAAATTCCATTCAAGTTTTCCAGCTCAGCCAGCCTGTGTGCTTACAAGTGTGAGACCAAAATCAGCTAATCCTAGTAGGGAAGTAAATGAAGGTTGGTCTCTTTCACCAGGCAGCAACTGACAGAACCAGAGGAGACAGTCTCAAGCTGCATCAAGGGAAATACAGATTGGATATTAGGAAAAAGTTTTTCACAGAAAGGGTGATAAAGTTCTGGAATGGGCTGCTTGGGGAGGTGGTGGAGTCACCATCCCTGGATGTGTTTAAAAAAAGACTGGATATGGCACTCGGTGCCATGGTTTAGTTGAAGTGTTAGGGCATGGGTTGCACTCAAGGATCTTTAAGGTCTCTTCCAACCTAGTCATTCTGTCAATTATGTGAAATTTCACAAATACAAACATTAGAATTGTAAAAAAAATGATCATTATCTTCTTTCTCTGCCTACTGTCAGGAATCAGATCAGTATTAGCAACACTTAATGCTGTATTGAAATACATGAGCTGCTGTGGGCATGAAAAGATTCTGCACTGTATGATGGTAGCACTGTCCTGCTCCTGTCACTGTAGCAAGGGCTGGCTGCTCTGACAGCCAGGCTGCTTCTCTGCAGTAGAGAAGGGCAGGGTCTCACCCCAGCAGTGCCTGTGTGTGACAAAAATTGCTGTCCCCACGTGCAGCCATGCATGAGTGAGCTCTCCACACTCCTGACCTGTTCTGTTTTCTTATGCTAAAGCATGGGAAAAGTCAATAGTTTTCAAGCTCTCACTTTGGAGTTCTAAAAACAAACAAGCAAACAAATAAACAAACTTTTTTTTGATCCAACTGCACTATTTTTTTTTTGTTTTAAACTCAGTTGAAACAGAAGGGCTGCAGAGTGGTGTTGTTCTGTATGAATGACATTAGCTTAAAATCACTATATTTAACAGATTTTGTTTTCTGCTTTCTACTTTAAAACAAAGATGAAGAAAAAAGGGTTTATTCTTACACACAGGGGAAATTATTCCTGAGTGTTGTAACCTAGCCATATTTCAAATCACTTTGCAGGAGAGTTAAAATCACCAACTGATCCTACTGAACTGCTCCAAAGCAGGGTGTAGGCATAGCTGGAATTGTGCAGAGCTATGTGTTTTTATTTAAACATAAACATTTCTTCCCTGTTCTCATTCCTGGCAAAACAGTACTATTTGAACTGAAACTGCACAGAAAATATACATGAAACTTTTGGGATGGAAATTTTTTGATCTAAAAGATTAATATCTGACATTATAAACATCAAAGCAAAATAAGAGACAACTATAGCTCAGGTTTTAAAGCACACTTCCTAGTTCATTGACCTGTCCATCAAAATAATAGAGGTGTTTTCTAACCTCAGTCTCTAATTCCCTTCTCCAATTGTTTGGGGTGGTTTTAGACATTAAGCAATGCATGTAAATCTATGTAAGCTGGAACTATAACCATCTCATTACAAATTTATATAAATTCATGCAAAAGAGCTCTTATTAAATTTACTTTGAAATAAAAGGTTGTTTCTCCATTACACAATATGCTGTTACTGGATAAAATATAATAAAACTAATATGCAACTGTCTTTATGACCCTATGCATCTCATCCAGCTTTATCTTTTAGCCACTGCTTGTAAGTGTTCCCTGACCCACTTGATAATCATTTTATTAAGTCACTGCAATGACATACACCTTGTTATCTGGATTAATTTTCAATCCATAGTCATATCTGTTGCTTTTGCTCACAAGATTTAGCTGAACACACTACTTTCAAATGAACTGTTAAAAAGAACCACAAAACACACTACACAGGTCCAGACCCAAAGTCTGTTAATGTCATGTTCTTTTTCTTCTTTCCCCCCAAAAGCAGCCAACATAAACACCTACAAATTAATATTAAAGTAGAGGTGATACAGGGGTACCTCCCTGGTAGACGCCCCCAGATTCCACTGAAGTGTAACATGACAAGTTGCTAGCTAATCAAGCTAACAAGTAGCTTTATTGTTCTAAAATAAAAACCCTTTTGTGGCTAAAGCTGTAGGAAACTGAGCCTAGATATTCTTTTCTTGTTGGCTCAAATATCCATAACAAAAATCTTGCAAATAACTTCAATCAGATTAAATTCCTCTCTCCCTGCTCCTTCAAGACCTCCATCCAGCCTTCTGCTCCTTCACCTTCATGCAATGTGCTGCAGATCCACAGCATCAGTGAAATCACAGCAAGAAATCTGAATTAAGGAGGCACTTTCAAAGTTATTTTCAAGCAGGGCATTGTGCTACAGCATTTTGTGTACAGTGCAGTTGCTCATACTCCTCCAGTACAACTCTGCTGCTGAGTCCTGGGATTGAGATAGGCACAGTTGGAAGGCTGAGGAATGGGGACAATTTAATCTGGCTACTGAGACAAACATTGTACACTCCCCTGTAAAGAGACTAATTTTATGTACGAAGAAGGATTTAATACAATGAAAGTGCAGATTTCAAATATTATACATTATATGAAATATTATGGTTAGAATTTTCCATTTCAAGTAATGAAATGATCCTCATTTCTCCAACACTGCTCTTTTTTCCACAATAGATTTTTTGCCAGGGAAAGTTCAGTCCCTGGCACTGTTAATCCAAATCACACAGGGAATTAAGTAGGAAAACAGGATGAATTAATATAATGCAGCCACTCAACTTCCTCTCAGTTTCTAACAGCTGGAATTATAATAGATAAACAGCACACAAACTTGACAAAGTATTAAGTATTTCCAAAAAGCTGGTGTGCATGGCTTGCCACATCTTTACAGTTTGATAATCACTGTATTTGAATAATTTTACTGATTGGTTTCTAAGAACATATCCAAGGTATTTTTAGACTGCATTCTTCATTCAGGGTGGAATTTTTGCTGCTGGAAAGGGCAGTGAGATAGATCTAACATGACAAATCATCTTGTTGCTAACTCACCTATTTATAATTAAAGGCCTTAAAGTTAGTTACAAAGATTTTCTAGAACTTCATCTGAAGCTGCTGCCCCAGCATTCCCATACACTGAAAGACAATATCCATTTCTCAACAATAACCACTAATGACTCCACAGCTGCTCCAGCATCTTGTCCAAGCACTTCATGCTGAATTTCTTATCAGACTGGTCTGAAAGATTTAGCTTCTTTTAACATGCTCCTTGTGACAAAGATCTCCTAATAACCTGATTTTCAGAAACATTACCCTCTTGGCCTCGTAAAACAACATGTATGGTAGGTATAAATAAAATCAGCAAAAGACTTATTAATCAGTAGATTGGTAATTAAAAAAAAATTAACAGTTTAAGATCTGAAGTGTTTCATAGTCAAAAACAACAATTTGTATAAAAGCTCTGGTGGAAAGGAGTGGAAGGAGAAGAGGGAAGAGGGGAACTAAAACCTCAGAGTACAGAAGTCCTTAATCATGAATTTGAATAAGTCCTTCCCATACCTAACACAAAGATAATATCTTGAGGAAAAGACTATTGAAAATGAACAAAACCAATGAGTGATTATAAAACCTCAAAGTTGTTCTAGTGGTCTGTATGCACAGGACAGAAATTTATATTTTTTTAAATTTTAAGTTCAGAGAAGTTTATTGGGTTGATATGTAGCTCAGCACAGAACATCACGACTGTCTACAAACAAGTCCACTTCACAAACGGCCACATCCACTGGAGTCCCTCAAAGTCCCATCAGATTGTACCATTACATCACAATTCTATGTACATTCTATGTACCAGCAGTGGTTGAAATGTAATGACATTTTGTAGGAACAATATAAACAAAATACCGTGTTTTACTTTGCAAAAGGAAGTAGCAGCAAACACTGTGCTAGTACCCTGATCCAGACAAAAGTAAGTTACTTTGTCCATCCCTTCTGATGAAAAAGGTTGAGAAGAAAAAGAACACAAGACAGGAAATAAAGTACAGCTTAACACAGGGGAGAAAAGTACAAATCCCTTTGATTCATTAAAATAACATCATACCCAGCCCCCTACCATTCCCACTGCCACCCTCACTGAAGTTACAAAAGCAGTGGATGATTTTTTGTACAGCCCTAACCTACTTTATTTCACAGTGTGGAGTGCAGGCAGTATTTTGAAACACCAAGTACCAGGGAAGAGTATTCATAGATTCAAAGGCAAGTGGATACAGGAAATCTCAACAGTAGAGAGATATAAAAAAGCACTAGGAAAAGAAGGGAGTATATTAGTCCATCAATAAGGCATTGACTCAAGAAATAAGAATACCAACAGTGGTTTCATCCCTTATTTATGTCTTCACTCTTCCTAAAACACCAAGATAATTGCAATGTATTATTGCCATCTTATATTCCTGAGGCTACCATGTGGCAAAAATACAGAGCTCACCTTTGATGTGCAATACCTTTGTGGTTTCTGTATCATATTAGCAAATTTGTCCACTTACACATTTTTATATACATATAAATAACAAAATACATTTAAGTTTGAATAATAATCTTTATTTCTTTATTAGTTTATTTGTAAAAGGTACATTGTAATCCTGAGCTAATGCTTTTATACATTTAGCGTCATACAAAGACAGATCATTTACAGTTCGATCATTTACATTTATTGTGCTCCAAAATCCTTATCCGAATATCATTTTGACTTAGCAGGAACATAGATAATTTAAATTACATGTATCCCTGAAACATCCATATTAATTTACCCATCTGACCCCATTAGCTAAATTACTAGTTGTCTAAATCACTCAGGACATTCCTTCTGAATTTAGCAAAAACTTGTTTAAAATTATAAAGATGGGCAGTGCAAGAACTGGTCCCTCAATCCTTTGTGAATACATCATTAGAAAGAACTTTCTGCTTCCGTATTCTCTTGGCAAGTCAGTGCTAAATTGATTAGATGTACTTTGATGGAATGGTCCAAGTAATAGTTTACTAATTTCCTTATTACAGCAGTTAATGAGAATTTACAGTGTCTCCCTTTGCAGTGACCAGTGTCATAACTCTCCCAAGCAGGGAAAATCTGATGTGATCAGAGGAAAGTAAGAGGCAACCCATCACCATCTTATTGTCATCTACATGACACTGAAGTATTACAAACCAAGTCACATGAAATGCTTCCCTTAGACCCTGTAAAGGAACTTGTACGAATAACCAGAGTTAAGTTCCATAATCCGAGCATGGCTTTTAGGATTTGCCAGTTTAAAAGAAAAACAAAACAAAACAACCAGAACAAACCAAAACCAAAACCTCAGCCCCAGAATCCTTGAGGAAAAAGCATTTATCCTAACTGAAATCCAACCCTGGATAAATGGAAATTTAATTGGACTACCAAAATAGCATCTCTCTACCTGAAAAATCTCCAAGCATACAGTGTTTACAAATGTCTCTCTAGCAACAGTGTCAGTCTTTTAAACACTCACAACTTTCATTTCCTGAATAAGGTCACTATGATCTTAGGCAAAAGATGCAGTAAAGCAGTTCAAGCAAAATGCTTATTGCTTAGGTTTTAAAGCAAGCCACTTGAATACAATTTTAGTTAAAATGTTAAGTACAAATGTGAAGCTACTGTAGAAACACTTATAAACACTCTTGCTTTTGAATTCTTACTGATAATCTAGAAAAATGGCAGACGGATTTCAACATAACAAAGGAAATGTAAAACTTAATACTGTCTGTTGAAATAAAATTCAACGCCTATAAAGACAGAGTTATGAACATGTAAACACAGCTTTAGTATTCAGAGCTAGGGAATCTAGCAGCAAAACAAACTATTTGCATATTATGTAGTGCAATGAACATTTGTTCTTAAGAGACCCCCAGTCTTTAAACTACTTTGAACAGAATGGAATCCTTACAGGAAAGGTTTTAAAAGTGTCCAAGATGTAATATCCAGAACTATTAGATGTTCATCTATAACCTAACAATTTCTCTATGCAAAACTGTGCTCTGGATAGCTGACTTTAATGGCCCCCCAGTAGCAGGCTCGAATGAGGCAGATTAAACCTAAGAGATAAGCAACAGCCCAAGAAACATATGTTGCGTGAAATCGCCTGGCGAAATCTTGTGTGCCAACCTAAAAAGAGAAAACAGTAGTGTCAAACATACAGCACTATCTGTTCTTCAGGGAAGAGCAAGTTATATTAAGGAGAAGCATGTCAGCACCTTTTCAACTCTAGTAATGGTAAATTAGGTATTTTATTAGCTTAATTCTACATAACTATAGGAAAATTGAGCTTGAAAGGGAGATCAGGAGACCTTGAGTGCCAACTCCCCAATCAAACTAGAGTCAACCCCAAGGTCAGACCAAATTGTTCATGGTTTTTAACCCACCTAGGTCCCAAATAACTCCAAGGATGGAGGCTACACAAGCCTCTGGACAAACCTCATGGAAAAATGTTTTCACATACTTTTCCAATTCATAAAAAAAGGAAAAGGAATAGAAATTTTTCTCTCACCGTTTTTGTTTCTGGCTTTGTTTCTATTAGGAAACCTGGAAAATCCTTCATAACTCATTTAAGATCACACATAAATAATTATTCAAGTTAAAACGCAAGTCAGAGGCATAATGAGAATTACACATATGAATTCACTGGAGGTATTTCCTCACATGAACTTTTCTGGGATTCCCAGGTAGAAAGTTTGCTCTAGTAACCAGTATGAGATACTGGTAAGCCAGATACCACTGCTTCCACCTAACAACAACAGCCTGAGCCTTCTAATTTGTAAATAGCTTATGAGCTGGTTTTACTCTTTACAGTTTTTACAAATTACAAAGACTCATACATATTTCTAGTGCTTGGAATCCCATTCACCTCTATTGCAGTGGAACTTACATTTCTGGCTATACAGTGACATGTATTTTGGGAAACATGGAAGTTTTGAGAGCTCTAGCAAGATGTTCCAGTATTTCTACAGTGAAGTGAACCATTTTTCATAAAACTGAAGTTTTTAGAGACGAAGAGTCAAATTTAGCATCAGAAAAAAAAGAGATTATCAAAGTGCCAGAATACCTTTAAAAAAAAATTTTCTTTTTGCCTACTCAGATGATTAAGTCCACAGTTTTAATAGAGATAACAAAAACCACACCAGTTTAGGAAGTTTTTACTCAAATGCTGGGAAAAGAAGAGCTAGTCAACTAAGAGAACTCCTTTCAACACACACAGCTCTGCATGCAGCTGCAAATTTATCATGGGACATCACTCACAGTTAATCCAACACCAATGAAGATGCATATCATTCCAATTGTGATATATGCACAGCAGCGTCTCCGTGGCAGAGCACTTCCAACAGAAGAACTGTTAGAAAATAAATGGTATTGTAAATGAAAAGCAAACAAAAAACCCCAAACCAAACCAACCAAATAACAACCACAACAATAACCACTCCTACCATCAACAGTAACTGTTCAGTCTCAATACACCATCTTCAGTTTATAGAGTTGTAAGCAAAGTCTACAGTTGTAATACAAAGTACAGGACAGAGTCCTCACTTTTATTTTAAAGAACTGTTGGTGATTGTCTAGTACCTAAAAAGTTATGTGCTTGAAGAAAGGGAATGGTGCCACACCCACAGTCTGTGTGTGTCTACCCTCTGTACCCACAGTGCACCCCAGTAATTGTCTTGGATAGCCTTTGGATGGCAAAACTCAAGTTTGCTTTTCAGCTTCCATGCTGGTTGCAAGACATCCTTCAGACTTTTAGTACATCAGCATATGGCTTCAATACTTCACTGCATCTAAGTAATTGAAAATTTCTACCACCCCTACATGTCATTAATAACAACCTTCACTATCCATTTCTTGGATACTCAATATTCTTCAGTGACTAAACTGCTCTGAAGATAAATACAAATCATTTTAGTCACAGACATGTAATTTTTTTCCATGTTCAACATCTCCAAATACTGAAATTCTTTAGGCTATTAAGTCAACTTGAAGAAAATGACAAGTTCTTCTTACTTTGCAATTTCTTTCCGAGTTCTACCACAATTTATATGAGCTGCAAAAATAACTTCTGACAACCAAGGTAAATAAATCCCCTGGAAGTTCTGTCACTCATCATCTAGAAGACAGACAGCTCTGTCTCTACCTGCTGCATCAAGACAGTGCTTCACTCTAACAGAGTATAAATGCAAATAAAACATAACATTATCTACTGTAGGTTAGAAAAATTATTATAGAAGCTCAGCATTATTTAGCAAATACATCTTGAGTCACACATTTGCAATCACATACAGCTTAGTAATAAGGAAAATAGGAATATGATTTAAGTCCACTGAAACACAGTTAAAAAGACTGGAGAGGCAGAAGTGCTTTTATAAAACACGCATTATCTTTCTTAGAGGTGTTTTGAAGAATCCTGAAGCATTAGTTAAATACTTCATCCCTTTCTGGGAGATCAACACACCTTTGGAAATAGTGTAATGCTTTTACTCATCTCATGATAGTTCAACCTATTCAAGATAAATGCATAACAGAAAAAAAGCACTGCTGAACATTTGAAGCAGTACACGCATCATATGACTGACCAAATTTTTGGTTCCAGTTAATTAACCACATAGCAAGGCCTCATATGCTTAGCATGTGATTAAATTTTTTTAAGCATTTGTCTTAGAAAGCCTTCAAATAGATTGCTTTAAGCAGCTTTACTTCAATGTTATTTCTTTACAAGGAATTTCTGAAATGCTCCAAGAGAAAACAAACAAACAAACACAACCGCAGTCCTCAAGCTAACACAATGAGCTTCATCTTTCAAAGCAAGAGTTGAATAAAGTGACTACTCACAAGCCATTTTCAGAGGAGCTGGAAAAGTCCCCAAACAGTTTTTGGGGACTCATTAGCTTCCATGAGGAAATTACTTCCTTAGTAAAACCTCACAATACATAGTGAAATGGGACACTGGAGGGTGCCTGGGCTAGGATTAGGGTAAGAGAATTCCCAGTTGGGCCAAATAATGGTATCTGAGCCTCTCACACACATCTCCACTTATTCCCCCAAAAGCCACTCTACAGCCATTCCAGAAAAGGGTTATGTTGTTCAATTCCAAGTTATACAAGTAAAAAATAATAAAACCAAAGTGTAGTTTTATAAAAGGGAACAAGGGAAGAGACTGAGTTTGCCAACCTGACCTTAGGTTCCCTCCTTTGCAGGATTTTGTGGCTATGTACCCAGACTTAATTCTATTACAGAGCTGGATACCATGAGATAAGCTGGTAAAAATGTCATATTCAATACACCTAATACATACATGATATTTATTGTACCGTGTATTGCACGCAGAGTCAAAGTTCATTCTGGGAAAGACACTTTCACTGTCAGAGCTGACTTACAGTCTTATTTTTGTAATCATAATATTACAGGTGTTGTGTGTTTATTTTCCATCTATATTTCTCATGTGCCTCCTCTTATTGAGTAAGAAAGGCTGGGGGAGAAACCATCAACTCAAATACCACAAAATAGAAATGTAAAGAATGTCCCAATTTGTCTGTTTTTCTCTTTCCATATTAAGCAATGATTAAATAAAGATATTAAAATTTTTACAGTCATGTAACAGACCTAGGAGTCCAAATAAATCATTATTCATATTTCACCTCCCAACAGTGATACTGGCCACTGGCCTCGTCTAGATAGTGAGGCTTCCTCTACACACCCCAAATTACACATAAAACCCCCAAATTAACTTAAAATAAAGAAGGTTGAAACTCTATCCCAAAAACCTACCAACTGTGAAAACTCTGACAAAGCACATCTGGCAATATTAAAAATGGGATCAAAAGAACTTTCTTCGTATCACAGAAGCAAGCAATTAGTTCCATTATGGGAATATGAGGGAACTCTCTAGAAAGCAGCAGTTCCTTCTTTCTGCTGCTGAGGAAACAAAGGCACCTGCCAGAACTCTGGGCAGCAGCAGCAGATATGAAAGATGCCAAATCCAACACTGCATCAGGGAGTAAATGGAAGAGGGGAAAACTGACACATGGGACAAAGGTTATAAAAGTACCACCACAGGAAGGAATGCTGAGTCTCTTGTGCTCCAAGTAATAGGAATTATGACGATTAAACATGCTTTTAAGAGGAAAATTAAAATGCCAGTATTTTGAAGGTGAATAGCACTGCTGAAATAAGCCTTCACAGTAGTGATGGGGTTCCAACATCTCAGTCTTTCTTAGAAGTCCTTTACAGGGCAAAGGTGTTCTAAATTCATTAAGGTTCATAGTTTTGGCAGACCTTAGAAAGTAAAAGAGACAGATTCTACAGGAAAAAAAAATAGATTTGACATTTTTAATAATAACCTGTACTATTCAATTCCCTTTCTAGTAACTGAATTAATGAACTGAAATTTCTAGATGATTTAACATATATCTTGCAAAAGAGAACAGCAAACAAAAAACAGCTCCTGCTTCTTCATCATTAAATAAGAAAAATACGAGAAGCCTTTCCTGAATCTCTCACTCTCGGAAAACAAGCTGATAAACATCTGGTATTTAAAAATACAGAAGGACACTAAATCAGCAAAAAACCCAGGTGTCACTATAAAATACAACTGTATCACAACAATTTCCTCATTAGCTACATTTATTTTCCCAATGCAAGTGTCAGGCAGAGCCACTATCCATCAGCAGGCTTCTGCAAACACCTTACCTATACTAACATGACAGGTTTATAGTCCACTTCCAAAGACATTTTGTCATTTACCAATAAAATTTTATTCGCTACAGCACAATTAATTTCCTACATTTCCCAAGTTATTTTGCGAGATAAAACAAGTGTGTCACAAAATAAAGTTGTATCACAATGGTAGCACATAGATGGGATTAAAAACAGACAAGATCCTATTTGCCCCTACATTCAAATATGAGAGGTTCCTTTGTTTAGGTATTATGAGGTATGATGGCTTTATTTCTCCCTGATACATAGATGGGATTAAAAACAGACAAGAAGATCCTAATTGCCCCTACATTCAGATATGAGAGGTTCCTTTGTTTAGGTATTATGAGGCATGATGGCTTTATTTCTCCCTGAAGTTTCATAATAATGAATATATGAACTTTCATTAACTTTTTCAATAATGAACTTTTCATTATTAACTTTTTCATGTAATAACTTCTGATCTGCCCTGCAGTTTTAGAAGACATTCATAATATAAAGACCTAATATCCATCAAGCAAATGGAAGGTCACAAACAAACTACTTGCAAAGATTCACTGCACTTTTAAAAACATTTGAAACAAAATTATGAATCTGAACGTGTCAGCTGATGTCTCCTTGAAAAACTTGTTGCTGCAGTGATTCAAAGTGCCTTTTGCCTTAGTCTACACAATCCTTTTTTCAGTGACAACTATCAACTTAATCAACAGAAGGAATGAACAGTTCTACATCTGACTACTCAGCTACTAATGAAAAGTTTTGTATTTATAAGATGAAGCCCCACATTCCCTTCTAACTGCATGGCTACGCTGACCTCTGACAAAGACCTGAGAGAAAGCAGGTCACCGCAGTTATTTATTCCATCATCGTGACTCAAAGCTGTGTCTCACCTATGCTGTGCCCTAAATCCATGTATCAGAAATGTTTATGCTGCTGGAAGTGCAGAACTCCCAACCATCGCATCCCAAATGCGGGAAAACACTGAGCAACTCATTCAAAGCTAAATTACAATATTGCACAGTTTGCATCCTCAGCCCAAGGACAGACGTGCCCACTTGTTAAAATTTGTTTTGCATTCTGCAATACAGTTGCCATGAAAGCTGTAATTATCACAAATTGCACTGCAGAGAGGCTCCCACTTTCCTACATATGGATAGCATGCTTTGCACTTTATGGAGGAGAACACTGCAAAAAACTTTGAGTTCAGTCGGAATTTAAAACAGAAGCAACATTAATCAACAGAGGACAGACCAAAAGATCACATGCTGTGACTTTTGACTGTTGCTTGGAGCATAGTTTATTTTGTTGCTGTTCTTGTTAGGGTTGGGTTTTTTGTTCAGTTGGTTTTGGTCTTTAAGGTTAAAAAACAAATAACACTGACCTAAGGAGAGTCAAGAGAAAAGCCAAGGTCAGCTAACAAGGGTGACATAAAATATAAAACCTAATTGCAATTAGTTTTAAAACAAACCAAACAGCATAACTCCAACCCCTTTTCAAGGGCTGAACAGACTTAATGTGCCAGTACACACCCTGCAAAACAGCATCTCATCAAGACTGAGTTAATTTAACCCAAGCAAATTAGAACATATCCACAGCTCCACACTGGGTTGGTTACACCCCTGAGGTTAAACACAGCACTAGACTGACTTCTCTAGCAAATGCTCCAATAAAAAGACTTCAGTCAGTATTGAAGGCCAGGCTATGCCCACACCTACAGTATATTTATCCTAAACTTTCTCCTTCCTAAGGGACCTGCTAGTTTTCCTACAACATGCAACACAGCTGAGGTTCTCCAGTCCCAGTGGAAAACACATTTGTTCCTTTAACTGGAAGTCACACTTGCCTGCCAAAGGAAGACAAATATTTAAATAAATCAGCAGGACATGAAGGTCTCTGAAGTCATATTTATATCTTATTTCACACCATGTGGCTGAGATTCCATATAAATTTAAAGTATGTTACCAGTGCAACAATTCAAATTAAGACTTCCTGAGCTCAGATAAGAAAGGCCAAATACTCAAACAGAGAGGCCCAAAGAACCCAAAAAGTTTACAGCTCTTGTATTCTAATTTTTCTTGTCCTCGTTGAAGTAATAGCAAATGAGTACCCAAGTTATTCCACAGTCATTCATAAACATTAAACAAGATAACACATTAAGATGCTTAACACAAGTTGGGTGTTGAGTTTATAGTATCAGTAAACCTTCTTTCAAATCAAGATTATTTTTCCTCCCTTTACAACAAAGCAATTCAAGTTCTACCTTTAAAGATGATATCTGATTGTTACTGTATGAAGAGGTAAAATTTCAAGGCCATAAAATGTTAATTTTAGCAACCTATTCCTGTCTCTTGTTAGGAGCTTATTTTTGCCTCTATCAATTCAATCAGGACATTTTCATAAATGCAGGTGGATATGTAAAAGCTACTGATTTCTGAATAAAGAATGGAGAATTCACATGCACACAATATCTGCTTTAGCCTTGAAGTTCAGGTGAGCACAGCAAAATAATCAGCACAGCCAAGACATTTTACTCCAAAGGCTTACAGAAGAAACACTGGCTACTTCACAATAATTTACATAACCTTGCTTTCAGAAAACTTACATTTTTTTGCAGTGTGGGCATTTTGCTAGTGTGTTAAACCTCAGTTCCATCCACTGTAAAAAGAAAAAAATGAAACGGTTGAAAAGCAGACCTGAGAAAATGGTTGTTGCACTTAATGTTAAATGTCACTAAGAAAACATTTTGCTTCTCAGACTCTTTGACTTGTTTGTTTTCTTCTATAAATGGGATGCCCTTTTGTCAGAGGCAAAATTGGATTGGGATTTCCATGTGAACATTTCCCATGACTTGCCTCAGTATTACAAAATTTGCTTGACGTAATGTGGTTGCCATCCACAGGCGTAGTATGGGCAACATTATAATTTTAATAGGTTTTCTTCTCTTACTTAAAGACTATGAATATACCCTGAATCAAAATGTGTGTTTTCTTTGGCACAATTACAGACAGAAGGATTTTCCAATCTTTTCCCAACACTTGCACCATTTATGAAAACTAAGTTATGGGTATACAGAAAGATGTGGTAAAGAATATTTAAGAAAGCAGATATCAGGTTTTACATCAATGAAATAGAGAACACTCCTGGTTACTTTACATGACTGTTAAAAAGACAATATGTAAAAACTGTACATGGTGAGATCACCACGTTCTATGCTCAGACTAAAACCTATGTGGGAAACAGTCTTAGTGAAAGCAATGCCTAGAACTAACTCAACCAAGGGATACACAGAGATAAACAGCAGGTTCTGTTCAATTTAATTCTGTGATAACAGTATTAAGAAAGCATTTTAAACATGTTTGCCTTGATCAAGGTAATAAGGCTCTTTTTCTTCTTCCTGTAAGCAGTTATTTTGTAACTGCAGCTCTCTCCCCTGCCTTTCTCAAGTTTTCAAGGATAGTTGGAAGTTTTCTGGGTGATGCAAAAAAATCACACTGCAAGTTAAAAGCAGAAGAAGCCACAGTGGAGATCCCCAGTGCCTCCATGAGGCCCTGCCTTATCTCCATGAGAAATCTGAAGCTGTCCTACTGAAGTGAAAGTATTATAACTGCTACAGCCACAAATCAAAACCAGAGCCCATCCTCCTATGGACAACAGCACCATTTAAAAGCTGAGAAGAAATTTATGATTTTTATGAGCAAAGAAAGATGTGTCTTCTCATGGCTTGTCAGTATGAAGAGATTTTACTGTGAGCAAATTTTCAAACAGTGGTATTTATTGAGCATTTTCCTACCTCTTGAATATCTCCCTCAGTTTTTTTTTTTTCACTTGGGGATAAATCTCCACTAAAAAGAAATCCATATTTTATTTTCTTGTTCTGAAGTACCCATTTACAAATTTACAAGACAACTATGTAACTGGTATTATTTCTTTACAAAACTTGACCAAACTGATTTAGCAGAGTTTTATTTTATTCCTTAATAAAACATCTGTAATGCTCCCCACCCAAGCAAAGCTTTTTAAGAGCATTCATTCTACTTCCACATTCCTGGCAGAAGAACAAGTTAATTATTTTTCTGCATCCGTTTCAAAAACCTACTCAATCTTCCTTAATTCTACACAGTGAAAGTGGGATAAAATGCGATTGTCAGTACTGGGGATGGAGAGAAGCCTCACCAGAGCAGTTATTTCAGCTTTTTAAACTGCAATTCCAGAAATAAAAGGAAGTCAAATTCCAGGATCTATATTTTACCTAATTGTAATTCAGCTTCACTTCTATACTGCAGTTTCAATTCTATGTCACAGTGTAGGCAACTCCATTTCCTTAGTTACTCATTAATAATCTTTCCAGAGCTTTAAGATTTCTAATTATTAGCCCAAATTATTAATGGCTACAAACTCAAATGCATTTGGGCTTCAATTATTGATGGAAAAAGGAGTCAGCAATAATCTGTTTTCATTGAGAGTTACCTGGAAATAACAGAAGCAGCAGCTGTTATGATGCCTTTTACACAAACCAAAAAGTATTTGTAGAAAAAGAGCAAAATTGTGGCAAGACTTTCAAAGTACAAGAACTCAAGTCACATTAGCACAGTGGGGAAACGTTATGTTCATGTACATTCTAAATCATGCTTAAGCTGGCATTTTTTACCCATACTCCAGAGTGCTTTAAAGTACCTAATATTGATTCATGTTGTTAAGAAGTTACAGTTACATGAAATTTAGCTCTCTGCTGAGAATACAATGATTTTTTTTAATTGGAGCAATACAATATACAGCCCAGATCCCTGGTCAGATGTACTGAAACACAGATGAAGAGATGAGGAATACAGAACTCGTCAATATGTCAGCAGCGGACAAAACCAGACATCCATCAAAGGAATTACCAGAAGAACAGTCAAACATTTTCCTTCTAAGCCTACAGCAGTTCTCAGTGCATTCAACACAAGACAGTACAACAAAAAAAAAAGTAAACAAAAAGACATATGTAGAGAAATATATACACAGTCCTACATACAGCTGCTGCTGCAAAAACAGCTTCTGCTCCATCCCCCTCTTGTTCTTTGGGAAAGCAAAATACTTTCACAAACTAAAACATATCTTATTTTACTGAAAAGTTTAATGGGTTTCCTATTCAATTACTTCAAAAGAAGTAATTTTCATATTTGATTACTTAAAAAAAAACCAAAATTGCCAAAGCACAGCTGACAAAGCATAGTGCTTAGCCTGCAGCCTGTGGCTTCCAAAGCTTGCTCCTGGCTTCTCGTCCCTGAGGTCCCTCCAAAAACAGGACAGTAACAGGAAAATGTCAGAGAGGGGGAGGACACAGGGACAGCCCTCCCTTGTCCTCCATTTCCACAGGCAACTCAGCCATTCACAGCCACAGACCACTGGAGGCAGAGGTCCCTCAGAGAGGACTAAGAAAGACTTCCTGCTGGCACAAACAGTAACTGCACAGCCCAAGTCCAAAAACTCTCAAAACAGCCCAAACCAGATCAAACTGATATTTAGCAACACACTTAAACCCTCATCCTGCCCTCCTTTTCTCTTCTATCCCTTTTTCCACTTGTCAAGTCCAAACCTGCCAGAAACAGTAGAAACCTTAACACAGAAAGAACTTCTATCAGGTTACCAAGGGAAAAAAAAAATCTGATTAAAAAGATGTGAAGTATTGATAGTTTGGCTACGATTTCACTTCAGTACTAAGCCATTCTTCCAGCTAAGACAGAGAAAGTTTAAGGCACTCCATAGGAAGGAGTGTGGTTTTATAATTTGTGTTAAAACATCCCTCCATGCACAGAGGCAAGAAAAACAGTCATGTTTTCAAATGGAAAAAAAATCTTGGAAAGGTGGTAAACCAGCTGATACTTTTAAAAAAAACACAGGACACAACAATTTGACTTTTCCATCCCAGGGATTCTAGCTTTGATTGTCTATTTTATATTTTTTAACTGCTAAGTAAAATAAAAGGGATACCCTAGTGAGCTGCTGAGAGATGCATCTAGAACTACATATTTTCTTCACAACATTGAGATATCAAAATGCAGAAATACTAACTCAGAAACTGAGCTTCCAGGCTGGCTAAAACACTTTTTTGTTTCTTCTCTGCTTATTCTCAAATCCAAGCAATTTCCTGATTTTTCTTAACTAAAAATTTCATTTTCAGAATTCAGACTTAATTACAGAAAAAAGTGGAAGCAAAAGACTGATGGGAAAGCTGTGTAACATGAGCTTTCTTAATAACTCAGCATAAAAAAATAGCAAGCTTCCAATTTCTAATGGTTCAGAGAGTTTCTTTTCAACATATCATGGAGTGACAAGTTGGTCTTATCCTGGCAGTTTTTCACAGTTCTCCTCCCCACCAGGGCAGGGGGGCTGATCCATAAACCTGAAGTGAAGACTTGAAGGCACAAGCCATTATAAAGCCTACCACAAGCCAGCCCTTCTCTCTCTGCTGGTACAAGCTGACATGGAGTGGCATCCTCTAAGCTTCCTTGTTCCTTGCACAATATGCACTTGAGTATTCTGTGATCTTTATGTATGTTACAATCCTTTGTTTCAGGAATGTGCCACCTCTCGTGACTGTTTTCTTTAACTGTACCCCCTACCTACTCATTCCCTACAACTCACAGATGTGAAAGACATTCAGTCACTGCTGGATGATGAAGCCAAAGCTAGCTTGTTTGTGCATGGCAATCAAAATTCAAGTGCGGCAGCACCTTGTCCATTTAGAAGGCTACACAGAGCTCAACAGCAGAAGAGCATTTGTACATCCTTCCACTTCAAAAATGGGATCAGCTGGCACTCTCACATATAAACCAAAACAGCCTACAGATATGCCAGCGGCAAGTACCATAACCAGCAGCTTTCCAGGGCTCCTACAGCAATGACAGAACTGTTCAACAGCAGAAGAGCATTTGTGCATCCTTCCGCTTCAAAAATGGGATCAGCTGGCACTTACATATAAACCAAAACATCCAGTTCTCCAACAGCCTACAGATATGTCAGCGGCAAGTACCATAACCAGCAGCTTTCCAGGGCTCCTACAGCAATGACAGAACTGCTCCCTTGGCCACTGCAGAACACAGCCACCACTGCAACCCTAAAACAGAACCTGGAAAACCAACTTCCTCTTCCAGCACTGCACATTCTCACATCATGAAACAGTGAGACATAGGCTTTATCTATCCACGTACAGAAAGACTGTTAAAAATAACCAAATACAGACCATACACTCATATTAATGAGTAAAGAAGTTTTAGTTCCTCAGTGATGCCAGAGAGTGAGGCAATACACTCTAGAAACTGCTTACAACAAACAGCTTGAGGGATAGCATGGTGAGGCAAGAAGGAGAATCTGAAACTTTACTTACAAGGAATGTATTTCCACAGTGCCCACACACCACTCTAGTTCCATCTGGTTGAACTGGCAAGGCAGGTTGAGCTGGCTGCTCCTCTGGAATCAGCATTACTGGACCAAGAGTAATGATGCGCCTACTGTGGTAAGAACATGAGATACACAGGTAATTTAGCTAGCAAAAGAGAAGGATGATGCGCTCAACAATTAACTCAGTCACTACCAAATATTTTTACATGTTTAAACTATAATCTACTTGTTAAACAGCTGATGCACCCAGTTTTGGTCACTCTCCAAAGTATTTTCAGTTTTAAAAATATTCTCTTTCCCTGTGAGATTAGCCATACAAGCCTAAACCCTGTAGCAGCCTTGCAAGCAGACATGCTCCTCAGAAAAATGAAAACTTAATACCCAGGCTGAGCAAGCCTTAGAATTGAAATGTACGTACCCATGTGAAACATGCAGAAAGAGTAAGGATCTTCCATAACCTAGTTCTCCTTCCCACACTACTGACAACCATGTCAATATAAGAAGCATATCCATATTTGCACAGTAAAAATTCCATTCAAATTGAGTAAACTAAACAGGAAAACCACCCTAGGTTGACTAAATGAAATCTATTTACTTTAAAGTATTTACTTTTATGTTCAACGTGCTTCCAGTTCAGACAATTTGTCAGTCCAAAATGACAGTACCCAAATGAACCAACTCAAAATGAGGATGAGACTTCTTCGAGTGAAAAAAGCAAAGGGAAAATTAAAGCAATATTTAATTTGCAATGCATCTCTTCCATCTACAATCAAAATTGTATTCTGAATGGCTTTCCTTCCATCTGGAGTCTTCCATTTAGGTCACACTCCCAACTCTCTCCTTCAAAGTAAAGTACACCAATTTTGCTCAGTTTCTAGCAAGACAAATACATAGGCTATCTTACTGCTTATATGTATGCTTTTGAGATTATTAAAATAAAATTAAGGAATTTCTAATTTAGTTTAGTTACCAACAATGTGATATATTACAACTGACTATCCCATGAACATTTTCACACTCTGAGAAAATGTTTGGAATGATTTGAAGGCCTACCCAACCAAGTGTTAGTAAAAATGAGTAATTCCCACAAGTCTCAAACAATGTTTCAAAACCAGAACAGCCAATAGACTGGTGACTAACTAGGGCACTTGGTGGGGTATAACTCCTCTCCACATATCTGCAGACTCAGCTTTCCTCTCCCTTTCTCCTGTCAGAGCTGCACCACTTCCAATCAAACTCCTCCTACCTCACTGGAATCTTTAACACCTTAAGCCCAATGGTAAGAACAATCACTATGGCAATCACAATTGCTTCTTTTATAACAAGTGTGTACATTAAACTTGAGAGCTGAGAGGAGAATGACTTCAGTTTCCTTAGTTATGCCGAGTTTTCAATCTCCACTCCAAATCCCGACACTGAACTTAGCAAAGTGAGTATACTGTGTGGTTACAATAACCAAGTCTGCAAGAAATTATGAATGTTAAGTCCCAGAAATGAGGAGTGGATTTTCTTCTATTGTTCTTTACATTATTTTGACTTACAAAGTAGTTATATAATGGGACACACATATCTGAAACTTAAATAAAAGGAAGAAACTTTTTTCTTCTTTAATTTTTTAAAAAATATATTCAAAATGGACATTAAGCACTACCAGTGTCTGCAGCAATTCAATAATGCTCTGCCAGTGTCCATGTAAAGAGACCAAGACTGTGACCAAGGCTGTGAACCTCTTTTAGTTTTAAATACTCAAACAAAGACAACAGTTGCTTTAAAGAAAACCAGCTCAAGGCACTGGAAGCGTTTTATTCTTACCAGTTTGGTCTTGGACAGCCTATTTTCCGAGATGTATCCTTACAGATAAGGAGACAGTTACATTGACATCTAACATACTTCTTCCCTGAAGGAGGGTTTTTGATTGGCTAAAAACAAAAAAAAAGAACCACATCCACCAGAGAACACACATCAGAAGTCATAGCAATTCACTTTTTTCCACATAACAGGAAGACAAAGCAGAACAACTTCAGAGAAAAGTTCTTGTTAACAGAAATACACTTCCTCTTACAGAGGAAACTTCAGACTCAACACAAAATTAGAATTTTTTTCTTTCGTAAGAAGTGAAAATTTCCTTATTAGAACAAATAAATTCTGCAAACTCATGGAAAAAACATTAATACTTTAGCAATGACAATTCAAGGCTTCAGTTCAGTTATTATTTTTTTATGTGAGTTTAAATAGTGATGTATTTAAAAAAAAAAACATCAAAAAACAACCACACAAAACCAGTCAAAACATCAAACAACCCTTCTTGCCTGGCAAAATGGCTTTATTCAACAGTGAAAGGATCACAGTCTGTTTCTTGGTCACTGAGAGACTATGAAGGCACCACGGAACTGTACTGAAATTATCTTTCTCCAACCTGGAGTCAAGTTTCAATGTCCCTTTCATGCAGCAAATCAAAAGGTACACAATACTTTGTCTGGCTTGAAACATTATATATTGGACAGGAAAGTGACTATCAGCAGCAGGTTCTCTACTCTCTCTAAGTGGAAAAAACATTTCCAGCATTTTTAAGGCTTCCTGTTTTCAAGACATAATTTCAAGTTCTTTTCATATATAATATGAAATATTATATATGAAAATATATAATATATAATAAATATATAATAAATTTAATCCAGTGTTTTTCATACTTGCAGAAGCTGTGAAGCAATGCAGTATCACCTGTTTTCAAGACATAATTTCAAGTTCTTTTCATATATAATATGAAATATTATATATGAAAATATATAATATATAATAAATATATAATAAGCATTTTTAAGGCTTTCTGTTTTCAGGACATAATTTAAAGTTCTTTCCATATATAATATACAATATATAATAAATATATAATAAATCCATATAATAAATTTAATCCAGTGTTCTTCATACTTGCAGAAGCTGTGAAGCAATGCAGTATCACATCCCAAAACTAAAACTGGCAGGAAGAAAAAATAAAAGCAGGAGGCCAAATAGTGAAGACTTGAATTAAGAGGAAAAGAAACAAATAGGTCTGTGATCACTGGAAAAGAATCTAGGACTTAAACACTTTCAAGTTGTTTTATTGTGGTCTTTTACAAGCTAAACAAGTGATTGAATAGTATTTCAGAAGAAAGGCACAGAGAGGTGGTGGGTTCAATACTTTCTTTCTCCACTGTGGAAAACCAGGGCACCTGCAGTATTTCTCTGTCTGCTCTGGGGTATCCTGACCTCCAGCGGAGCACTAACTTTGACCCTTATTCATGGAGAAAGTTTTCTAGACTTCAAGATAGTCTAGAATTCACAAAAATGTGAAATAGATTATAGAGAGTAGTGTAGGTGTATCACTTGGTGAGAAATTTAGGTTTTGGGATTTTTAGTATGTGGTGGATGGAAGAAAGATGGCAGGCACAGGGTGTCATCCTGAATTTCTTCTTCATGGGTTTGGGTGGCATTTTGGAACTGGGCAGAAAAGTCCACATTGTGGGCTCTTTGGGATCAGTTATTGGGTTAAAAGGGAAAATAATCTAGGTGTCAGTTTTCATTGGAGAGTTTAGGCTTAAAAGACCTTGAAACAAGAGATTGTTAGCCATTTTGTGCCTTCTAATAAAAAGCTGCCAAACTCATAGCTGTTTGAATGTTTTACTGGTAAGAAGTAATAAACTACCATCTCAAGTACCTTCAATCCAAACCCAAAAAAATCAGTACTCCCATTCTGAAAATAACTCAATTCTACACTGTTCTTCATCTCATCAAAACCAATTTTATCCTTATTTACAGAAGAGTAATTACTTAAATGACATCTTTGCTTTGTGTCCTCCTCAGGAGGAGAGATCCTGCACAGCCAGCTCGACCACATGAAGATTTTTTCTAACTGCTCATGACCACCCCCGTGCCAGCACGCCTCCAGCCTGCCACACTGGCAGCCAGCTGGGCTGGCTCGTCCTTTTCCTCAGGGGTGGCAGGAAGGGACCCATCTGTCCAGGTGAGGACATGAGTGCTACCCCCAGTGCCCCCCACAAAACACCAAAAATCCATTTTACCGTAGCTTCATTGCAGACTGTGCATTTAACCACATGTTGGTGTAGCTTGCCATCCAAATTGATGAGTGACTGGCACACACGGCAGTTTATCACAGGAACACCGCTGGCATCTGGACTTGCAATGGCAGTGTATGGAGGGGGAAGCTCTGCTGCAAGAAACAAGGAAATCTCAGCTGAAAAAACAGAGGATCCTAAAACACTTCCAGCAAGCATCACTTCCAGCAGTCACAGGCTCAAAAAAGAAAAAAAACTCCACACCTCAAAGTCAGTGTTTAGTATAAACATAAAACAAAACTTCGTTTGTTTTCCCCTTCTCCACAAGTTCTGTGTACACAAACACCATCCATAGTTGTAGGTAAAGCAAACCAGCAACACAAACATACAGTAAATCTGGATCCAACAGAACTCCTCTGTGGAACTTTATTTCAAACCACCTTTTTGCAGTCCATAGAAAATGCATGGAGAAAAAAAAGACTGAAAAACTCCAAACCTACTACAGGTTAGTAGAGACTGGCTTCTGAAGAAAAAGACCCAGTAAATAAAACAAGACACAGGCAGGAAGAGTCATAAACAGCATTCACAAATATCTAAAAAGACTGAAATACAGACAAGTGTTTATCAAATAGCAGAAGATACTACAGGTAAAACCACAAAAAAGTCCTGTTAAGAAAACAGGTCTTAGGATAGGAAGCAGCATGAAATGCTTCTTTTTTGAGTATAATAGCAAATGTATGCTGTCTTGGAAAAAAAACCCCAAAGTCTCAGAGTTTCTGCTTTTAAGGGTTCCAGATATTTTTCTTGTCCAGGAGCCAAAGTGCCAATGCCCAAGAAGGTCTTCAGTCACTCTGGACAGGCTGACACTAGGAAGACTTTAATGGCCTCAGGCCTCCAGGGAAGAGCAGGCTTTAAAACTCCAGCTTTGTCAGTCTTGAGCCCACAACAAAACAGGGAGGAAACACTGAAGAATATCTGAGGCTTAAGAATCCATGGAATGAAAATAATTCAACACAGCAATCTCTCACAAGCTTATCACCACCACTCTTTGGCATATAATAGCACTGACTTTTATTTCATCAAGAAGTTCAGAGCTTTTCAGGTAAGCAAACTCAGAACGGGCATATTCAGTAGTTCATACTTAGCTTTTTGAAGTACTAGTAGTCTGAAATGTGCTGCAGCCTTGGGCTTCAATAAGTTTTCAAAAATTACATCCAAGGAGCTAATAAAATCTTCAGGGAAGCAATGAGAGATCATTCCACTTCCCATTTACCAACAGCACTGAACAGAGCAGTATCTGCTGGAGGGTGGTGAGGGAAATCACAGGCTGCTATCAAAGCTGACAAGCCTGAGTATTAAATTTAAGCCTGTAAGAAAGCATTCATCACTCCTTCACTGTCTTGAAGTGAATGTCATAGAGAAACCCTGTCTGCCCTTCAGATCCAAAAGTCACTACACACCTTTGAAGTGCACACGGAACAGCCATGCTGCTATCTCTCTTTGCTACTTGGTTTATATATGACCCAGACCTGTGCTTGATTTTGACTCATAGAGGCAGCAGGAAAATGATAGATATCTTGGGAGTCTGACAGTCACGTCCAATACATGTGAATTATTTCAGATGAGAAACAAAATTTACTTATATGCAGCAATACAATTCTAAATTCATGACATTAACTGATGCTCTATTTCTTGAGGAAGTGAACTTCACACCTTCAGCTCTGATAACACTGGCTACAGAAAACAACATCCTTAAGAAATATCAGGTAACAGTACTGTTATTTCTTCTGTTTGTGAGGAAATACATTCGGAAAAAATGCAGCATCCAGAAAAATAAATATTAAATATCAGTACTTCGCAGTACTGCAATACCCTACTTTAAGTAAGGCTGCCACACACAGGACATGAGACATTACAAGACATTAAAAAACAAACACACACAAGACAAAACCCCAACCCACACACTCTGGCAAGTAGAAACAAGCTCAAGCCTATCAGAGCACTCCAGAAATCAGGTTAGAGTAACCACTGTGGCAAAGTCAAGGCTGTTCCAGTGGGTTTTGGCAGTCAGCAGGCTGCTTAACTGCTCCTGCAGTGAGCAGCTGACACTTTCTGGCTAGGGGAACAGGCAGCCAGAAAACAAAAGGCATGTTCCAAACACTATACCAGACTCTCTGTCAAGACACCTCTAGAGTTCACTACCAGCTTTAAGGTTGCTTTTCTGAAAAGCAACAATTGTTTTACAAAAGTTCTTGACTTTGTCCTCTGCATTTAAAGTGTGAGCTGGGAATAGGGTGGCTGTACTAAGGCAAGCAATATCTTTAAGGGTACCAGAAAGTGAAGAGACATGCAGCCACAAACATTTCAGCTTTCCATGATCCTGGCATACTTGAAAAATTGACAACCATACCTTCTAGACATTTATAATTTTCTATACCCATTTCCAAGTGATAACTCTTATGAAGCTGGTAAACTGAGGCATGTGAGCCCCTAGACACGGTGCCAGCCACTTCTTCAGCCTCACACTGGAGCTGCCTGGCTCCCAGGTAAGCAGCCTCGCTGTTCCTGTCCTGCTGGCTCAGCAAATATCAGACAGCAAGCGAGTAATGGCTGCTTTTCAGAGCCGTGCTGCAGCAAATAACATTTGCTATGGAGCAGAAAGCATGAGGTATCTTGGCACTGCAACCTTCATGCTCAAAGAAAACGTGCATTTTGAAGAGGTCCAAAAAACAAACCAGCAGAAGCCACCAAAATGAAATATAAAAAAAAGTACATTGGGGGAGGGTAAGTAGGTGGGGGATGGTGAACAGGAAAAGAAAGACATTGTCTCAGAGTTAGCTGCTCATTATCCCTTAATAAAAAGGTTTCAAAGCACATTAGCATACTTCGGTATGACCTTTTTTTGTTTTTTCCTTGACATCTTGAATTTCAGGCTAACTATAATATCTAAAACCAGTGCATAAAGGTCTGTCAGTCTGTCATGCTGGATGTGATGGGGTGGTAGGCAAGCTTCACATACACACCAGGAGACATGTAATTAGAAAGTGAATTCCCTGCTGCTGACATTCCACTTTACAGCTATATTATAATTTTTCTTTAAAAAACAAAAAAAAAAAAAAAAAAAAAAAAACCCAAAAAAAAAACCACACTCACATAAAAAATACCCAAACAACCCCCCCCCACAAAAAAAAATATTCCACAACAGTAATTAGTTCAGCAAGACTAGCAAAGTGTCCTACCATGCAGTACCTCTGACTCCCTCTTCACCCCTACAGAACAGCAATGCAATGGAAGATATCCCATTTTGCAACCTGAGAAATTCCTTGTGGTGCTTGTGCACTTTCCTCCCCTGGTAGCTGAAGGGTGGAAACAACACTTGAAGCCTACCAGGGTCAAACAAAAATCAGTTTTATTTGAATTTAAAAAAAAAGAAATAGTTCTTTATCATGACCTATGAGGGGGTGGGTAAGGGAAAAAGTTTAATGATTGATGTCAGAGATACGTTATTAAAAACTTAGAAATCCTGGAAAAGGCCCAAAAACCCTAAAAGAAACACAAAAAAGCACTGACTAACCATCCTACTACAGGGAACAGAACTGACAGTTTCACCCTTTGTCAATGTTGTGAAAAGTTTCTCAAATACTGTGGCCTGTATCCACACTGAAAAGATTTTTCTTGCTTGCATCATTAAGAACTGAACCATTACCAAGATTCAGCCATCCACAAGTTTGCACAGGGAAGGATCAGCTGGGTCTCAGCAAGGGAAGAGAAAACATGGTCTGTCTAATTTAAAGTTCAGGATGATATATTTGGCACAGTAGATAATCACAGAGATAAACCTATTGATGTACATTCAGGTGTTAGTTCTGACACAAAGGGCTTCCTCCCTCCTCTGCCACTCCACACTATCCCAGTGATGTTAATCAAGGACGCTCTGCAGAAGGAGCTGCTTTGAAAGCAAAGCCAATGTTTCCACAGGAATGATTCTTCCCTCTAAGTCTAGCCTTGTGTCACAGAGAGTGATGAAGTCTGGCAGTGAGCTGGAAAGGCAGTTTAGCTTGCATGGATCCTTTCACTAAGGAAAGCCGACAGAGAAGGGAAGTAGAGCTACGGGCCTGTGCCACAGCTCCGCACGATTCTGTTCCACAGCTGTCCGAGAGCTCTGCAGAGCAGCTCTCAAGTGCTACCTCCTATGTTTGCTATGGACTGATCAAACAAGAGACATTCGACGTTCAAGAAAGCTCTATGTTGGTTCCTCCTCACTTTTGGGAAGAAACCACTTATCTCAAGCACCACATCCCACCACAGGTGCCCAAGCAGATATCTCAAGTAACAGACATCCACTGAAGGCACAGGCTCAACTGAAATGAGCATTTAGAATCCAGCTCATTTCCAGGCCATGAGTTCTACCCTGGGGTCAAACAAGATTCACTAATCTAATGCATTTTCACTACTTTTTAAATTTATAAAGACTTAAAAAAAAACCCCAAAAAAACAAAAAATAGACTGAAATGTATGCAAAAGTAATGGTTACAGGATAAGGATCACTAAGAATGGAAATATCAAACCCGAGAATATAAACGAAGGTAGATATTTGGATTTTTTTTTTTTACTTGGGGGATAATGCCAATACTAAAAACTGATGGCAAATAAACCCCAATAAAAAGCCAAAGCATCCAACCTCCGCTGTTTTTTAAGCCAATATGCCTTTGTCCAGTTCAAATTAAAGTCAACAGTCAGCACCAGCTACAGCCCTGAAATACATTTTCCTATCAAGACAAGAGGACTAGCTTTCCACGAGATTAAATATAATTCAAAATAGACAGATGCTCACTCATTCTAGCTGCATGTATGTCATTAATCTATACAGTTAATAAAAATCATTATGAAAGGGCCAACACACTGGACCTACTGAGGTAAGAATTATAGTCTTACATTTTAAAGGGTACTGCTAGCAAAGCTACCCTAATCTTATTTATCCTTCATTCCTTCAGCTTTCTCCACACCTCAATTTCTGCTCTAAAACGTTTAACTGAAAAAAAAAGGAAAAAACAACCTACTAATGTACTTTGATAACATCCTGATTTATATTTTCTAAGTAATTTTTTCCACCTACTAATTAGTCAGTATTGATCAACAAGACGATTTTTCCCAAGTCTGTGCAAGAGAGATAATACCATATAATTATGCCACGACTACAGATTTGTAACCGCAGTATCGGACTTGCTTTAAAAATAAAGCCATGACCAGCTATGGCCTTGAAACGTGTTTGCAAGGGCATCCCGGTGGTTTTGGGCTCCAAGCACCACACTGCACCGAGTCCCTCCGGCACGGGGATGCGGCGGCCGGGCCGCACCTGGGCGCGCCGGGCTGAGGCCGCCTGGGGCCCGGCCATGGCGACCTGCGCGCCCGGCCGCGCTGCGCCCCTCCCGCCGCCAGCCGAGCCGCTCTCAGCTCCGGATCTTCCACTAAATCCGGCTCCTAATTAATGGGGAAACCCAAGTCCAACAATTACCACGCAAGCTGCGGCATGCGAGCGAGTTATAATAAGCAGACCGGTTCGGGCTTGTTCTGCCCCTGCAAACAATTATTTTAATTTCTTTTATTTTTCCTCCTGAGCCGCTCAGGCCGGAGCGCGGCGGGGAGCACGGCCTGTGCCGGGCACGGAGCGGCGTTACCTGTTGTTCCCCACCGGCCAGGGCGGGGCGGGGGCTCCCCCGCCTGCGGCCCCCGGCCCGGCCCCGCCGCCCCGGCCAGGGCGGGGGGAGCCCCGCACCGCCGCACCGCCGCAGCGCCGCGTCCCCCGGCTGCCACAGCCACAGCGCCAGGGCCGCCCCCCGCCCGGCACAGCGCCTTACCTCGGGGACTGCTGTCCGGCAGATAGGGCGGCGCGGTCGGGGTGACATTGCCGGAGCCGGGTGCGGAGAGCAGCGGGGAGCGCTCGTCCACCCCCTCGGCGGCCATGGCTGCGGCGCGGAGGGCCCTGCCCGCTGCCGGGCGCGGGGCGGGGAGGCGGCCGGGCCGGCGGCGCCGGGGAAGGAGCGCAGAGGAAGGGGCTGGGAATGAATGAGAGCGGGGCGGGGAGGAGGGACGGCGGGGCGGGCGCTGGGCCGGCCGGCCCCCAGCACGGGGTAATGAGCGGGGAGGCCGGGGGCGGTGTCTGGAGGAGAAACCTAACAACCTGCTGTCGCAAATAAATTTTTCCCGAAAAAAGAGTGCATTTGTTGAGATGTGTGGGGTTTTTTCTGGTTTTGTTTATTGTTTTGTTAAGGTTGTTTTAAGCTCTGTGTTTGGATGTTGACATCAGTACCAGGGAAGTGCTGTAGTCGATTTATAGCTGGAACCAGTCGCCTTTTGCAGGGCTCTGGGGATGCGGGCGGGCTGAGGCGGCATTCTCCGAGGTGACAGCAGTGGGAACCTTCAAGGGGGCTCTAAACGTGAGGAGATAAATCGATAAAACGTGTTATCAAATCTGCTGCCCAGCGGGGAAGTCTGTCCCCTGGTGCCACTGCGCTCTCAGGACGGAAGGACTAAATTTCCTTCTGCCACTCGGGCACCATCTGGAAGTCTCTGGCAAAGAGGGAAAATAGCTTTCCCTGATTAATTTTTCAGACCATACTGAGATAAAACTGATGTTTGTCCCTTTGTGTCGTGTCCATCGGTCAGATTGCCACGGCTGCCAGGCGGCGCCGGCACCCGCGCGATGCGATTAACCAGAACCAAAGCACTCCCCGAAACCACTGGCACGGAAGACAGATGTGTTTGGGTAAAGGTGAGATCATGGCCTGAGAGTTCACAAGCTGGCCATATTCCTTCTCTAATAATACAGGTTATAAAATAAAACAGGATTTCTTGTGTCACGTAGAAAATTTTCTGCAGGAGCTTTTTTTCATAATTGAATCTAGAAAATCAAACTGTTGTACAAAAACAGATTAATGTATATGAGAGTCTATGAGAAATAAAACATTAAATTAAATGAGGGCTGATATGGTTTATTTTTCAAAGATTTCAATCATTAATAACTGTAGTATGGAATTAATTAACTAATCATTTGGTGCAAAATTGTGGTTTTGAACATTATTATCATGCAGAGATAAACTCTGACTATGACTGAGCTCTGATGTAAGGGATAATGTGGTGCAAAGCAGCTGGTTGTGTTATTCCAGCTGTCTTCATCAAGCATGAAATGCAGTAATGCTATAGTAAACTACTTTTCTGTCAAAAAATGTGGAAACTAACCTGTGAGATGCATTTTCTAGTATAAATTAGATTGAGCTGTCAATGGTCAGTCAGCTTCAAAATAACTCTCATGATCAAATCAATACTTAACAGGGTTTTTTTGTTTGGGTTTTTTTGGGGTTTTTTTTTTGGGGAGGTCGGGGATAGAGAGGGGGATTTCTAAGGCTCAAGGTGTTTTGTACCTTTCTTGATCAGGTACCATGAGACCAACCTTGGCAAGTCAAATGTAGGTCATAAAAATCACCAGTAAGGTTGTATCTCCAGTTTTCAACAGAACAGAGCCAAAGACTTTCTTTTGGAGTCCTATTGCAGGAACTGGCACTTGCAATCAGATTTCTTTACTATTTTTCTTGTATGGGAGAAGACAGAAAAGATGTCATACACTGTTAAAGCTGCTAATTAGGGTGCACTGAGTTCCACCAGCATCTGGTCCGTCCTGCAGCAATTACAGCAAATTGTCTGTGTGGGACCTCCTCCTCTGAACTGCTTTTCTGACTTGTAAACTTCAAATTCCCTCCCAGGGACCTGCAGGGAAAGCTATGTCACAACTCAGTTGGACTGCTCAAGCCTGCACATGCAGCTGAGAATTATTGTTATTAAGCATCCCAGCATGCTGACCTATTCTTGGAAATATGACTGTCGTCTAAATAAGAACCCATCTGGGAGAAAAAAAAAAAAATAAGCATTCTTACAGCTCCTTGACTTGACTCTTCAGAGTTCTTTAAACCCTGGTCACCTGAGCTGCTATAGTCTTAATAGCAGGAATTAGGTAATAGTTCCATCACCTGCCTCTGCTGTTCAGTATTTCATGTCCATGTGTTTAAAGATAGTCAAAGGTTTACAGGACTTTCCAACACAAATGTTGCAGCCTGCTGTGTAGACCTGCTAGCATTTTCTGCTGTATCCATGGGAAGCTAGATGGTACCTAAATGTGTACCAGGAAACTAGGGGATGCACTTAGCTGGTAACAAGCCTTCCTTGGATGCTAGTCAGGCTCTAAAGGAAAAATTCAAGCATCAGAATTCAAGCATCATAAGCATTCCTACAGCTCCTTGACTTGACTCTTCAGAGTTCTTTAAACCCTAGTCACCTGAGCTGCTATAGTCTTAATAGCAGGAATTAGTTCCATCACCTGCCTCTGCTGTTCAGTATTTCATGTCCATGTGTTTAAAGATAGTCAAAGGTGTACAGGACTTTCCAACACAAATGTTGCAGCCTGATGTGTAGACCTGCTAGCATTTTCTGCTGTATCCATGGGAAGCTAGATGGTACCTAAATGTGTACCAGGAAACTAGGGGATGCACTTAGCTGGTAACAAGCCTTCCTTGGATGCTAGTCAGGCTCTAAAGGAAAAATTCAAGCATCAGAATTCAAGCATCAGAACTTGCTGTTTTCTTCCTGCTGTTCTTCCTCTGGACACAACTGCCATATGAGACATGTTTAATTAAATGCTGTGCAGTTTTCCTTCTATGAAAATCCTGCCTTCTCTGGTGGGTGGGATGCTCTGCTCTGAGCAGCCCTGCTTGTGCCTGAGCTACCCAGAAGATACATAATGGCTCGAGTTCAGTGTCGTGTCACAAGCACAGGTGCTTTTCTGCACTACTTGCCCCTGAGCTTCTTCGACTGGCGAGTCACAGCACAGCCTGCACATGCCTCAGCCCTCACTGTGGCACCTGGTAGTGCTGCCAAGGCATCTCGTGGGCTCCCAGCACTGAAGGCTACACATCCAAGCACGTGCGTCCATGGGAAATGCCTCCTACAGCAAACACACCACTATGCAGCTTTGCACATGACCAGCTGTGAACCAAATGACCAAATGAACCAACTGTACCTCTGAAAACAGCCCTACAGAAGGTTCCTCAAGGTGTCACAGAACGGAATCACACATGTACCTCTCTGTCCTGCCCCAGTCCTATTGTTTCATATAAACTTCTGCAGCCAATAAATGAGGGCTGAGCAAGGCAGCCCATTGGATACTGACAAGGCTCACATTTAGCAGAAAGATAAAATGAAAAGGGTACAACATATTTTCTTCCTCTGTTCTTATTAATGTCCCCTGCTTCAAGAGACATTTTGAGAAGCTTGGTAATGCTCAAGTTTCATTTTTCTTAATTCTAAAATTATTATTCTAATTGATTTTTTAAAAATTTTCCCTAGATAAAAGAATCTTAACTTTTGCATGAGACCAACCAGTGAAAATGTCAAAGCTCATTTTCAAGTGCAAAAGTATTTGTGTATCAATATTATAAACAACTAAAACTCTGTTAATCTTGCCTCTTTACTAAGTAGTAATTGTGAAAATATATCTCATGGAGTCTGTTTGTATTGTGCAGACTTTTTCAGGTACCATTGTAATTTTCTGTGTTACATTTAAGAACAAATAACCTCCAATAATAATTTTTTATCTGTCTGTTATTTTTAGTTTCATCATAAAGCTTAGAGTCTGCAAGACTAAACCCACTGCGATAGGAGCTGTTCAAAGACAGAGAAATACACTGATTGCTTAAAAGAAATAAAAATAAAAATAAAAATTCAGACATAATACAGGTTATGCAAATTCCCATAACTTTTCACTCACAGTGTAAGAATTGCAGTATGGTCAAGGGACTGTTTGCTAAACCACGTTTCCTCCTCTTGGCAAGTATATGGAATAAAATTAGCATGAAAAGATCTTATTTTTACATTTTCCCATATTTATTACATTGGGAGAGGCACAGTAAGCTAACACAAGAGCTGTCTTATTTTTATTTTTTAAAACTGTAATATTATTGTATTTAATTATTACTTAAATACAATAATATTACAATTTTTAAAAACTGTAATACAGTAATACAATTTTTTAAAACTGTAATACAGAGAGGTGCAGAGGAGCAGCATATACAATGCATACAAAGTTGTTTCAAGACTTTCATTTGCAAAGCTATCCTGTGCTGCAGGATCAAGTCTATGACAAGATAAAATTTCATACTATGGATAGTCTGAGAAATGTAATTACATTTCTTTGTATAGCATGAGATGCAGGATATAATAATCCTATCCCAGTTATAAAAATAAGTAACTATAGATTTGAATATGTGGTTTCAGGTAAGGTAATGCAACGTAAACTAATATAATAACTACGATACAGCTTCCAGAATATTATTTCAGAGCATATTTTGAAAGATAGGCAAGGCTTTTCAAAATACTTCTCAGTTCTTTGTATCATGCCACAACTTAGCAAAGGCTTCCAGCTCCAGATAGGATCAGGACATGGCATTGATATGCACAACCATGTGATACTCCCTGGAACAGTTTAACTTTGTTTTTTTTTTTTTTCTTTTTATGTGTCTGTAATTTATTCACATGCAAGAGTGTACAAGCACCATGAAATGGGAATATCATACTGTCTTGGTTTGAAAAGACAGGAGTCTGTGAAGGAAGGCAAAAGCCTTCTGTGAAATGGAAAAGGTAAACCCCCTCCTTCCGAATTATCACAATTTCAGAATTAAAAGGGCTCTCAGGCAAAGATATGGGAATGGGAATAACAGTGTTTTTTACTAGGAAGAAAAAAACTAAATAACAATGTAATTTAACACAAGCAAAACAACCACTGGCAGAGTGAGAAAAACCTGACACCCTGAGAAGTCAGGGTGTTGATAGTAGTCCAGCCAGATGGTGGCTGCTCCTCCTGGAGCGGCGATCTGCAGAAGGGTGTAGATCCTTTCTGAAAATGCGGCGAAGGAGCAGCTGGGCCTTGGTTCCTGATTCCTCTGGGAAATCCAGCGAAGAAGGCTGTCTGTGGTCTCAGAAATGCTTGTTTTATGGTGGCAGGGATGCTTGGCTCCTCCCTCTGGGTGGAGCATCTCCCAATGGGATGATGTAACTAATCTTACCAGCCACAGTGAGTAATTCAATAGCCCATTAGCAGGAGATTATCTTCCTGGCAGTGTCATTGTTCTTGAAAGAGATAAGAAAAACTGCCTAACCCCCAACAGATGGCAAAAATAGAATACATGCTTATTTTACAAGCCACATACAATTTTTTACAGGACACATACAATTTTACAGGACACATACAATTCCATATATATTTTTACTTGGGAAAGGGCTTTTTTCTCTGCAGAAATTAGACAGTAGATCTACAGAGCAGAGGAATTAAATATGCACCTCTTATCTGCAGAAGAATTTTACCTTTAGTCCCATCAACACTGCTCATCCCGTTGCAGCTGTGTGATAAGTCACCCTCCCACTGGTGAAACGCAGACAAGGAACATTATGTTTTTCAGTGATGGCTTAGGAGGCTGACAGCACCTAATGTTGCAGAAAGTGGTTGTTCCTCCAACCCACTCCTTCCCACTGCAGGGCTACAGAGACAGGAGTACAGCACACCAGAGCTGTGGGAAGGGTCATGCTGGCTGCACTGACAGCCTCTCCTGTCAACACCCTCTGTTCCCAAAAGCAATGGGGAGCATTTGGCCAGTGACTAGACAAGTCTATTTTTAGTAACTTTTTATGCCATATATTCTATTCCTGTCACTACAGGGTACTCATGCAAATGTATGTAGGGCTGCTGCTGTTACAAAGCTGCAATTTCCTGGTCTGCATTAATTTTACCACAGTAGATTATGACAGACAGAAATTATAATGGTAAAGAAGTCTTCATTTACACAAAGGGAGGCGTATTCTGTTATTTGTAACTGGAATTGCAGTTCTTGTAAAGCTTATTCATGTTATCATCTTTTCCTGATTGCACATCTGTCATTTCTTTTACAGTACTGGTGCTATTTCCAGTTAACCTTATTTTTAGAATAATGAAGGAAATTTCAGTCTCAATTAAGAAGCAGTTCACACTAGAAAATATAATCCTTATTGGCAGGAAAATTGTTTATGGGTTTTAAATTCCTTTACATTCCAGCGCCATCTCTATGTGTTACCACAGCCGTTAAGCACTTTCTTGGTCATCTTGAAGACACAGCTGCTTTCAAAAATCTTTATTTAATATATTAATCTCCTCTTAATCACATTACATATATGCAAAATTCTTGCCTTTGTTATTTGTCAGAGATTGCTACCCAGTAACTATTATTAAATATCTGTATCATATCTAAATATGTAGATCTCTTTCTTTTGTAAAATCATTCCATTTGTTTACTAATGTCAGTCAAATGGTATTTGAATAAACTTTTAATTCTCTTTTTTTACTTTATTTTGTATTATTGAATGGATTAATATTACCAAGATAATTGGGTAGTTTTAAGTTCATTAGCCAATTCTAAATGTTGGCATCATATACATTTTTAATTTGATCTCTGATTTTTAGTTCTGAGGGGCAGTTTGAAGAGAAAAAGGAAAATATTATTTGAGCTCTTTTTTTTTTTCCAGTTTCCAGTGGAGTTACCTTTTAGCCAGAAACACTTCTGAGTCTTGGTCATGAAACCAAGCAATATCTGGCTCAGATAATCCAGATAATATCCATACCTGGATAAGATACATTGAAGAAAAGCAGGTAAAGATCTGAAGTAACTTGTGATGCTTCACTAGACAGCACCTTTTGCTTTGAGGAAGAACAGAGCTGCTGTACCCTCCTGGCACCTGGTGGACACTAAGTATAAAGAAGGAAGCTCCAAATTCAAGTGAAGGTTACAGCAGCTTTTGATCACGAGCTATCCCATGACACATATCACAAGAACAGCAGAATCTTGGTCAAACTCCAGTTAGGATAATTAAGCATCTGACTTGAATTCCCTTTGCCATTTCAGTCTCAATGAGCAGCCTTCTTCAGTTTCAACTGGAACTCATTTCATGGAACACGTTCATTAAGGTGTTGCTCCATTTCAGGAATGGATGAAGTTATAAACACACAGTTCATGATTTTTCCAGGACAATAAGAAAGAATAACAAGGCCTGTCACTCTAGTTATTTTATGCAAGCACCAATCTCTATTTCAGCTAAGTAGCATCCTTGATGATAATGCTTAGTAGATTTATGACAACACTGTAAATGCAAAGACTGTTCCACACAGATATGGATGGTGTGGATAAGTGGCACAGTGCTCCTTTTTAAACATAGCTGCATTTGTTAACATGGTACATAGAGTTTTTGGAGGAGGGACACAAAGATGGTGAGGGGCCAAGAGGGGAAGCTGCATGAGGAGCTGCTCAGGTCCCTAGGTCTGTTCATCCTGGAGAAGAGGAGACTGAGGGGAGAGCTCATTGCAGTCTGCACCTTCCTTGTGAGGGGAGGAGGAGGGCAGACACTGATCTCTTCTCTCTGGTGACCAGGACCCAAGGGAACAGCATCAACATGTCTCATGGAACATTTAGGTTACGTATTAGGAAAAAGTTCTTCACCCAGAGGGTGGTTGGTCACTGGAACAGGCTCCCCATGGAAGAGGCTATAGCACCAAGCCTGATAGAGTTCAAGGAGCATTTAGACACTGCTCTCAGGCACATGGTGTGACTCTTGATGTTGTCCTGTTCAAGCCCAGGAGCTGGACTTCAAGAATGGTTCTTGTGGGTCTCTTCTAACTCAGCATATCCTGAGATTCTATGATTTTATTAAATGTGATCAAGAGCAGCCATCCTGAACTGATGATCTTTGAATCACCAGGACTTTGGAAGTAAACATTTGAGATCAGACCAGAGCAGTGAAAATGCTGGTGATGGCCTGTCTCCAAGGTAAGCTTTTCTACTGGGAGCTGCCAAGAAATATGTTGCTTTAGAAAGAATGTGCAGATGTCAGAAGTCTGAATGAAATTCTTAAAGTTCCTTGAGTTCATCTCCACTATGGCTTGGGCTTCTGCAAGGCTGCTGTGAGTTAGAAAAGCTCCACATAACCAGATGGGAAAGAAAAGAGTTTGAGGCAGAATGAGTTTACTCTAAATACCCAGGTTTGCATGTTTGCATCTAAATATTGACTGTACCTGCAGATGCTTTTCATAAAGAAATAATTTAGTTTTACAGATACTGAGTGTTATTGTGTGTCTCTCAGCATGGAATGTGAGGGTGGCAACAGCTAGTTTAATCACAGCCACCAATAACGAAGAATTTGTAATTAACCACAAAACATTGTAGCAATGAGAAACCAGACAAATTAGAGGCCTGGAGGGTATTTACCTACTGGAAAGCTGAATTTTCTGCTATAAGAATAGAAATAACAGAACTTTTTTTTTTTTTGCCTGTATCTTGCCTTTAACTAGATTTTATTAGTACATAGATTGTAAAAGGAAAAGCAGAAACAAATATTATTCTCCCGCTGATGGAAAAGATGTGGGAATCATACCAGTAGTTATTGTGAGTTTCATCAGAAGAGTACTGCAGCTTTTTGATACAAAGCCCAATATCCTTCTGGGAAAGGTTAAAACAGAGCCACGATTTTCTTATCTTTATCAACTGATCAGTCTTAAGACTGTCAGGAAAACATGCAGGTCCTGTAACGAGGAGAAATAGTGCAATTAATGTAGCAAATTAATAGAAAAAATGCCTTTACCAGTACTACAAACAAGTTTCAAGACCCATGGAGTTGAAAAATGTGCAAGGAAATTAGTGTATTTTGTGCCATTGCTGTATCTTTATAAGTAGATCTCCTAATGAAGAGCAAATAGATATGGGTTCTGCACACTGTTTGCACATAATGCTTGAAATAGTATTCCCGTGATCTTTTTATCTGGGGAAAAGAAATAAGACTTAGTTGCACCACTGTATCTCTGCAAATTCTATTTTGATGTGCACCAGCTTTGTGAGCCAATGACAAATTATTTTTTTTCTGATCTTGCTATCAGGTTACTCACTTAAGTTATAATATTTTGCTCTCTCCTTGTAGAGCTGGAAGACCTTTCACCGTGCTCATAATTCAATGTGCACATAGCACATTTGGATAGATTCCACTTCCCTTATTTCCTGCAGGCAGCTGTTACAATTCCAGCTCTGCCTTCCTTCCACAACCCCTCCTAGATGACCTGCTGTGCCATTTGAGGTCCCTAGTATGATCACAAAAAGTGATCCCTAGGATGGCCCCCATTATAGATCCCAAAAAACCCAAACAGCTTCTGTAATAAATGTATCAAATCTATGTTCTTTGATATGCCCTTGTCATTTAACAGCAATCTAAATCTCTGGGCACATTACTGTAACAAATGACCAAGCAAGAATTAATATAATTGTCCAACATATTTTTGAGGAATATATACTGGAAATTGAAGAATTGGGAGTACAAAAGCATTGGTTTAGGATTTCCAAGAAAATGGAAAGTTCAGTTCTGCCACATAGTCAAGCTCTAAAAGCAGCTTTCTTTCCTCCTCAAAAAAAGAAAAAAACCAAGACCAAATAACAACAAAAAAATTTACTCAGAAGGAATAACACCATTTGTTTCTGTAAGCATTACTTGCTGGTCAGTGTGGAAAATTATTTTTGTGAAATGCTTAATAAGGTGAAGGGAAATATATATCAGCTTTGAGGTTTTGTTGCTTTGGATTTGAAGAAACTGTTGGACTTTCTCTTTTCTTATAGATGATACACTGCAAAGATATAGAAAGCCCTGGCTGGTTGCTTATTAATAGATTCTATCAATCTGGAGATAAAAAGGCATGAAGCACTTTGAGAGAGGGATGGAATGATGGCTGATGTTAAGTACCAACGCTGGTTTGAAATGTTAGAAGTAGTGCTTTTGTACCTACAGCCCTGTAGTTAATATGTATAATGTATATTAATGTATATTAGCTGTATAATAATCAGCTAATTCTTTATTCATTTACCAAGGGCTGTATCTGTTACACGTTCTGCACCTTTTCAAATAATTCAGTTTTTTCATTTCAAATCCATTGTTGTCATACTCCATCTCATCCTTCTTCATAATTAATTTGTAAATCACTCCATGAGAGGAAAGTCTGTTGTCAAACTCAACTACTTAATCTACTCTTTGTTTGTAAAAGTTGGAGCTAGTGTGATAAATTTCTTTGGAGTGTATGCAGCAATGTCGCTATCAATCACAATATTTGTGGGGCCCACTCACTTTGGGATTGCACAGAAGAATTTTGAAGTTTGTCCACCTGTTTTGTAAATCACTTTTAACCATTTCATTGACCTAGTACTCAAATTTACAACTCCAGGTCCTTACCCTGGTTCACCTCTTGCTTTGTCCTCCTCTCTGGTTTCTCACTCAGCTTACCCCAATTTTCTCTTGCAGTCTTGCTTCTTGCCAGAGATATCTCCTAACTCCACCTATCTATGATAGGGATCAATGATTCTTTGCCTCCTCCTCTGACTACTAGTTCCATTGTTCATCCTCATAGGATCATAGAATAGTTTGGGTTGGAAAGGACCCTTAAGGGTCATGTAGTCCAGCCCCCTGCAATAAGCAGGGACACAGTCCACTAGAACAGGTTACTCATGGCCTTGACCTTGAATGTTTCCAGGGATGGGCCATCTACCACCTCTCTGGGCAACTTGTTTCAGTATTTTGCCACCCTCAAATTTCTCACCCTTTGTTAAACATGCTTGCTCCGATTACCTCTACAATTTTCTCTGTTGGGTCCAGACATTCCTTCCTCTTGTCCAAGCCATGATATCTCTCACCAACAATCACCTCTACAGTTCCTTTCAGAACTCTCAGTCGGTTTTCTTTTTCCTTTCCCTGTGCCAGGCCACCAGACTCCTTTTTTGAATCTTCTGCTTGTCTTTTCCTTGTCCTTAGGGCACTCAGACAGATTCCTTTCTTCCCCTGCCCCAGGGTACCCAGAGATGGGAGCATTGGAGGTAGACTCCAGTACCCATCCCTATGGAGAATACTGACAGTCCAGGGTTGGGATTAGAGGATAGGACTAGGCTGGTACTTCACCCCTGGCCAGAAGGTTATCTGACACAGACAAATACTTGTGGTTGAGCTGTGACAGTGATTATGTATGCTAGAAATTATGGAGAGACTTCTGTATGCTGAAAAATTATACAAAGGTATAACTGTATTTTATTGATGTAAGAATTTATAGTGCACAAATCACAGTGCAAATACTTAGTCATACATTTGTGTTGAAGTCTATGGACAAGTAAAATGAAATTTTAGCTGGAATGCTTACTATTGAATGCTACTTTGAGAGTCTCAGAGATCACAGTAACTGACCCATTACTCATTTTAGCAGTTTAAGGAGTACCTAGGGTTCTTCTTGTCTTTTCTTTCATTATCATGAGCTAATATGGGAAGATTATCTGGCAAAAAAAGTCTGCTTAACATGTGACACTCTCTTTCCTTGTTTTACAACAAGATGAGCTATAGTTGGCAATTCCACAGTGTAGAAAGTAAGTAAAGAGCATGGTGAAAATAAAAGCATAGTGAAAATGACAGCAGCTTCAAGGGGTTTAGCAGAGCCTGGATTATTGGCCAAGATTCTTTCCAGGACTACACCTGCAAAATGTGATGACATCCAGTACTAACCCTGTGAAACCCAACTGACAGTGTTTGCTGAATGCATTAAGGAACTGTACTTACATACTGAAAATCCCAAATGTCCAATTTCAAATATTTTTTCCTCCTGAAAAGCAGTGTGAAGAGCTGTGGCTGAGCTTTTTCTCTTTGCTTATTGTTTCTGGGCATCTAGAATGCATTCAAGTCACCTCTTGTCAAGCAAAGATCACGTCTCAGTCATGCAGCCAAGAAAACTCCTTAAAAATCTAGACTCATGGGTTTTTATGAAATGTCACCATTCTACCTTGCTAAAATTTAAAAAAGCAAAACACTTCAAATTTCACAATACATCTGCTGAGGTTGTCAAAAAGGTGCTAGCATTAACAGACACATTTCTCAAATGCAATCTTCACAGAAACCAAGGACATCTCCAGGCAACAGCCACGATTTTTCTGTACCCCAGCATTAGTAAGACAACTGTGACTGAGGAACCCTGAATCTATTTGCATTAACAGAAACCTAAGATTTTTTTACAACTTCTGATTTTACAAATAGAAAAGATAAACACATTGGTCTTTGTAAGCTTAAAAATAACAAATCCAGAAATAAGCCCCACTATTTTGTTTAACTGATAAATGATACATTACAGATTTTAAGTGATTTTATATACATTAGGTCCTGACTCTTGTCAGATTTGTGTTGAAAAATTATTAGAAAGGTTTAACAGATGAGGGATCTCAGCTGAAGATGTCCTGCTGCAAAACCCTGATAGCACTGTTTCCAGCAAACATAAACAAACAATAAGCAAATCTCAGCTAGTTCATTTACTGATTAAGTGAACTTTCAGGAAGTCTGTAGTACATATACCATGCTGGGGGATTTTAGGAACCTAACAGCACTTGCCATATTGAGCTTTATGTTCTATGGAGGCTTCATTGCAAGGTCATGTATAGTCCTTCATTTATGTAGACTAATTGCAAACCTTACTGCCAGCCAATTTTAGGGCATAAAGAAAAGGAGAGTTTAACTACTTTTCCTTCAGTATCTGGGCTCAGGTGACCCAGATTGACTGATTATATAGCACATAAATCAGAAAACTCTCAACAAAATCTTAGCAAAACAACAGAGCCATTTCAACAGTTTCATGTATAGCTGCAACCAGCCTATAATTCATTTTAACACTCTGCAAGAAACACCTTGTAGAAAATAGGGGAGAATGAGATACACACTGATGTAAAAGCAGTAAGACAGCTTCTTTGCTTGACCAATGTTTTATATCATTTAGCTGAGTAAGATCTGGGCAGTCTTTCCTGCTGTCATGAAAACTGTCTGCCAAACAGCTTATTGGCTTTGCAGTTGAAGAAATAAAATCAAGATTTTTGGAGAGTAACAGAAGCACTTACCCCAGCTTACTTATGAATGAACAACCAAGCTTCCTGAAGTTCAGATGTTACTAAATACTGTGACACCACTGGGAGAATGATACTAGAAAGGACGTCAAAGTGCAGTACTTTAAATATCCATGTGTACTTTCCTCCCCAGAAAACAAATATGAAAGAAAGCGAACACAGCAGTTCATTAATTCACTATCCAAATCAACTGATATCACAGGTATGAAGCTATTGACTTCAGTGACTAACTTGGCAATATTCAGTCACATTGCAAAATAACCTCTTAATTCTGAAAGTTTCAATTTTGTCAGTGTGCAAGACAGACTGTACTTAGTACAGAGCCTCTTAAACTATCATTGATTTCAATGGGAGGCTCAAATTCCTACAGAATGGATTAATGAAGTTATACATTTTAATATCAAAAGGGGCCATTATGGCCATCCACTCAGACTGCTTTGAATTCAGAAAGTCAGTAAATGCTGCTTGCATGAAGTCTGTAACTTAGATCTGAGCTAACACATATCTATAGGAAATACTTCAGTCTTGATTTAAAGACCTGTGTGACAGCAAACCTATCAGATCCTAGATAAAGTGCTTCACAGTTGGTTACCTCAGATTCCAGTTGTTTTTTTTCTTCCTCCTTTCAACTTGTAACCATTGTGTTTCATTATGACTTTATCTGTTAAACCACCCTTTCTACTCAGGAACCAGATAAGCTGAGCTTCCATGCAGGAAGGCTCAAGCTAGGTGCTGTAAGACTATCAGAGAGGAAAACCAGAATATATGGAGGGGAAAATGCTGATGAGCTGGCAGATCAAGAGGCCCCTGAGGAATGAGGGATCCTGGTGCAAGCAGGCAAGGAGCAGGCAAGAACAGGGAAGGCCCCTGGAGTCCCAGCAGGCACAGGCAGGGAGAGAAGGTGGCATACATGCTGCCCTGACAGTCCCACAGAGACATCTTGACTGCAGGTCCCATAATGGCACCCAAATTCAGGTGCTTTTTCCTTTTATAAGAGGATTTCTGATCAGCCAGCTGCCTTTGGTCTCCACCCCCTAGGCTATACTCACACTTGGCGATACCAGAGAGTGTAATTTTCTTGGGTCTCAGCAAATGCCTCCTGCTGCTGCTTGGTTGATCCTCTCTAGCTCAGCTGCTGCTTCCCTTTGGTAGGCTCAAAGCAGTTGTCTCCATGACTTGTGATATGGTTTTCTTCAAGCAGTAATTTGGTATCAGTTAGTTTATTATGCTGGGTCCTCTGTTTTCAGTATTTTCAAGGTCTTTGCTGTTATCCCACATTAAACTCCAGTTCATAACAGCTGTCTTGGCACAAAGCTTCAGTTCCCAGGACAGGCTGTCACCATGGGCTGATAACAAGCACAGCAGGCCAGAACTGGGGCATTGAGACTGTGGCCTGCTGCTAACGATGGAAGCGCTCTTCTTAATAGCTTTCATTTATTCCATTTATTTCATGGCAGCAGAGGAAACTCACCATCAGCTGGCTGTGCAGCGTGACCTGCCCAGCATTTATGGTGCTGCTGTTGTCAAACATATACTCCCTCATACTTAGTGTGCACTAAAATCTCCACTCCTGTGTCAATTTGAGTTCAGTTATATTAAATGTTGCTCAAATGAGGCTAGCTTCAATCAACTCAGGACTATCCATTTGGTGACTTGAGGTATTTATTTGGTTGTTGGTATTTATTCTATATTCTTTTGGGTTACTCCTAAAGATATGGGAGAAGCCTGGACTAAAACCAGTGGTCACTGCAGAAACTTCACTGGATCCCTGCAGTGACTAACCTTTGACTGGGGATAGTTCTGCTGCAGGGAAGGAACCTCAGCTACCTTTTTGTTCTGAAAGATTTCAGGCTGCAGTCTCCTAAAACACAGGAGAGCTCAGCCTGCTTGAACGACAGACAGAGCGTGTCATATGTCTGAACATCTAATTATAGTGTATTGTATAGTAAAATGAGGAAATTTTTTTTTTATTTTTACTTTGCTGTAATTTCTAACATTCTGAAAAACAACCTCTAGAAATGTAGAAGGTTATATGTTAAAGAAACTCTCCCATCTGACCATTCTGATGGCAATCTGGGAGTCCCACTTGCACCACTCCAAATTTTAATGCTGGGACAGAAGCCCCTTTGCAGCAAGTAAATCCAGTGATATAACAGGTTTGATTCCCTACACACCCCACACTCAGACCGAAGTTCCCTTCATCAGCTCGACCCCAGGTTCCCCATAGCAGAGTCCCAGATGTCCTCTACCTTTTAAGTAATTTAAATGTGATGCAGCAACTTAGAGCGCCTCTGGGGGCTCCGGGAGCCTCTGGGGAAGAATCCCCAGTGAAAAGATCACTGGGTTTTTATACCCTCACAGTCTGTGCATCTGTGCTTCAAGCACCTCTTGATCCAATTTTAGTCTGGGGTCTTCTTGTTGTTCACTGGGTCCTGCAGAGTCTCTGTGTGACTGACCATCCCTGCCTGGCTGGTGCTGCAGGTCCACATGTCCTTTGTCAGGCAAAAGGCCAGTGCTCCTTCATGGCTCCTTGCTTGTGGTTCCAGCCATCCAGGGCACACTGAGCACATCACACACCAAGCAATCTGAACTGGGTGTATTGCTCAACAGTCCTCCTGCTAAGGTACTGAAAGGAAAAAGAAAAAAATTCTCGAGGCATTTAACCACTGCCTTTACATACAGGATTATTGCAAGTAACAAACACAACAAAATTAAGGTTACCAAGATTATCATAGGGCAGAATACAAACTCATAGATTCTTGTGCACAAATACTCAAATGATTACAAATACAAAATCACCAAGGATTCTCAGAATTTTTTTACTTATCAACTGATTGATCACCCACTCTTTGTTTGATGTAAGAACTGTGTATCCAGTTTTCCCTACCTAAAACTTAGACAGCAAAACTTGAAACAGCAAAATAAAGACATAGTAGAAAAGTACATGGCCTTCTCATTTTGGTGCTAACTTAGATTTTCTAGAGACTGCCTTAATTAAAACTTAATCTCCACGCTATATATTATATACCTGTATTTCAGATGGCATGTGCTGAATGTCCTGTGTCAACAGTACAGTTTGAGGGCAAACAAAGGTTGACTTCCTTCATCTACTGGGATGCTGAAAAAGCCAGCTGTTAAATTATTTACAATAAAATAGCCATCTTTAAGTGGTATTTGTGAAAGTATAGTCGAGGGGCCTGGCACCACTGGGTGAGGGGTCACTGCATCTTGGTTAATCACCCACAAATCCTGCACAAATACTCAGGGTCTCCATCTAACCTATTCTGGTTTACCCAGAACTCTGATAATACAGCTTTCAGTATTTCTAGTATCTTCTGCTCATTTTTGAAGCTCTCAGTAATCACACCCAGTGCCATTATTGAATCCATTCCTCTTGGTGACACATGCAATTCTGCATCTAAGGCCTGTAGAAGGTCTCTCCCTAACAAGCATACTGAGGAATCTTCTTCAAATACAAATCTTCCCAGCACACCCTTATGTCCTATCATTGCTAATACAGGTTTACTTAAATTTTTCCCTGCCCAGTGGTTCCATGTATACATACTTTGTCTGTTATTGACTCTCTTGGGGCAAAGTTTAAGAGGGATTATGTGACTCCTGTGTCTACCAGAAATTCAGCAATGACACCCAATCCCCACATACCATGTGTCCCTGTTGATCTGGGTGTTCTCCACAAATTGTATATTTCTAATTGTATGGCTCCCTCAAATTCAGCAGAATTGCTGGTCTGTAGTCATCATGACAATCTATCCTTGCATAATTACTCCCCCACTTAGTTGGAAAGGCCATTCTCTTTGCCGATGTCCTAAATTTCCACAATAGTAACACTCCATTTCCATGTTCCTTTTCTGTCTCTTTCTGCGTTAGGTCCACTAATTGTATTTGGTCTTCCTCTCTTCCATTTTCATCCCTGGAGATTTCCTGTCATGGCAACAGCCATCAGATTTTCCACTTTCACCAGTTTCCCTTTTCTCCTCTACTTGCTTTGCCCTCTGTTTTTTCTTTCTCCCATCACACATGAATACTGCAACAACACATGAATTTTCTGTAGTATTACTCCCTGCCACTCTGGCATATGCTCCTTAAATTACTTTTGGCTGTCTGGTGCTGCCTGAGCAACAAAGACACTAATTGCAAGTGTACCATTGAAGTTTTATGAAGCCATTGCCCCATATTCTAGCAAAACCTGTTGGAGGCAGCCCCAAAAATCTCTAGGACTGTTGTCCCTTCTCTGTCTGCATTCCATTATTTTAGTCCAGTAAACCTTTCATTCCCGTGATCATATTGCTTCAACGAGGTTTAGAACTCCTGTCTGACATGCAGGCCTGTCCTCTGTGGTATTGTCACTCCAATTCGGGTCATTCACTGGCCAGGGGTTCCTGTTTCCTTGTCTGCAGTGCCGGTTCTGCTTTGCTATTATTTACTTTTTCCCTTTCACCTGGCCAGAGCAGTTCTTTCAAGCACACCTGCATGTCCCCCAAGCTTGGCTTATGTCCAGTACATATATTACAACTGAGCACATTTCTTGCTACCTTCCCTCAGCCTTGGCATCTCACTTCTCTATAACGCCAAATCACTCGGACTGCACAGATGTTTGGTAAACACTTGGAGTAGCCCCACGGGAGAAAAGTTAGATGGTGTTGAAGGAGCACTTAAAGGACAGGGCAGTGCCGAGGCAGAAAGAGCGGCGGCATTCCTGCTTTGGAGATGAATCCCGCGGTCAGGCAGGGCGGTGCCGATGCGGGCAGAACGCCAGGGCTCCTGCTCTGAGGCTCAGCCCCTGCCACCGCCAGCGTCACCGTCGGTTCGGCTTCCCTCTGCTGACTTCTCCTCCGTGCACAGCTGTTCCGAGCATAACAATAATCCATGTGATCTGGGAATCCATTTTCCAGACACTGCCGCAGGAAAGTTAATTTGTGTAGATCAAGAAGTGCCTTGTGATGGCCATTGTTCTGCTTTTGAGCCACCACTACAGGTTACAGCCGGCCAATGCTCCTGGCACAATTACCGCCTGCTCTTCGAATAACAGCAGAGTGTTATTAAAGGTTAACGCGCTCTTAACCTTTGAGTGATTTAATCGTGGTGCAGCTGGGGAAGGACCTTCCCAAAAAACATCACTGGAGTTTTATTCCCGCACCTCTCACAGCTCTTGGTCCAGTGATGAGTTTTGGTCTGGGGTCTCCTCGTCCCGCAGAGCCTTGCGGTGACCCGCCACCCCTGGCTGGTGTTGCCTGTCCCCAAAGAGCCCATTCACAGCTCCTTGCCTGGGTCCCCAGCCAGCCACACCAAGATATCTCCAAGGTGTGTTTTACAAACAGTATAAACCAGTACTGTATTTTTAAATATACAGTATATTCAAGAATATGTACTAAATGTAATAATATTCATATATAGATACATATGTAGACACATATAGGCCATATACAAACTGATACAGAGCACATATATTACTTAAACCAAATCCAACAGAGAATTGTCCCTGTTCTGGATTAGCAGAATATTTACAAGGCCACCCTAATACTTTCCAGTGCTACACTGTTTTCCTAGCTAAAAGCCAATTGTCCCGCTTCTCTTTACCTAGCAGATCTGTGATGTCTTTTACTCTAATAAGATGTGAATAGCAGGTGGAAGTAAAAGAAAATTATGTTTTCAGATATGGACATATGAATCTGAAAATAATTTACATTTCAACATAATTCTAAGGAGGATCTAAAAAATAAGTGGTTCTATACAGCAAAGAAATTGATGTATCATGTTATGATTCTGTTTTAGACTTGTGTCTTTTTTTCACAATTGACACTACTTCATAGAATCTCAGGATTGTCTAGGGTGGGAAAGATGGATATGATGTCCAACTGTTAACCCAGCACTGCCAAGTCCAGCACCAAATCATGTCTCTAAGAAACATATTTACTGTTTTTTAAATATTGCCAGGGAGGTATTCTTGTAGACATTTTGTTCATAAAAATGTAAAATGAGTAACAGCAGTGACATTAAGAGTCAAGGGCAGATGCAGTTCCATTACCAGTTTTTGATCAGGGATTCCCTTCTCACCTCCCTGTTTAACAGGATCTACCTCTAGTTGAACTAAACCTATGGCTTTTTCCTAGTGCAGACTTGTCCACGGGAGTCCCTTACCGGGACATCACGGCAGGAGGCAGTACGCCGCAGAGATCGGCCGACAGAAACGCTCACAGCCCCCGAATAAACCAAGCGCTTCCTTTCCCTTCCAGGAGCCGAGCCCAAGACCCCGAGCCCAGGCGCAGACCCCGGGCGGCTCCGGCCCCTCACGGCGCGGCTGAGGCGGCGCCGGGCGGGGCGGTGCTGGCGGAAGCGCGGCGAGCTCCCGCCTCCCGCCGGGGTCGGGGGTCAGCCGCGCCCGCCGGCTGCGGGTGCCCATGGAGGGCTCGGAGGACGAGGAGCTGGGGTCCGAGGGACCGCTGCAGCAGCTGCTGAAGCGGCAGCGCAAGGAGAAACGGGAGCTCCAGGGTGAGCGGCGCCGTGGCCGGCGCAGGGCGGGCGGGGGGAAGGCTGGGGAGCGGCGGCGGGAACACGCGGGGCGGGGAACACGCGGGGCCGGCTGGGCTCGGCGTCTCCTCTCCGCCTTCCCTCGCAGGAAGCCCCGCACGGCTGCGCGAGTAGCTCGGAGGGGCGGGAGGCTGTGGGGAAGGAGGGAGCAGCCCTGGCAGTGGCCTGGCAGGGGGGCGAGGACGGCGGTAGCGAAGCCGTGCGTGCGGGCAGCGGTGCGGTGCGGCGGCCGGGCTGCGCTGCCGGGAGCAGCGGTGCCGGGAGCTGCGCTGCCGGGAGCAGCGGTGCCGGGAGCAGCGCTGGGCGTGCGGGCGGCCTGCGGAGCTCGCCGTGCCCGGGCCTCGGGAGCCGGCGATGCGCGGGAGCTGTGACTTAATGCTGGGCCGTCGGCGTGGTGGTTGCGGTTTGGTACTTTTGGTTTCACGTTGAAGAAGGTGGGAGTTTTCTAAGGCATTTTAGATTGAAAAGCCTGCTCGGGAGCTCTTCCTGCACAGCCTGTTACGTTTGTTCATTCTAAGTGCAGTTGACCTGAACTGAATTTTCATGTCCTGTCCAGCGATAATAAAGTATCTGTAGTAAAAGATCTGAATGGTCTTACAGTGCTTCAGTATGAACTTGTAACACTTCTTTGCATCATTTGACCTACCCTGTTACAATATATTAGTATATAGAGGTCTGATAGATGGATTCTGTTGAGTTTCACAGTTGTTATAACATTTCTGTTAAGCCTTTCTCATTGCTAGTATATCGATACGGCCTTTTCCTTGTTTGGTTTTTTTGGTATGTAATGAAATAGGCCCATTTGCAACCTTTTATCAGAGGGTTAAAGAAGGAAGGAGTCAGGTTGCATATTGTCACTATAGTTGTTATAACATTTTTGTTAAGCCTTTCTCATTGCTAGTGGTTTTTTTGGTATGTAATGAGATAGGCCCATTTGCAACCTTTTATCAGAGGGTTAAAGAAGGAAGGAGTCAGGTTGCATATTGTCACTAAATCTGTAGGAACTACTGTTTTGAGAGGCCTGTTCCTCCCTCGGGTTGGTTGAAATTGAAGAGGCGTAGGAATCGAGCATTGTCATAAGTAGCTGGCGTGCACGGCACCTTCATTGGGAGTGGCTGAGGAGCGGAGGGTTGTTACACCCGGAGAAGGTGATAATGGTAGTTCTCCACTACCAAATGGTGGGGTAAGTAGCTGGCACCTTCATTGTCATAAGTAATGGCACCTTCATTGGGAGTGGCTGAGGAGCTGAGGGTTGTTACACCCGGAGAAGGTGATAATGGTAGTTCTCCACTACCAAATGGTGGGAGGGGTATATACAAGGCAGAGTCCCTTTCTTCCCAGTTGGGAGAGGCAGGTCACATAGCACATGTTTGCCTGCTAGTAAAATACATTCCTGGTATGTGCATTGATGACTGTTTACCGGAGAGCAAAGCTTTTGTGAGAATTAACACTAGGTGCATCTCAACCTCTGAAAATCTAACACCTTCTCCCATTGATGGTATATGTCTCTACACCCCCCTGCCCCCTTTCCACTACCCATACTCTCTCCTGTGTATTTGTGTGCGCCTTTTATGTTCTGGATTCCTTTCTCCTCTATTATGTTAATTTTAATGAACAAAGGTGCTTTTCTGTCATACTCAGCTTATTCATGTATGGGCTGAATGCTTAACATAAATCTTTCTGTATCTGCATTCTTTCTGCCTCCCTTTGAAGAGTTTCATTATCATTGTCATCATCTTCAGCTCAATTGGGTCAGTCAAGGATGAAGGACAGGAAAATGTACAGGTGATGAATAGCAAGCAGGGTGTTAAATAATTGCTGCTGTAACTCTAAAACAGTGAATACAGAAGAGTGGGAGTGTTCATTTAGGAACACATGAGAAGAGAGGACTGTGTGGGAATGTGGTTATAGTTTCTACTGTGTAATGGACGGAGCCAGACTCATCAAAGTAAAGAGAGAATGGACTAGAGACAGGCTGAAGGGCAACAAGACAAATATTAATTGGAAGAATAAGGGAAAATATTTTCATAGCAAGAATCATTAAATATTGGGGGAAAAAGTTTCCCAGAACAGTTGCAGAATGCCCATCCCTGGAGACTGCGCAGTCACGTGAACTAATTTTAGGTGCATCTCAATTAGCATAACCTGATGTGGCTTTGAATTTAGCCCCGTTTTGAGCAGGACGTAGAACCAGGTAACCACTCGACACCATTTCTATCCAAACTGTTTTGTGATTTTAGAAATTAAGCACTGTCTTACAGCCTAGAAATACTTAGGGGTTTTAATCAAGTTAAGATTTTTTTGTTTTTTGAATACCCATTTTGCTTTTAGAAAGTTTGTCTTAAGGATGTGTAAGCTCAGTTTTTAATTTTAGTCTGCTGCTTGTGTGATTAAAAAATTACACATCTTTCCTCTGAGATTTGATATTTTGATGCCCACATAATCTTTCTCAAGGCAACAGGCCAAAGTCTGCTGCATTGATGAAGTTCATATGTATTTCATATGTTTTTCTCTTTTTCAGAGAAAGAAAGAAAAGGCAGTTTGCTTCTTTTAAGAAAAAATAGAGCTATTTGGAAAATATGAGATAACTGGCGGTCTCACAGCTAAACTGTTATACTGATTTGTTGATGTTTGTAATTAGTTTTTCTGTGTGACTTGCAATCATTTTCTGCAATGATCATAGAGTATATATTAAGAAAGAATGTTTTATTACACTGCTTCTCCAACAGCAAAAATTCAAGGCATGAAAAATGCTGTTCCCAAGAATGATAAGAAGAGACGAAAACAGCTGGCAGATGAAGTTGGCAAACTAGAGGCAGAACTTGAGCAGAAGCACAAGGAGGAATTGAAGCAGCTGAAGGAAGCTTCACCTGAACAGAATAAGGTAAGTGCCCTAACTTCAGTTGAAGTTGTACAGGTACAGGTCTTTTTAACTTCCAAAATTATGATGAAATAATACAGTAGTTATTCTGTTCTTCGCAGTATTAGTAACTCTTTTCAACTTAGGAAAGCTTTAGCTGTTACAGTAAATGGGCAGTGCTAGAAGGGGCATGTAAGTGGGGGATTTTTGTTATTGAGCACTTTTGAGAGAGCAGCTTGGTTGTTTAAAGAACCACTGTAAAAGATATTTCAAAAGCAGGTTTAATATAAATTTGCAAAAGCATGACAAAATTCGATGGCAAGATTTACTCTGGTACTGAATCTTCACATGGTTGAGGCATACAAGGAAAATCATTACACAAATGCCAAGCTGTAACAGAAATTAAATGTAGAGTAGGGAGAAAGGTGCACCACCACAAGTAGTATTTTGTGTTGCTTTTAAGGCTACATGGGTAACTCAGTTATATTAAAAATTTATTTTTTAAGGTACTGTTATATTGCTACTCTGGTTATCTTATGTAGACTATTCAAGTATTGATAACCTTCAGCAGGTATTTGACTCATCCTGTGTGTTTTGGCTTCCAATTTTGTCAACAGTGTGACTGATCTTTTTGTATAGCTCATACAGTTACTGAGTTAGGTTTATCATTTTTCTTGAGAAGTTTCAACTCTCTGTCTTTTTCAACCGCTGGTTATGCTTTGATATAGAGGATGGACCCTTCTGCTTTAATTTTCACAGAACTTGCTAATGGCTGTTTGGATACCTCATGGGCTGGCACGGTGAGGGAAGCTTTTCCTTTCAGCCAGTAAAGTAACAAAATGTGAGACAGTAGTTTGGGATGTAAAATGCTTTGATGGTTTTTATGCTATACATGGATCTTTGTAGTTAAAGTTCATAAAAATATCCTGAAAGAGAACTTAAAATTGCATATCTTCATTATCGTTTATACTAAGAACAGAAGTTGCATATCTTCATTATTGTTTATACTAATAAGAACATTTAACCTTTTTTTTTCCTTTTAGACAGATTCCATAGCTGATGGGGTTGCAAGTATAGAGCTTGAAGGAGTGGAACAGCAGATTCAGCATCATCGAATATCAAAAGCACAGAAGAGGCGGGTATGAGTTCATGTTAAACATTTTGCAAATAACTGAATTATTATCGTCAGCTAAACTTAACTGTAATAGCCAAAGGTGAACAGTTTTGCTGGGTACATTACCTGGGTAATTCTGTATTGATGCTGTACCTACTGAGTGCCTTGCAAATCTGTTAAACTGCTGCTTAGAGATAGGTAAGGATTTTACAAATAATTGTACTTTTCTACCCTCAGCTGTGAGCTGGGTATCAGAGTAGGCCAGAAAATGGGAGCCATAAAAAAAAGAAATTATGTAAAGCAAACTATTTTTAAAAGACTTTCACTGAAAATATTATTATAGAAGTAATAGAATTAAAATACTATGTGGAAATTAAGCAACTAGTAGTACTTTGCACATTTAACAAAAGAACATCAATACTGAAGAAATTCTGTAAAATATCAAGTTGTTAAACATTACCTGGTGTTCTGTTCTGCTAGGCTTAGATCTGCTTAAACATCACAAGTTGTGGTGGATTAACATTCTCGTTGTACCTGCCTGAATATTGGGTCATGGCCAGGGGAACACTGCTTTATTGCATATTTCATCCCCTGTTACATGATCACTACAAATATGTTAAAAGGATGTTTATAATTCATGGCACCATGTCTAGGCAAACCAGGAACTCTGGTCTAGTTTTCCCATATTCTTATTGCCTAAACCAGTCTGGTCTTGATTTGTGGTGAATTGTAAGCATAAAAATGGAAAGATCATTCTTTGTACTGCTTTCTTTTTTATTTGCTTATTTACTTTGATTCTTGTTCCCTTGTTAACATCAGTGTGAACTTACGAAACGTTCTAGCAAAGGAATTTTTTTGGTATAATTACATCCCTACTAATATTCTCTACATGCATTCTTATCCATCCTTTAGGTCAGTCTTTTATGATGTAGAGTACCCATCCTGAGGGAGTTTCAGTTTCATGGCATAAGCTCCCTTATGCCGTCATGTACTTAATTGGTAGATCTCACACTTCTTATGAAAGAGAGATATTTTCAGATGTTTAATTAGAATTCCCATACTTGAGTGTTGAAATAGTAGATCCTGAAGAAAGCACTATGGTTAATAGACTTTATATGAGTGTTGTAAAGTGGTATTTTGCATGTTGATATAATTAAGATTTCTCTTGTCAGATAATTTTGGGTGTGGTTAACTGTGGGGGCAGTTAGGATATACTGGTCACTTAGAATTTGCTAAAGTTTGCATTTAGGTAGTACTGGTTCAGACAAATATTTTATAGATAATAATGTACTGAGAAAATACTGGAAGAGTTAGAAGCAAGTACTAAGCCAAGAACTGTACCAGCATATTCTAAATTTTAACATTTGATTTAACTTTTGTGTGTTTTTAATCTAAGGATAAAAAAGCTGCTTTGGAGAAAGAAAGAGAAGAAAGAATAGCTGAAGCTGAGATACAAAATTTAACAGGTGCTAGACATCTTGAAAGTCAGAAACTTGCCTGCCTATTGGCAGCAAGGCACTTGGAGATTAAACAAATCCCTTCAGATGGCCATTGCATGTACAGAGCCATTGAAGATCAGCTCAAGGATCACCAAAATTCCTGGACTGTTGCAACTCTGAGGAACCAAACAGCAAAGTATATGCAAAGTCACTGTGATGACTTCTTGCCTTTTCTTACAAACCCTAATACTGGAGATATGTACAGCAGAGGTAAGACTTGTAGCATATGAGACTTAAAAAACTATTATAACTGTTTCTGATAAATCTCAGTCTCAGCTTAATTGGGACTTTTATGGTGTTTGTAACTTTGTTACTTTATTGTGTTCTGTGGAACACAGAATGATGATCTGCTATGAAACTTGGTACATCTGAATCTCAAATTAAATATATATTTTTAAATTAATCTAGGAAATTTTATTTGCCATTGGAAAAAAAAAAACAGAACTTGCTGGTTACTAGATGATGTGAACTCATTCTGGGATGTGATTTGTTATTATAAACAGCTTGTCTGGCAGGTTGGGATGATTTTCTTGTCAAGTTTTATATTGGTGTTTTCAATACAGAAAATCTGTTAAAAATGGGTGTGAAATCAAATCTAGTTTATAATAGTTTGAATAGATGCATTTTCTTATTCTAGCTTGTTTTTTTACTGCAAAGTGTTTTGGAACTGTTTTAAAAAGTATTCTAAACTAAAAAATAAAAAGTGCTTTAGTGTGAAGCAACAGTGTAGGCTGTCTAACAACGGAATTTATGTACCTCTTATTTGAGCAATACATGATTTATTCATTATGCCTGGAACACCACAAAAATGACTGCATAAATGTCATTAACTTAATGCTATGTTTGTTTAATAGGCATTGCTGTGGATTTCATGTGGTCACTGAGTGCTGTCTTTCCCATGTTGACAGAGATTTTTGTCACAGGTTAAATGTGTCCCAGGAGAATACTGAAAAAAATTCTACACAGCAACAAGGAATTGTGCTTTTCTGTTTTAAAGGAAATGAATGAAAAGTCACTCTGAGCAATCTTCAGAAAATCTGAAGATTCTTCTTTCTTAAAATGTGTTTGTAAGGTTCAAAAGCTTGAGGATTTGTAATTTACAGACTTTAAATTTGGTTTCTGCAGAACATGATCTGAAAAGATTAGCTATTTACAGAGGAACTATTGAGAATGGACACTTTATAGTTTAAAAATAAGGCAACTAATCTGGAAATTTAAAAAAATCCGAGCTAACTGTTTACCTACATGCAGTTGCAAGATTTTTAAAACATATCTGACACTTGGCTAATGTAAGAACTAGATATACTACTCACTGTCACATTCTTTTCTAAAGTTTCTAGACAGCTTCTGAAGCTTAACATGAAGGAAACTATATGCAATTTCATGTGTGTTGTTACCTGTTGTTCTCTGAATAAAAAAACTAAAGTATTAGCTGAACTTTTTTATACTCTTTTTTATCTCTCTCTTCAGCCTGAATTTTTCTTTTGGAAACTGAATGAGTTTGGGGGTTTTTTTTGACAACTGTTTTTCTCTGCTTTTCTTCAGTGAACATACATATTTTCCTTTACAATGCATTTGTACTTTTCTGGCTCTAGTTTGCATAATCCGTGTTTTTCCTCAGTTGCTTGTTCTCAACCAAGACAAGTACTAAAAGTTGTCTTTTCGTTCCCTGCAGAGGAATTTGAGAAATACTGTGATGATATAGCAAATACAGCTGCATGGGGAGGTCAGCTGGAAGTAAGTATTGTATTGATAATTTTTATTTGTGAAATTCTGAAGTGGGTGAATATATCTTAAAAAAGGGCTTCTTTAGAAGGAGGAATACCTGAAGGCATAAGGGAACATAGTCATAAATAGCTTATTAAGAACTTTTTCTTGTGGTTAAAGGTGGTTTTCCCACCAGTTTTTCTGATGGTGCACCACTGTTCTGATGTATTTGGCAATGTGCAATTTAGTGAATGCATTTGATATAAATATCATTAGAAAGACTGACACTATGAGTGGGAAAGTATTGTTAGGTTGTTGTCATGTAAACGAGAACTTGAGCTTCAAAAAATACATATTTGTTTTAATTTGTCTTATTTTTTATGAAAGAACAGTTAGCAAATTAATGAAACTAGCCTAATGTTGTATCCTATAAACAATTATTAGTTTAAGGAAATCTGTTTTCCATTAGTTTTAAAAGTTTAAATAATTTTGCTTATTTTAATAAAGCTTATTTTCTGAAAATATTTCCAATACTATGCTTGAACCATCTGCTAAAATTAAATGCCTAGTCTTCCTGTCTCCTACCTACATTGTCTTTAATCCTATTACTAAATGGTTTTTGTCTTAAAGCTAAGGGCTTTGTCACACATTTTACAAACACCTATTGAAGTAGTGCAGATGGATTCTCCTCCCATTGTTGTTGGTGAAGAATATTCAGGCAAACCAATAACACTTGTGTAAGTATGTAATTTTATCAGTTAAATGTAGTGCACTTATTTCTGTAACAGAGGCCTCAGCTTTGATTCTCATCTGCTCTTTTATTTTCTGTTACGCATCTGATGTTGAAACACTGCTTGAGTAATGGTTGTGCAGGTCAGAAATTGTTTGTGATTGACACACTTACTTTGGAGAAATTGTCATTAGACAGTGTCTGATGTATATCAGTCTCTGATTTAGAGAATGCTGCAAGGTCATTTTACCTGGTAAATAATTACAAAATAATAATGACATTGATAGAAGATGGAGAAATATTTTTTTCTTCTTCAGGGTTTTGTCAAACTGGAAGTCACCAGAATTTAAATTTGTCTTTATTAATACTCTTCTGTGTAATGGTCCTATATATTTTTGTTGCTAAAACTTGGCTTTATTTCAATCATCTTCAGTGCTGTTACTGTTTGGCATGATGTATAGTTTTTGTTAAACTGAACACTATTTCTGTAACTATTTTTTTAGGTATATGAGGCATGCCTATGGATTAGGAGAACATTACAATTCTGTGAAAGTTCTAACAGACACTGCTACAGAGAACAGCAGCTAGCTACAAAAGTTGTACATTCACATGGATAACAGTTACATCGTGATGTGTTGGGCTCCAGGAAATTCCCAGTAAGACTGGAAAGTAAATGGCATGGATTATAAATTAAAAAAAAATAAAAGGCCTGCAAGGTTTGAGTATAAATCACACATGGCTGTTGATTTATAACAAAACCAAACCAAAACCAAACAACAATACTTTGAACTTACTGGTATTAATTATGTTTGGAAGATCTTCTGTGAAGTGGTGGCTGTGTAGATCAGGTTTTTTTCAATAGAGCTTCCTCCAAATGCTGCAAAGAAAATATCAAGTACTAAAAATTTGTTTTGGTTAATCTGCATTTCTGCTGGAGATTTAAGGTTACCTGAAGGTCCCTGTTCCATTATTTCTGTCAGATTTTCACGATAATGGAAGAGTTCAGGCATTTGAAATAACTGATTGTATTTTGCTTATGGAATATTATCTACAGTGTTTCTGTAGTCCTATCAGGATCTAATCTTAACAGTGTAGTATTGATTCCCTTCTTTATTTTGGCAGAGGGCTTTTTTTGGAGTTGACAGTAGGAATTCAACTCTTGTGCATTGTTATTTATGACTGTACATTATACTGTCAGTGCAAGCTAACTGCACTGTTCATTCTCCATAGTCTTTCAGCTGTGCATTTCGGTGAATCCAAAGTCTTAGAGCTCCTCAGTGTCCTCGCTTGAGGTAGTGAAACTCATCTGAACTTATTTCTGGATCTGCTGGTCTGAGCACTTTGTCATCTAAAGTGTGATGTTTTATAGTGCTTAAAACAGCTGGTTGCACACAGCTGTAGAAATAATCACCTTGGGGTTTATCAGTAACTAAAGGTGATCTGGGAAAGAATTAACTTTATTTTAATTGCTTCTTATGATGCACAGACTTGAAAGGTTTTGATATGGCTTGACTTTTTACATTAGAAATGTAGATTGTTGTCTGTAAATGTGACTTCAAAATTAGGAACATACTGAAACCAAAATTTTAATGCAAATGTTTTTTAACAAAAGAAGTTATTTTAATTTTTTTTAAGCCTTCGTCAATAAAAGAATTATCTGTATTTTACTGCTGCTGAGTTGGTTTGGAGAAAAGTGGTTCATGAAAAGATTAAACACCTTTGCCCTGATTTGAGGATTATGACCGAACAGTATGTGTCTTGTAGTCCTTCAGTAAAGCTAGCTTGCAGACTTACATTCCTGGAACTTAGAAAAATCTGTTCTTACTTTAGAGGGAGGTAAGTGATCACTTTATGGGCCAGATTATGTCTGATTTAAAGCACTTTGAGAGAGAAGGGGTAAAACAATACCAGATAATTACAGCAGGAGTCTTTGGACAAGCAGGTCTTTAGGCTGGTGCCTGCCAGGAAAACAAAGTATTAACCAGATCAGGAGATTCTACTGTTATAGTATAACAGGTATAGCTGGTTTATATACCAAACCAGCTGGCTTACTGTAAAATTTGGTTTACTATCTTGATGGTATAAAATGATGGTTTTAATTTCAAACAAAAAATAGGATGCAACAGCATGGAAAAATACTTCTATTCATAATGTCATTACAAATTTCACTAAAAATAATAAGTACTCTTCTCTGCATTGCTTAGAATTGATGTGATATAAAATGTACATGCTACATTTTATAGATAAACAGTTACTTGGTTTATTTGGGAGTTTTGTTTGATCAACTAAGAGAGAAAGATGCCAGAATCGGGGAACACCTGTTCCAAGAGTTTGTCATGTTGAAGATGTTTACAGTTTGTATAAAGTTAAATAATTTAATGTAGTGAGTGAAAGATCCTTGCTCATGCTGTATGGGACTTGCCAAAAAGTAATAAATTGGTTTATTTGTGGCAAATATTGCTTGGGTCAGTTTTATTTTGTATTCAAATATGAGTTCACTTATTTCCTAGTATGAATAAACTTACCCATTTACATTTTAGGATCCTACTGTAATATGAATTCTAAAACAATTGACTGTATTCAGGCAGACAAAGCTTCATTCCATATGAAAAAAAGTTGTTTCTGAACAAAATTTATCATTTGTGTTTTAACAGTTAAACTTGAGCTCTTGTGAAAAACTGTTTGAAAATACTGTTGAACTTCCCCATGCATTAAAAGGATGAAGTGAAACTGAGAAGGGGGTCTTCTCACAATTAATCTTTTAACTTCTTTGTCAGATTACATTTTTCTCTGCAGAATAACACTGTTTACTTTGAGTGTGTTTCTGTAGCTTTCCTTGCTTTTATGTGTAATACAGTTTCTTGAGGCACTATTTCTTTTAAGGACTGTTGGGTATTTCTTGCAAGATTGAGATTAGTTGCCAGCAGGAATGCCCACATGAACAGGAGGGAAGCTGTCTAGTGGTCTGCAATAAATTGTGTGCAATATTCTGAAAGGGAAGAACGTATTTGCTGTTGAAAACAGTGGTTACATGTGGCTCTTGGTGCTTGTCCTTGTCCCCTTCACTTACTCTGCACCAATCTTTGCTCTCCTGTGCAGTTGTGTGGGCTGTAGGCAGCCCCAGAAAGGGGGTGGGAGATGGGTGGCAGCCAGAGGGAGTGCAGACCTGTCATAATTTATTTAAACAGTAAATTAGTTCATCTAATAATTTATTATTTAGATAGTAAATTAGTTAAAGGATTTTTTAAAAAAGAAAGAAATTATATAAAATGCAATGAGGCAGTGATGTCCCTTGTGCACTTTTGTACAGTTCCTATGACTTCTGTGTTTACGTATATTAAAATATGTCACCAAAGCTAAAATGTAGCTTTTTTATGTTGATGGTGGCAGAGCAGTGTGACAGGCTCCTGGAGAGGTCATGGAGTCTTCCTCTCTGGGGACATTCAAAACCCACCTGGTTCCTGTGTAAGCTTCTCTGGGTGACCCTGCCTTGGCAGAGTGGTTGGACTGGATGATCTCCAGAAGTCTCTTCCAACTCTAGTGGTTCTGTGATTGTGTAAGACACAGTGAAGAGGCAATTTGTTTCACAACCACTTGCTTTGAGGCAAAATTGTCAGTAGGAACACTTTTTGCCTCCTCTCCATGCTCTTGTTATTTTTAACAGGCAATTGAACAGGGGCCGTGATAGGGTCCAGGAAAAAAAAAAAAAAAAAAAAAAAAAAAAGAAAGAAATAATCTATTGTAGGCCATTATTTTTAAAATATTGTCAAACTATCCTCAGTCTAATTTTTATTATTAATTTGTAAATAAATGTTCACTCTCTCAGCTGTAATCTTTCATGGAGTGCTGTTTTCTTAAACAAAATCATGAGACATCAAGACAAAAATGTAATGGGAGCAGTGCTGTAATTTTGGGTGTATGCAGACCACATCCCCTCTGCTGCTGTGACTCAAGGAGTAAGATGTGCTGGCAGCACTGTGACTGGGTACATCTGCTGCTTTGTGGGATGGTGGCTGCCCCTTGGCTGAGTTGTGCTTGAGTGTAATGTGAATTACAAGAGTGAGAATTCCTGGAGCTAAATGCACGGGTGGAGTCAATGGGGTCGGGAGGGGCACTCCCTCTGGCACTTTGGGCTGTGCGTTTTGCCCAGTTCCTCCCCCAGCAGCACTGATGGCCTTGCAGCTTGTGGATTCAGTGATGGGGGAGTGAGGACAGGCAGTGTCCCTTTTGTGGGCAGTGTGGGTGGTGGCAGTGCACACAGGGGTGTTTGGGGCAGTCCTGCTCTGACCCTGCAGACGTGTGCTGCATTAGGGGCCTCTGCAGGGGTGCAGCTGCATTCCTGCCAAAGGAGCCAGTGATGAATGTCCTGGAGATGGCCTGAAAGCTTTGGTGGGAGTTGACCTCAGAAGGTCCCATCTGCATCATCTGGGTTCTTTAGGCTGTCATCTGCCATAGGCCATGGAATTGTACAACATGGAAAAAGTACAACTTTCTGTTTTTAGCCCTTGAAACGCAGCCTGCCTCCCTCTGTCTGCCAGCAGATCTCCTGGGGTGTATTTATGAATGATGTATTTATTTATGCCTGTGTTTATTACTTAATCTATAAGAAGTTAAGCAGACTTAAAAATAGGATCTGAAACACAGAAGGCATTTTGTGTGCTTTCCTTGGCTCCAGTGAGAATGCTAACCCACCAAGTCCTTTGTTTTGAGCAACTAATAAAAGCAACAGATGGTTGCTTTTATTGATTGATCACTAGAGGCATATGATAGATGTACTTTTGAATACAACTAAAATCCTTAGAAATTGCCTCTATGTTAGAAACAGTTATATCATAAAAAGAATTATTCATGCACAAAAATATTTGGTAAAATTCAGAATAAACTGATGTAGTCTCTGTGTTGAAGATTAAATAAATACATCAAGGTATTAATTGAAAAGCTTTATACTATTTACATGTTAGAAAAATTGGAGTGCATAAATTTATATAGTAAGCAGATTAAAAAATATTCCCAGGAGCTCTATTTTCTGCAAAGGCTCCCTGAACTTCATCAGTTCTGCAAATATTTTATCATGATATATGAAGGTGTTACATACGTTAAGAATCGGACGTGCTGTGTTTGTCCAGAAATGAAAACCTTCCACATGTAACGCTGTTTTATTTTTTATTGCTCTTTTTTTTCCTTTTCTTTTGAAGGATAGTATTGTGAAAGTATTTGAGCAAATCTCTTGTTTGAAATCATTATGTAAATCATGAAGATGCACATTGGCAACTGCATTCTGGAAGGTATATTAATATTCTTTTGAGAAAGCTAAGGATGTGGAGATTTTAAACTAATAGTTCTTCCACACACATATATATACACACACATATATCCTCTAAAATCAATATATGAATAAAACATCAATAGTATAAATATGTTTGTCATTAAATCCTAATAAGGCTCCATTGAGTGGGGAGTGAGGGGCGTCTAATGAGGAACCATTTTTCTTTTAGCTGTTTGCAGAATGCTGGAGCACAAAACAAAAAGAAACAGAACAGGGAAACTAGTTGTGAACTGGGGATGCCTGCATGAAATGCACAAAATTATTCAGTGTTGAGGAATATTCTGGGTGCTGGAGGCTGGGTGTGCTGCACGTTGTGCCCTGGCTGGGGGGCAGTGGCTGGAGCCCCAGGCAAGCAGCTGTGAGTGTCCTTTTACACTTCAGTGCTTTTCAACAGTTACACCATATTTATCAGCAGCCTCCAACATTCAGAGTTTGGTGAGCTCCTTGTGAGAGTGTTCTGTAGGTTCACTGGAAGCTACATTGCATCTTCTTCACTGGTTGCTGGAACTGCAGATTGCATCAATGGATTTTGAAAACTTGATTTTGATCTCTGGTATATTTATCAGTATTAGACATACTGTGCTTAATGTTGCTGGTTCCATTGTAGTGCTTGCTGTCTGCTTGATCTGCTGCTTGCAGTGTGTTATCCATCTGCTTCTGAACATTTTATCACAACTTTTGTAAAGAACTGAAGAATTAGAGCCAACTTGGAGATTTTTGAGAAAAAGTACAGGGGGCAAGGAGCTGGAGAATGTAATGCAAGAATGCTTTTAATGCAAGTTGAAAAACTACTGTTCAGTTAAAAAACAATGAAGATACTATTAAGGAAAATTATTCTCCTGTTCTTCCAAACCTTTACACTTCAGATTCTACATTTCAGTTGTGACAATCAAATGAAAATTTTATTTTTTTAAATAGAGAAGAAGGTGGATGTCACACCTCTTATAGAATCTGCAAAACTTGAGTACATGCTGTCACTCCTAGAAGAACCTTAGCTTTCCTTGTCTTAGCAAGTGATATTCCCCCTCTTGTGGAAGGGCACAAAAACTATCATAAGAGTCTTTTTCTAGTTGGACCATTTGGGAATTCTGTTATTTTTCATGAAACATTTTTGATGCTGTCATAATTATCCACATAATCGCTATGTCCTACTTGTGCCTGGCTGAGAGCCTTCTGTCTGCTACTGTTGCCACAGACATCACTGGAAATAAAAAGAGATGTGAAATAGCTTGTGTGGATACAGACTCCTCAGAAAGGACAGGCTGGGAAGGTGAGGAGGAGAGGGGTAGCTTAGTGCTCCTCTGAGGGACCAGTGATGGGGTCTGTTCATAGCTCATGGGTCAGGATCACAGAGGGGTGGCCTAAGTGGGCTTGTAGTGGGTCCCTGTTGCACACCAACAAAGATATTCAATATTTTTATTAAGTTTGCTAGTAGTGTGGGCATTTTGCACAGTTTGAGCTCCCTGCCCAACTCCAATGCCTTAATTTAAAAATAAGGCAAAGCAGACTAAATTTGAAAATTTTGGCTTTGTAAGTACATTTGATAATGAAATGTCAGTAAATCCTGTGTCTGAAATTCTGTATCTTTTCTCTGCAAGACTTCTTTATGCATTTGAAGAAGAGCACACAAGACAGGTTATTTCTACAACATAAGAAAGCAAGTAGCAGTAGAGGATTTCTGCTAGTCTCACTTCATGCAATATATGGTACACATCACAATGATGGATGTACCATTGAAGTTTGTCTGATGCACAAACTTATTACTTTCACAGAGTGGACTTTCCAAATCTCATTAAATATGTTACATGAGTATTGAGATAGTCTTTATAAATTTCAAATGTGACTGCAACAGTTTGCAGTCAGAAAACATAAAAATACAATTTTCCTTCACCCCATCCCTGTGTTCAAGACCAGGCTGAATGGAGCTCTGAGCAACCTGGTCTGGTGCAAGGCGTCCCTGCCTATGGCAGGGGGGTTGGAACAAAGTAAACTTTAAGGTTCCTTCCATCCCAAACCATTCTATGATTCCATGATAATTTCAAGAACTGAAATCAAATACGCATTTTAATAAGGGGTGAAAAAAATCCAATCCTGTACTGCTCACTGTAAAAATAGATGAGAACTACTGACTATTACATTAGAATCTAAGTAAAGAGGCCAAGAAGACAATGGACTGGTAAAGGTATAAAGCTTAATGTTTGTGTATTAAAACACTGTTCATGTTAATTGTATATTGTTCAGAGTAAACTCTCAATAAATTTTAATTGAAGAGCCTTAAAAATTATAAAAGTAACTTCACTTCTAAATTTTGTACATAGTGCATCTCACAAACATTTCCTTATGGAAGTATTGAAGTGAGGGAATACATAATCCATAACTATACTGAGTAACTCAAATTATATTTTAAATTTTGGAACTAAGATTCTGCATGTTGTTCACATGCACATGGACATACAAAAATACATAGACATAAAACATATGTTCTACATATTTGGTACTTCAGTTCATTTTCTAAAGTAATGGCATAGTTAAACAAATTTCTGATGTCAGGGCTGAATGTTTCACTGGCACCCAATGCACATGACATTCTGTTAATTCAGTTAATGGCTTCAAGGATAGTTTAACCAAGTATTACTGGCACACAATGCACATGACATTCTCTTTATTCAATTAATGGCTTCAGGGATGGTTTAACCAAGTATTTGAAGAACTATACACCAAGATTAAAGATATGTATTGAGTAACTTTTAATCTCTTAAATATAGTCACCTGTTTTTATAATAGCATAAATCAAAAAGAAAGGTCCTGGATGTCGGGTGGGAATATGGGTCTCAAAGCTGGGAAAAAATAGTTGAGGAAGTTATTAGTAGCCTCAACAACACGTTTTAAAACTGAGCAAGTACCTTCCAACAGTTGGTTTACCAAATATCAAATTTGATCACATTTTTCTAAATGCAGTGTAAAACAAATGAGTAAACATGAAGTATGATTTTCAAATAATATTTTAGTTTTAAAGGGATCTCTGGTGGTCTCCAGACTGACATCTAGCTCACAGCAGCACTAATTTCAGATAGAGCAAATTATTCTGTCTTTCGTTTTATGAGCATCATCTTGTATGTGGAAAAAGGGGAGGGAAGGCAACAGAGAACTCCACAGACACAGTCAGAAGAGAAATGCATGTTCTGTGTGTTTACTTCAGGCTGCAGGTCCCTTGTTTCTGTGTCCATGCCAGTCAAAGGGGCCACCTCAGAAATTTTTTACCTGAAGGCTTCCCCAGTTTGAGCTGTTTCTCAGTTTCTTCAGGCTCAGTCTCCTAGGTCATAGTGAGGGAGATGTTTGCTTGGGGTTTTCTAGTCACATGGATTGATAGAGCCAGCTGACAAAATAGAACAGCTTTGAAGATATTTCTGCTTATTCAGCCTATTTATAATACTAGTGTGTTTTATTCAGTAGAATTAACTCACCTTATTCCTTTAGACAAGTCTCTCATTCCATCCTTTTTGTTAACTCTGCCTTTCTTGTATAAGCTATCATGCTTAGTGCTTTTCAGATAAATCATTTTATTGGAAAATAGCTGAAGAGTTACAGACATTCTAATCTCCTTCTGCTAGGGACTGTTTGAGTTACTGAAGAATTGGTTATCAGTTGTTTCTTGAAACTCCTGGAGCTCTCAGCTGTGTACCCTGGTGGTTGTGAGCACATTCCTTGGCAAAGAAAGCTGCTTACCATGTTTGGGCAGATGGGGAGCAACTCACCCTTCATTTTCTGCTTGAATTTCAGTTTGTCATTTTTTGTTTGCAGTTTTCCATTTCCAAGGATCTCTTTTTCATGATCACACTTCCCTCTCATTTAGCAGCAGCTCCATATCTCATTAAAGCAGTTTCTATTTCTTTCACTTCTTTAATAACAGTGTTACAAGACTGAAGTGGACATTAGTAATGAACTTTGTCACACAGCATTAGCTATCCCTCTCAGCAGATGCCTTGAACTTGTATAATTCTCCCTGAGCCTTTCTACATCATGGAACCAGTCCCAATGATCATGGAGTGTTTCTGACACACTTTGTTATGTGGCACCAAATACTTTGCTAGTTGGATGTAAACTACACAAGTTATTACACAGAAATTGCTCATTTCATAGGCCTTTCACCTCTTTCGAAAAGACTTCATCTCAGAGTAGGTAATCATTTCTTTGCATGTGCAATTCTTGCTGTGACTGCCAGTAAGAGTTCCACCCATACAATGATTTTTTTCAAAATCTGGATTTCATCCATGAGTATCTGGTCTCAGGCCAGGGAGTTAATATCAAATGGTTTGCAGCAGAAACTCTCTGTTATAACTCACAGAGTACGTAATGAAAAGAGTGACTTGGAAATGGAATGTCCTAAATTCTTTGGCCATCTCCCTCAGCCATCCAGCTCTCAAGACACATTTGGATTTTTATTTACTTTCTGAAGCGCTGATAGCCCTAATTTTTCCCGAGATCCTCTTAAAGTTATAGAGTTTTGGGAGTAAAAGATTTGTGTGTTGGATAATGAACTTTCAACCCCATATGAAATGACGTAATGCTCTTGAAAGAGACTGAGGTGGATATGCCTCATTCCAAATGTGGGTGACTTAAAGGGTCCCATTATGGAAAAATAAATGGAGCTTCATACTCATAATTACTTTAGCTGACATGTTTAGCTGAGCAGCAATAAAACATACATCATCTTAATATATATTGTTAATCTTGCCAATGATTTATACCATGCAAGCTGAAGTTACCTCACCCAGTTAGACAGAATGAAGTCAGTGAAAAGCAGCTAAGGATAATTAAGCTACACAAAGTGACAAGCAGTTTTTTCACTGCTTAATATATGCTATTATGAATTATTTAAATACTAAAAGACAACGTGAAATTCCTTTATTTTAACCATAATTGATCCTGCTGTGGATGTGTTCAAACAAAAAAGATATTTCAGATATTTCATAACAGTAAATTAACATGGTTTTATTTAATTTGGAAAACTGTATTAGAATGTGCAGATTTTAGACTAAGATCTCCAGCCTTGACATTCTTCTGATAAATCATGGATGCAAAGCAACAAACAAGAGAACTTTGAAGTTTCGGGAGTCTGTCTAAATACACTTCTGCTTGGGAGAGAACATTTTTCTTTAGGTGTGTTTCTTGCAGTCTTTTCTAATCTGAGAGAAGTCAGCCAGGTGATGACAGGAACTGGGGATCTTTGTAATGAGAGAAAATAAAATTGTGTACTCCTCTACCTTTTCTCCTTTTCTGTTTAAGATGATTATTCTTTAAATATAACATGCAGAATTTATACTTCTTGGGATATTTTCAAGCACTTTAGCATAAAAGGAGATAATTATATTTTATTGTCTAACAATATCCTTCTTTTCAATTTGGCGCTCAGAGCTGTTTTTGTAGCATCATTGTGCAAGATGGGCTTGTAAGCTTCATATACTTTTTCAGTGCTCCATAATGAAAATCAGATGAGCAATTTCATAAAAAAAAAAAGAAAAGCAAAGAAAATTAAGTAGTAGTTCAAACCTAAGTTTTAGAGAAAAAGAAAATACGTATGTTTTCAAATATTTTGTCATTGTTTTTTATCATTTTGTAACAACTTGGAGCAATACTTAGTCCAAGATTTCAAAAAGAACATGGCTGGCTCTTTAGTCATGGTTAGGCAGTCACTTAAGGCCACCATCACTTATATTCTGTATGCCAGTGAACAGAGGAAAAAACAAGTTTCTTCAAGGCACAGGCCTAATTTAATAACCTGGTTTCTTAAACCAGCTGGTTTCTTAAAGTTTCTGGTTACTCCTAGCTTTTGTTTATGACTGAGTTGTAAAGGACATGCTCCTATGCAAGCCTAATCTTTATGACGTGTTGTGAATTAAATTTCTATGCTGTCAATGGAATACAGGTGCATCTTTGTGCTTGTTATACAGGCCACCAATTTGCTGTGGTAGATAAGGCCATAGGGGTTAAAAGTTTTGTCTGCAATATGATGAATTGTACAACAGGAAAGAGAATTGCATTACACAAGGATGTGGGATGAGAAATTGAGATGGAATTGCAAATCTCTAGGAAGCATTTGGATGCACAGTTTCCAGAGAAACAGGAAATCCTGAACCTGTTCAGCATGAACATAAATATCTATGGAAGTAAATTAAAGTGGCCAAAGTGTTTGGATTTTAAAAGTATTATTTTTCTGGTTTTGGATGATCTTAGAGAAGAGTATTTACAGAACTATTAATTGAATTATTGAATATTTGATTGGTTTCTTATACAGCTGCTTAACTAAAGGCTTTATTCTGGTTTATAATTTATAGTTTAAAAAGCATTTTAAAGACATCAAATATTAATGCATTTTGTGTCCCAGTGTAGGCAATGGAAAGGAAGATTGAGGATGGTCAACACCTCGGAAACCCAAATCTCTTAAGAGCCATTTGAATGTGGAGCTACTCCCAGCCAACAGTAACATCTGGATTTCACAACAGCTTAAATAACATTCCAGATGGATGTTGCTTATGTTCCCATTTCTGTAGACAGGGTTGATTTTGTGAAAAAAGAGTGAGAATCTTGAGGATCTGTTTACAGCATCTGTATAGTGCTTAACTTGTTCTTACTGGCAAGTCATCCATTTCATGGAGCTTGAGAGTCATGGAATTGTCATGGTTGGAAGGGATCTCCTGAGATCGTCCAGCATAACCCCCTGCTCAGGCAATTCAAATCTCTTGGCACGTGTCCTGCTTCTGGCCCAGAGCAGAATGGCGGAATGGCCAGGACCATAATGTTACTCAATACCAACTTATGTCATTGCCAGGGGCAATTATAAAAGTTATAAAAGTTCAAGGCATCTGTGGGGGAAAGGGATTCTCTCTTGTTTCCAAGATGAAGGACATTCTTTTCCAGTGGGAAAAAGCATGGTGTGGTGGGGAAGAGTCAGATGGCATTTGTTGTGTTTTTGTTTAAATAGCTTCTTTATTTATACCTTTTGTTATTAATATTGTTGCTGTTGCTGTTTGTTTTCTTATCACATTGCTGCTTCTGGTAAATTGTTCTTATCATAACCTGTGATTTTCACCTTTTATGCCTCCAATTCCCAGCTCCATCCCTGGAGCAGAAAGGGGGCAGGGAAGGAGGGAAGGGTGAGCAATCAAGCAGTATCTGGTTTGGTAGAGTCCTGCTGGGGGCACTGAAGTGGGGAGTACCATTCCTAAACCACAACATATGTTAGCTATGGATAGGAATCACATTTGGTTTCTGAAAATGTTACACTGAGTGTTGAATAGAGAGTAATATGAACAGTGTATTGAATCCTGAAGGAGACATTACTGATCTGCTGGATGCATCACACAATGGGACCTGCTCCTGCAGCCCACTGCCTGGCTCTCTGCTGAACCTGCTCTGCTGGACCCTTTATCCTTCATGTGCTCCTCTCCTTTTAAAGTTTTTGAAGCAAGCTGAGGGCAGTTTGGCCAGCTCAGGTGGGCAACGTTTGTACAGGATGGAAGTGAAGGTATGTATAAGTGTTTAAGAGTGAAGCATGAGGATTTTTAGGGGTATGTGGGGATGGAAAAACTTCTGGGATAGCACTGAAGGGCTGAGTATGAAGAAAAAGGCAGAACTGATGTAACCTGATCCATACAGACTTTTGGCTCTGGTTTTTGAAGTGCAACCTCCTCCAAACTTTGCTCAGTTTGCAGTCCAAAAGATGCAGGGAGTAAGGGAAAAATGAAGCAGTGTGGACATTGAAGGGTCTGATGTACAAGTTCATTTTCTGGCCCCCAGTTACTTACCAGAGTGGATGTTTTCTATGAAGTTCAATCCTAGTTAGAATATTATTTATACTGCAGTATAAATAATAAATTAATCTCTTCTTCCTAAATTAAAAATATTTTAAGATGACTTTTTAATTTCAGAAAACTTATCTTTTCTTCAGCAACATTTCTGTCTGCTCCTTGCTCAGGGTTGCATATGACATGATAGATAACAAAGGTGCCGTTCTAAAGATCTCTACATTTAAATATTAATATTGAAGAAAAAAATTTGAGTGTAAATTGTGCCCTTGGAACCCTTTGTGCCCATAAGCCATTTAGAAAGAACCAACACTGTACAGAATGTTTGGCAGAAAAGGAATTCAGCAGTATAGATTTGTGGAAAGTTATTTTGAAACATTAGTGTTATACTGATATTTCTTCAGAAAAAATGTGCAGCAACTCTTATTTTCAGAAGAAATCGAAAGTAAGCTGAACTGTGCACCTGCTAGTACAGAAATAATACTGTGCTCCTACCCAGTGTAGTCATGGATTGGATACTGTTGCTGTTCCATAGAGCAAGCAGGGAATGCACTCACTAGATCAATCAGATTGCTCTCTTTGGTATTGTTTACAATAATTGTTAATTACTTTCCTAGGATAGTACCTCATTTGCGGTCAAAATAAAATGTACACCAGATGGAGAGAAAATGAATTCCAAAGCAGTAATCTATTCATATACATAATTATTTCTTGGATCTCTAATGGTGGTGGTTTTGGCTGTTTAATCTCCAGCAACAGATAGATCAAACAGATGACATTGCTTAAACATTATTCAGGATTTTATTGGATAAACCATAAACAATTGATAAATGATTGCTTTTTGACTGGCTTCTTTCATGTGTTTTAATTTGATATTGTGATTAACAATTTTTCATTTAGAGACTTTGAGTTCAAATTTCAAAGTTGCAGAAAATATTTGGATGTGCGTGAAGTGTTATTTCTAATATGTTTCAGCATTTTTGCTATAAGTCCTGCCTTTCCTTAGTTTTTAAGCTGGCTTTTAAAATGTGATGTATGGATGTCTTGATTTAGAAACCAACACATTCTTAAAAATGAAGATAAAATACTAGGTTTGGAATGTTTGTAGATTTTGTGTTGGTTTTGTTTCTGGAACAACTTTAAACTTAAAGATTCTCTTAGTCCTCATAATAGTAAAATAGGAAAATAGTAAGAAAGCATGAATATCTTTAGAAATGATATATTTATATTCTGCCCATGTTTTTATTCCTGTGGGCTATTTCATTTGGAATCAAGATTATTGTTACTTTCTTTTATGCAAAGAATCTGATCATTCATGTCATTTCTCTCTGCCCTTAAATTAGAGGGTTTTGTTATTTCTCACCCTTTTGAAAGAATCATGTTGTTATGAAGACAAAACTGATTCAGGAAACATATTCCTAAGTGTGTAATTAGTAAGTAATTTCAATGGAAATCTCAATGTGCTTGAATTTAAGGATGTGCTTAGTAAGCTCCTTCAACTGATCCAAATTTACTTATTTTGAAACAATTCTAGTATGTCTGTTACTTCTATGGTAAGTAACTTTAAGAATAAGTAAGTCAAAGTTCTATAGAGTGGTGCCAATTTTTTTCCCTCTATGGATATTTTTTTGTGCTTAGAATAAAGGATTGCTGGAATGCAAACATTTCTGGAGACTTTTGGCTCTGTGGTGGAGCCTATGGGGACTTTGGGCTTGATCTTTTTGCTTTGAACAATGAAACTGGCTGAGAGATGAACTTTTATAATACTGTACAAACTGTGAGGGGTATCTTGGCTATGCTCTAAATATTCTGTCACTTTCCTGAATCTGAACATTTCAGTAAGAGGGTGTTCAAAGAACACTTAATTCTATTTTGGTTTTTGGTTTTTATGTAGAATAAAAATGTAAAATGACAAAATAAATTAATATCTCTGCCCCATTAAGATGTCATTAAGAAGGCTGTAGTAGGTGCCCAAATACATGGAGGTGACAAAACCGACAAAACCAGAGCTGATCAGGGCACTTTATTTGTGCTTTGCCTTTAAAGGTCTTTAGAAATCAAGAGGTCTTTAGAAATCAACATTTTATGTGCAATCAGATTGTACTCCCAAATAAAGATCAGACTATTTTAATAACTTTCTAAAAATATAACATTAAACATGACATAAAAGACAATTATTTAAATTATATAAAGAGATCCTATGAAGATTTTCTTTTTGACATTTGTCGGAACCCAGGACATCTCTCTCGATGCCCTGGATGTCTCAAGACCTGGCAGGGACTCAGAGACCCTGGCAGGAAGCCAAAGACACCTGGAAATCCGATCTTAATTCATGGAACAAATTGCCAACCTTATATAAAGAATTACAAGCCACAAAAGTTTATGTAGCACAGTAGTAGCAATCACAGGGTGAAGGGTAAAATTTTGGAGCACTGTACAGGGGGGTTTTATATGTTGTACAGGGGGGTTTGGAATCCTTTACATAGGGGTCAGGAGTCCCAAGATGGAGGGATTTGGATGTGCCCTGTCCTTCTTCTTTCTTCTCCTTGGCATCCATGTTCAGGATGATGTTGGTATGTGTGGATTGGTTCATGGTGAAGGTGCACTTGCCAACAAGGGCAGAAAGTATTGGAAATAGAAGGTAAATAGCTAATACGTAGTTTTTACTATAAAAGAGACAACCACCCCGTGGGCGGGAGAGAGTGCCCTTGGCTGTCTTGCTGATCAGACCTCGGCTGGACAGACAGAAAAACTTTGTAGATAAGAAACTATAAACCCGACTGAAGACTGAAAAAGCAAGAGTCCAGACTCCTTCTTCAAAGCGCGGCCTGCCCAGAAACACCTTTTCCCGTGCTGGGGCAGAGACAGTAACAGCCAACCCCGACAGACATTCAGCTAATTTATGTAATGTATATGATGCTTTTCTGTTGGGTATGGGATAAATCAAAATCCATCTATGACAAGGAGAAAAGCATATTACTGAAGTTTATACAATGCTATCACAGAGCAAATATTCACATGGGCACTGGCACAATGTCTTGGCTGTGTAAGAAGACATCCACACATACAGGGTAAACATTTAGAAACCTTGGGAAAGTAAATGCACATAGACAATTCTGTAGAACACTAAAAGTTATCTGTAATTTATGTAGAAAAATTGTTCTGTCTGGGTTTTATTGTTAAATGTACACATTCTAATTTATGCTGAAATATTTGTTCTGTTTTCTTTTTCAAAAGCAGTTTCACTGCAGCATGAAGTTTCACAGTGTTTCCTGTTTCATATTGTATGGACATTGATTTAAGTTGTTGACTTTTTAAATAACCAATTTACAAATACATGTAGAAATTAATAAGGTGACATCAAAATGGTAGATATTATTTATACTGGCAGATGGAATAAGTCCTTGGTGGCAGACAGGGGCCTCATTTATCAGCCACTGGGATCTAGCATGGCTTGAGGCAGCAGAAGGCCAAAGAAGAGTTGGAAAATGGAATCATGGTGCAGCAAAGTGGGTGCTGCCTCTAACAGCCTCCCAAACCTTTGGGCTCCAGTGTAGGTTCTCATCACTCCTTTGTAGTTCTTTCCAGTTGTGTAAAGGATGGTCATGAGGCATCTCACTGCTTTATCTTCTCATGAGCTGCTGAGTAACAGCATTTATAATTTCTTTCTTCCATTTCTTTCTTCCATTTATAGATGGACGGAGAGTGTCTGAAATGTAAGAGAGGATCATGCACAGAGCTCATCTGCCCACAGACACCAAAATGATAGTTGTACGTGACAAAGTTGTGTCAGTACTGACAGGTGAAATTAGTCTTGTTTCTCATTCAAAATGAATCAGTGAGCATGCCAGATTTCTCTGAAGTCTGGAAAGGCCCGAAAAGTCTCTCTGAGTTAATCAAAGTTTCTCCTTCTTATTCTGGTAACTAAGTTTTCTGTAGAAATTGTCCTGAGGTGTGTTTCAAAGCAAGTTGTTTGGTTTTTTAATTACTGTATCTTGGATGAAAGATACAGTGAAATCCTATTACAATTTCAGCTTGGCGAAATTAATAATAAAGTTATTATAGATTGAAACAACAAATCTATGCTGTATATGCCTTGTTTTATGCACTGTTCTGTCCAACATCTAACTTACAAATATTGCACATTTCTGAGTGAATGATTCATTTCAGGGAAGTAATTCTAAATTGGGAAAGTGTGAAACTGATCAGTGATTAAGAAACCCCCAGTGAATAATTGCATCAGTGCATTTGAGCACATGGGGACAGGTTTTAACGGGGTAGAAGGGAAATGCTTGTATGGAATATGGGACTCAGAAGAAAGAAATCTTGCATAAGAGGAGGAAAATTATTTGTAAACCAGTGTAAGAGAAGACAAAGGCAACACAAGGGCTAAAAAGTCTATATTTTAGAAGTAGCATTGTAAAAGGAAATATGAGGGGGAAGTAAAAAAAAATGGTTTGTCACTTGCAAAGATCAGGAACTAAACTAAAGCAACTGCTAAGCACCTGATTCAGCAAACTATCCAGCCAAATGCTCAAGTGCATTTTTACTTAACAAAGCACTCCACAGTCAATTAAGCAATCACTGGGGTCAGGAGGAATCTTTCCATAACAGCTATGAGAATTTAATCTCTTAGATTTTATTCCTTTTTAATTTAGTAACACGTAGGTTTTGAGTTTCCATTGTTTATGGGATTAGACAAAATGAGGCTGAGACAACAAAGACTTTTATAGTTTCTATATAAAATTTTAAATGCATGTATAATGAAAAGCACTCTCTTTCTGTTTACTTCACAAAAAATATTTGAAAAAGTTGCATCAATCGATGGGTTTCTGTTTTGGAAATATGTCTTAAAAATACAGGGTTTGAAGCATATAGGAGAGAAAATTGGCATGAAATTACCTCAATTGTCTTACTCCCTCTCCATGACAAGGAAGAGTGGTAACTTTATAAGATTTGGAGTTATTTAGGACAAATATTGATTATTTGGGAAAATGTAGAGTTTTGCACCATTTGTTCAGTAGCAGTGGTGCATTTCTCTTGCCCTGATGAGCATTCCTGCTTCCTTGGACAGCCCAGAATGGTCTGTGCCAGCCCTTTTTATCAGCTGTCCTCCACTCTCTAGTTGGTGCCATGTTCATATTCCTAGGAAAAGCAAGACATACTGTGTTGTGCAATGTAGATAACTGCCTTAGAGACCCAGAAAAGGGATCATGGCCAAAACTTTGAGATATTAACTGAGACAATCTAATTTACTATTATCTATTGCTAAATTGTCTAAACTAAGCAACAGCTGATAATTAAGAAAGTACAAAACTACTGCCTTTTCTTCATCAATGAGGCCATTAGCAATCACATCAGAAGAGCAAAAGAATATATCCTAATTAGGATGAGGCAGAACTATAAAGACAGAATGCATTGTTCAAGATCACCTAGAAGTTGTAAATATAATTAGGACAAATTGTCCAAATTATAGAGCCAAGTACATGCAAGCATGATCATACATGGAATTACTTTTTAAAATAATCAGTTGTATAAAATAGTACCTGGTTGCATAAAATGAACAAGTAGCAGCATTTGGTTGGCTTTTCGTCTCAATTCTGTAATTTTATACAAATTAAAATGGACCGTGGTTTGGGATTTGGGGATTATGGACCTGTGTAATGGGCATTTTGAATAAAATATATGGACTCATCTATATGGCATATATGATTGAGCAATCTTTTGGTTTGTTTGTTTTGGGTTTCTTTTAGTACATTTTAATGGATTCTTAAGCACCTGGCATGTGAGTCATGGTGTTCTCAGCTATCCAGCACAGTGTACCAGTGGGTTGTTTTTGTTCCTATACTTTGGAAGAAATTGCTGAAGGGCAGCAACATTCCTGATTTCAGGGCACTTGGCAAGTATACTGGGAGATTTAGTTTGAATTATTTGTATACTTTTGAAATTTAGAATTATGATATTTTTATAATCTATGGATGCATGTATGGCAAAGTTTAAAATACATTCTTTCAAACTGAAGTATTTTGTGTGTGTCTAGTCACTAAGTCCCAGCCAAGGATGAGAATTTTTATTGAAATAAGCAAGATAGTTCAGTGCAGCTGTTTGTTGTGTGACTTTTCTGAGGTTACTGTATTTTAGTAGGGAAATCATTTAGAAAATTAATGTTCTTATGTCTCTGTATGTCTTTCATGCTTATTTCTGGAACTAGTGAAAGCTGATGTTACAATTCAGATTATTATTAGTATAGATCTTTTTGTCTACTCTTTAATTTGGCAGCAATGGATTTCCTCTATACTCACTCATGATTATGAAGTCAGTGTGGCTAACAACTTTGGGGAGAAAAATCATTAAAATCTCAAGTTTGAAGAGTAACCTCTTTTTAAATTCAGTATCCACTACGCATTCTTCATTTGTAAGTTTCTGTTAAGTGTGCAGACTACAAATTCAGATATTTTTTCAGGTTTTCAAGGTTCTCAGTTTTTTTCAAGGTTTTCAGATATTTTAAATTACAATGAAGGAAGAAAAGACTGTGTGGATATGTTAATGATTTTAGATTATTTATTTTCAAGATCTGTCTTAGCTTTCTCACAGATTGCACGGAATTTGCTCAGCTGTGATCCTGGAATTCTGTCAGTTTGCTGTCTCTTGGGGCAGGAAGATATTAGCTACTTAAATACTAAATTTTAATTATTACACTTTAAAGGCTTTCCTTTCTAAATGGCTGTAATTTCTGTCATATGTTGTAAAATCTATTACCACTGTGATTTATATTATGACAGCCTACAGATCTGGATTAATATGCTGATTTATAAATATGCTGTTAACTTAGTTTCCTCAGTGAGGTAATTAAGTATCTGTTTCAGCTGGATGAAATTAATTTAACAAGTGAAGTATATGGACACTCTAAAATTGCAGGTTTTTCTGATTAATGCTTTCACTGGCTGATGTGTCAGTCTAAAATACTTAACAATACCACACTTTGTTGTAAGAGAGGGTAGAAATTAGGCACTTAAAGGTTTTGGCACAGGGAGAGAAGAGTGTGATAAGATATTTTATCACATGATGCAAAAGAAGATTTCATCTGCTGAAGAGTCTGGAGGCAAGGTATTTCTGATTACTCAGATAGTGATATCCTTTCTCTTTAGATTGCCAGAACAAAAAACTTACTATTGAAGAAAGGTTATGTATTTTGAGATAATCTGTGATTTAGTATTCATTCCACTGTCATAAGATGATGTAACCCTCAGTAGAGAGGAATGCAGTGAGGGGGTTAAGCACAAGAACTGTTTGTTCCTCCTGAGCAAGGTCCTGAGCAACTTGATCTGGCTTTGAAGTTATCCATTCTTTGAGAAAGTGTTTGGATGAGATTGCCTTCAGGTGTTCCACCCCTCTTAAATTATTCTATGCTTCTAAGGTTATCTGGAGATAAAGTCCTTCAGGAATGCTTGTTTCATGATACTACTTCCCAAATTGTTCTCTCATGAGACAATCCATAACAAGTGAGCACCTAAATGTTCTGTGGTTGATGACATTGTGTTCATTCAAGTAAATGGTAACTTGACGGGTCGCACTTCTTGAACACAGGTACATTTTAGACCTATCTGCTGTTTGTCTAACTCATAAGATTGTTGCACCTGAATTCCAGGGAAAGCAGAACCCTGTCATAGGAGGTGTTAAGGAAACTCTCCTGTCTGACCACCCAGAAGTCAGTCAAACAGTCACAGTCCCACCACCTGAGCTGGGACCACGGCCCCTTCACAGAAGGAGGCCCCAGTGACCCCATGAGTGCCCTGCACAGAATGTGATTCCCTACACACTCCACACTCACACACTCCAACCAGGTTTTCTAACTGGCTCAACCTCAGGTTTCCCATATTAGTCTTAGACCTCTGGATCCTTAAAATAATTTATGCATGGTGCAACAACAGAATAAGATCTTGTGCCAAGTGGAGCCTGAAAAAAGGACTCCCTGAGGCTTTTATAACCTTACCTAAGATGTGCAAGATTTTGGGGTCTTCCTGTTGCTTCACTGGCTCCTGCTGTGTCTCAGTGTCCAGTCACCAGGCTGGTGCCACAGGTCCCCTGTCCTCTGCAGTTCATGGCCTCTTGCCATGGGCTCCTGCCACCAAGAGCTCAGCTTGCACCTGGCACTGCAGCTGCACCCTGAGCTGCCTGCATTGAGTGTGTTCTTCAACGGGAGCTCAGGTTTGGCCCTCCCAGCTGCACCTGTGCCTCAGTGTCCCACCGCCTCTGCTGGGCCAGGGCTCAGCACCGTCACTCACAGATTAGGTCTCAGACATGAGAATGGATATTCTTCAAGATGTGCTTAAAGGCTCAGTACACACTGCTTTGAAATGAAAGGATGGCCAGAGTGAGCAGAGGCTTTGATTCTCTGGAGGTCAAGGCTGGAACTGAAACCAGTGGAGATCTGCTTCTGTGGTGTGGTTCCATTCCACAGGCTGCTGAGCACCCGCCAGTCAATAAGATGTGCAAGAGAAGGGGTCACTTGAGTTAGAATTTTTTGGTTGCCTAAATTGAAAAGTTCTCCTTTATTTGTGTGGCTTATAGGCTGGCCTGTACACTCAATAATCAGAAAATCTGGTTTACTGTCTCTGTCGTAACATTTGGTTAAGTGAAATAATAGGAAGAAACCAATGCCTGTGATTTAAATATATTTTCAACATGCGTTTTTGATGTTGAAACTTTAAACAGCAATGTCTTGCACAGACAAATCTGTGTCAAGGGGGAGGGTTTACCACAAAATATTTCTGTTAAATGCCAGTGTCTGTGTATATAGATTTATGTATTTTGGCTACCAAGATGTTTTCTCTAATGTAAGAGTTCTTAAATCTGTTTCTAGTCCATTCTGTGACACTTAACCTAGTTTAAAAAGAAAAAAAATATCTCTTTTACCAATTTGAATGTAGCCTTCAAACAGCTGTTAGAAACAACCTTAAAAGGAAATGAAAAATTACATTTTTTTTTACAGATATTTTCCATAAGAAGTGGACACTACTATGTTTCTTATTGTCATTTTAGATATGCTAAAATTATCTAATATAACTTGTTAATAATTTATTTAAAAAAATTTCATTAGCACGTGTATGTCAGTTTATTAGCAGACAGCTGTAAGGATCTCATTAGGAACAGAGTTTAAGAAGATGGTTGCACTGTGACAAATTTTTTTTTGCCTATTCTACACTCCCTTCACCATTCATTAGATGTGCTCAGAGCAGACTGATCCTGAGCATAAGGAGCTCTCATGGTTCAGTACCTTGCTAATCAATCAGCTGACCTCCTGCCTTAAATTTCTGACCAGTAAACACATTGAAAATTTAGGGAGTAAACTTTTTATTGATGCTACAGATAGCTGATTTTCAATTAACTGTGTTAATAAGCTATATAGTTAATATTGTCCAGTTCAAAACCCATCCTGTCACGGCACAGCGTCAGATGGGAACAGCGCTCCTGCATCCTGCAATAGCCAAAGGGAAATCCCAGGCGAAGCCACTCGATGTCAGTGTTGCTTCACCGAGTTTTGCCTAGCACAGCATCCTTAAAAGAGATGAAAAATCCATTTTACAGAGAAGATGTTTAAGTAGAGCCCAAGCCTTTTGAGACATGTCTGGCTTCTGAGTTGCCTCGGTGTTACTGTCCCCATAGTCTCGTAAATCATCTGTAGGATGAGGGGATGGAGATTATAGCTTTATGTGTTTTGTGAAGGGTGAGAATCGTGTCTTTGTCAGTTTAGGTCCACATTCAAGTAATTGGTGACTGAAATCAGTGCTTTTGAAGTTAATTATTACTGAAAATGCACTGCATCCAAGTCTAGGAGATAAATTGGCAAGATTTGGAGTTTGTGGATTTTGTCTGGCTTTGATACAGCAGAATTTCAGAGGGGGAAGTTATTTAAATATCAGTAATAAATGATTTGAATACTTACACATATGCTTCTTCTCTGCCTAGTGTTGTAGTTTAACCCAGGTTTATGTAATACATGTGGTTGATAACCTACTTTTTTACAAATTCTCAAAATTCAGGAATGCTGTTTTGAACAGTGTGGATATCTATCACTGTTTTTGTGTTGTTGCATTTGTCAGCACTCTGTTTTAATTCTAGTAGCTTGTATTATATTCCCATGTGCTATGTTCTGCAATATATGAACTGCAAAATTTGGTCTCTCTAAATTAGTTCCTATCACCCTCTTTTTAAAATTTGACTTTCATTCCTATCCAGTTGTGCTTTGTCAAAATACTTTAAATTTTTCATACCAAAAATTTGTCTAGGAATTTTAGCCATAGTTGCCAAAGACCCAAGATATATGTGACCAAGATTTTTGCCCGTCTTATTTTCCTAAATCTTTCATTTAGTATCACTTTAAACCTTTAGCCATCCTTATCTGACAGAAACAGAGCAGTACCAAAACTGAGTTCATAAAAATTATTGATCAGGATAGAGGACAAGGATGAAGAGCAGTTAGTTTCTGCACAGAATAAAAAGGTGAGGAAAACTCAATCATTATGTATTCATTATATATTAAGATCTAAATCTTAAGATCTAATATGTTTTTGCCAATGGCCAGCCAGAAAGATGCATTTTTGGATTAATGATAGCACGTACTTCCCTTTACCCAGTGATGGTGAAAGGGAGAACTTCAGCAGGTGAGTTGGGTGCTCTGGATGTTCTTGAGGGGAAAAAAATTATGCACAGCAGCAGGAGCACAGGTTTAGTTATTTCACGCTGGTTTAATCCTGGATGTTTGCAGATATTTAGTTCCTTCCTGAGAAAACTTACAAAGAGCGAGTCACACTGCAGAATCACAGTGGTTAAGGTTGGAAGGGAGCACAGAGGGTCATCTGTTCCAACCCCCCTGCCCCAGCAGGGCCATCCCAGAGCACCTGGCACAGGATTGTGTCCAGATGGTTCTTGAATATCTCCCGTATGGGAGATTCCACATGCCCCATTTTTTCCATCTATGCCTGTCTGAGGTGTGGATAACTTCATTTAAGTTCTAGGAGTGTTTGTCCACATAAGTACAGTTTTTGAACTTGCCTGCCAGTTTATGTGAAGTCTAAAAGCAGTTGTCATGCAAGAATCCAAAGATTTCCTACAAAATCTGCTTCTGTATGAGGTGGGGTTTAGGGCTTCTCTGTCAGAGTTTGCCACTAATTTGTCCTTTTGAGGTCTAAGTTGGAGTAAGGTGACACATTTATTTTCTTTTAAATCCCTTGAGGCCAGAACTAGAGAATCAAACCCCCTTTCTTCACATATCCACGTGTATGTAAACTTCCCATGTATGTAAATGTTAGATGAGCTGATGAAAATACAGGCAGCTTCCACAGAGGTTACCCCATTTATTTTTGGAACCCGTTGCACATCAGGGTTTAAAAGCCCACCATAGCTGATCTATGATGCAACAAATATCTCCCTCTATATACTACTTGTATTCTAATTTTTGACTTACAGTAATTATCTTTTTAGCTTTGTACATAAAAATTCTGCTAGAATTATATTTTTATGCATTTCCAGAACAAACAACTATGTAATCACTCGAAGATAGTTTTTACTTATATGAGATTATCAAAAAAGCTAATTATGAAGCATCTAATATTACAAAAGTGTGTGTGAATACATTGACTTAAATGGACAAAACTGAAGCTTTCTTATGCTTATCTTTTAGTGTTCCAGAAAAAGAAGTTTTATTCACTTGTTTCAGAGCAAGAGAGGGTCTCATAGTCCTGATAGTTCAGGTATATCATGATACAATTCAACCTATGAAAAGCCTGCATAATGTGGGAGTGTACAGACTAAAGATTTACAACAGCTGATGGGAAAAAGTTTAAACATTGTGTGTGTGACACAATGTGTTTCCACTAGGATACTGAAGTGTTCTAGGAAAGTGGAGGCGATTTTATGTTTCTTTAGGATTCAAAGGTTGTAATATTTTGTAGTGAGGCTATACTTGTGAGTATAGTGTATTTTGTAGTGAGGTTAGCTTGTTATACATATCCATCAGTTATGTTAGCTTGTTATACCTATATATCAGTTTTCCCTTAAAAATGTTGATTTCTCTGCAGGTTTGTAACTGAAATGTTGCTCTGTGTCATAGGTAACTAGGAGTATTTATTAATTTCAGAGTAAGAATGAAGAATGTATTTCAATAGTGATGGCATCATCAACTTCAGATTTATGGATAATGCAGTTTTTTACTTATAAAAAAATTGTTGGGGTAAAACAAAGTTTCCACAATGGAATGTGGAAATGGATGTTTGCACTCATGCATGCACACATTTACAGAGAGATACCATCCTTTGTGGTTGGTGGGGGACAAAATCTGTTGATAATGGAAATCCTAGGTGTTCAGATACCAGTCTGGGATTGATGAAAACTTGTCCAGTTTAACTGACTCTGCAATTAGGAGGTGGGAAAATCTCAATTACAGACTTTTTCAAACATTGTCATATCAATATGCACATGCATATTTATGTGTAGAAATGTATTTTGATTTTTATTTCATGGTTGTTATAGTTAGAGGTACTGAACATTTCATCAAAACTAAGCAGCACCTGACTGCTGACTAGCTCTCACTGTAGTTGTGAGGATTCCTGTCCACTTCTGACTATTGAAAGAAGGAAAAAATTTGTGTTGCGAACACTTGGCAGACATAAATGCCTCAGTTATGAAATCCTTGAACTGCACTTTCAAGTTAAAAAAAACCCAAAGAAAACAAGAAAGAATTGATGCTCAGAGGTTTATTCTAATGAACAGAAGTAAGATTACCTATCTTTAAAAAGTGTATGTTGTTAATGGGTGGGCAGGGCAAAGAATAAATATGCCAGGAATAGTTATAAGTAAGGGTCTGTTTTATGCTAAGAAATTCTTTCTTTCTCTTCCTTTTTTCTTTTTATCTTTGCAATGCTATGGGGCACAGTTCTGGACATCAACTGAGTGTCACTCTGTAGAATGAACTGAACTACAGAAAACTTAGAGGAAAGCTTACTGTGTCCTTGCTCCATATCAGTCAAGGCATTTAAATGCCTGAACATTTAAAGCTCTTCTATGCCCTTATCACTTGTGTCTGGGCACTTTGTATCGTACACAAGGTGCATGATGTTATTACAAGAACAAATGTTACTAAGTGAACTGAACTGTCTGTGCTGGGAGAGCCTTTATTGAATGGACAGCCAAGAGCAGAAAGGACTAGCTTTGAACAAGAATGATTCTTACAAGAATTTTTGGCACTGCCCATGTGAAGCTGATACCTCGCAGTCCCTCACTGCACTTGGAGCTTGTTACTCTGGAGTTTGAGGTTTCAGCCTACAGAGAGATTCTGTGTATGTTTCTGGTAGGACTTATTGCTACCTGATGTTCTGCATTTGCTACATAAATAAGCCTTTTGTGTCATTTAGAAGACAAAATGCTGATGGAGTAAGACAAGTCTTCTAGCACGAGCTTTACTGAGGTCTTAATGCCTTCCTCCTGTGGCCAGAAAAGCTCCCCCAGGAGAGACAGGCTGCTCTCCCGGTCTTGGCAGGGAGATGCCTGCTCTGCTGGGCACTTCTTGCTCAGATTAGCATAGCCCAGCCTATATCACACACACACACCCAGTAATACCTCATTTTGCCACTGGAATGAGGCCAAAAGCACAAGCATTACAGGGATATAAAGCGGGAAGTTACTGGAAAGAATCACAAACTAACGTGAGACTAGACCAAATTTTTGCAAACAGCAGAAAATGTGATCTTTGCTGTAGACAGTTCTTGCATTTAATATAGTTGTTTATGTGATTGAAGCACTTAATAAGTGTTTTCGTTGAGTATAGCTACAGAACAGCTGCAGAAATCTAAGTGCTTCTGTTCATTTTTTTTTTCTTTGTAGTTTGGAACTGAAAAATCTCAGAAGAAAACTGGACACTGACAGAGATCGGGGTGATTCCTCAACTGTGCACTCTCCTGACAGAGGCACTGCTTTTGTGGGGTAGGAATGATGACAAGGGCAAAAAGGAAAAGAAGTACAGTCTGGAGGAAGATCCAGGCTGTTCGCTTTGAAGATATCAAAGCCTGGTGTATGAGAAGGCTGCCTATCTTGAAATGGGTGCCTGTCTACAACTGGAAGGAAAATTTGGCTCCTGATACTGTTTCTGGGATGATGCTAGCCATCCAACAGGTGACTCAAGGTACAGTTAACTCATTTTAAGTTAATATTTTAAGTTTGTCTGGTCATATCTGATGTTGATTGAATCTAAACAATACAAGGAAAAAGATATAGTCTTAACTCATTCATAGGGTGGATGTGCAAATGTGGATAGAAATGCATTGTGATATTGTGGCTAATTTCTGTAGAACTTTACTATTTATCCTTTGACAAATTTTCAAACATTTAATATGGAAGGTGAGAGAGCAGTAACTCTATTCATACAGGATATGGTTATATACAATGTTTTATCAATTAAATGACCACCTTTTTCTCTATTTCACATGGAAAACAAAATCTAACTCAATGATAATTGCACTATGAAATATGCTGTTCTGGAATAAACACATGCATGATACTATTACATGTAAAATTCCAAAACACAGCAGGAAGAGTTCACAACTTTCTGTGCCTAAAGAGTGTTCCTGCCAGAGACATTATCCAGGGAGAGGATCTGTGGCATCCATAGCTTGTGTGCTGATTTAATGCTGTATTGCATTACCTACCACACCTCTTTTCAAGCAGCAATACAAAGTAGGGGTGGAGCTAGACTCCATTTTACAGCTAAAAAAAAAAAAAAAATAAAGGAAGAAAACAAAGGCAGGAAAAAGGAGAAGCTTCCCAACCCTGCACAATGACCTGCAGAAACTTTAAGTTCCAGTCATCTTGCTTAGCAAAGTGATTGCTACAAGGAAATAAATGCTTTTGTCAGTTTTTGATGTGTCTTTGATAGTGTCACCTTCTTATGACAATCTCTTATATTTGGCTCAGACAAATCACAGCTTCTTGGACTCAGATGGACTTTAACTCCTTCCTTCATGTGAATGACATCTATTGTTTCCTAACAGCCTTCCACATTAAGTGTGCTTAAGTATCATTCCTGTTGTTAAACACTCCTTTAATTGAATTATGCTGGAACTTGAAACAACTGATTTGTATAAGTATTTGTGCTTTTAAAGTAATTAAGAACATCTGCATTGGCATGATTTAACTTAAGGAGCCTTAATACTGTAACTCTGCAAGTATCTAATTTCCCTGGTATGTGTGTATACAACAATTGTAATTAAAATGCTGCTAACAACAGTATGTTGAAATTAAAAAAAAATACTATATTAAGCAAAGAGCATTTCTGCAGTTCTGGTAGTTTTAGCCAGGACTTTAATGTTTGACTCTTGTACCAAGAAGTTGTTGACTGTAACAGATAAATCTATGAAGATACAGTGAACACAGAAAATACAGGCTTGTATTTTCCGGAGTCTTTATAAGTACTCTAGAAACAATTTTATCCTTATTTTATGCTATCTAAAAAGAAATACTTTGAAACTCCTGATCTGTTTTTTTGGTTTTTTTTTCTTTCTCTGCTTGCTGCTTCTCAAGATTTTGGAATGATTTTAGGGGATGAAATAGGAAGAGAGTTGGAGACAAAAGCATTTCATTATGTTTGTGGTGCTTTAATTTAAATGCAAATATAAGCTCTTTCTCTAGTGTTGTAAGCATTCCAGTTATCAGAACTATCCTAATATTTTCACTGGAAGACTTATGGATGAAAAGAAGTTCCATTTGTTATGTAGCACAAAGCAAAAAACCCCAAATTTTGGGAGGTCTTATTGTGACTGTTTTCTTCCACCCACAAGATAAACCAAGAAATTTTGTAATGCAATGCAAGGCAGAAATTCCAATAATAGTAGAAAAAAGGGTAATTGGTGATAATTTACATGTTGAGCACAGTGTCAACCTCAGCAACGGGTTTTAACAAATCAGAGTATAAGGAAATAAACCTGAGTAATGGAAGTATTTGGAAAAATGTACAGTTGTATTCATAAGCAACAGTTTTCAGAGTGATGAAAGCTGCAAACTCCAGGGTAGAAAGCAGCCCAGTAGCTTGAGAATAGTTAAGAAAGGCCTTCTAAATGAGCTGTGTTTTTCACTATTTCCTTCTGTGGGATTTCTTACTCATCTGATATTGGTCATATTCAGACTATTCAGGTTGGCAACTGCTCTGATCTGGTGTCATGTGTTTGTATTCTCACTTGTAATCTAAATATTAGATTTAACTGATTTCTCTTTGTATTGTAATGAAGAAGAAAGTCACAGTCCTTACTGTGTCATAGTGAAAGCAACAAAACTGGGCTGGGGAAGAGGAGACTGAGGGGTGTAGCAAGATGGAAAGTAAAGGCTTGGAATTATCATAATGTGCTGCTGGGCATTTGTGATGAAAGAGTCATTGCTGAAACCAAGTAGTCATTCTGAAAATATTCTATAGTTGTTTCATTGCCTGCTGAAAATAATAAATAAATATAAATTCAGGAGTCCCAAAATTCTTCTTTCTTTATCTATTGAGACAATACTTGTGTTTTCTTTGTATGTATTTCCTAGTTTTAGATTCCTTTATCTACTTGTACAGAATATGGAGAAAGAAATGTCAAAGATAATGATGTTTCTAAAATTTTAATGAAAATATCACATAGGAAAAAGATCCTACAAGTTCTAATAAAAAAAAAAGAAAAGAAAACAAACAAACAACCTTTTCAAATACACCAATTGGCACAAAGGTCCAGCTGGACTTGCACAGTATGTTTCTAAAATTTTAATGAAAAAAAGCTTTTCAAATACACCAATTGGCACAAAGGTCCAGCTGGACTTGCACAGTCTCAGACTGCGAAGTCAGTCAGCCAGAAGTCAAAACCAGTAAAAGAAATCAGGCTTCATCAGTTCCAGCTATTTAATATTAGTTCCAAGTGTAATTTAATAATGCTGACATAGAATCCTTATTCTTACTTTGATACATAAGGTTGAAAAAATAATCTTTGAATCTAAAATGAACATCATGAGGCAGGCTTGAAGTTTGCTATATACTGTAATAGGAAGTTAAGAAATTTGAGCTTTTATGTTTTGGTAATCATGAAATAATTTGTCTCAAAAAACTTCTCAAAACTCTGTTGTTGATAGACTAGAGCAAAATGTCTCTAAATTAACAAAATAAATCTCTAAATTTCTTGTTGGATTAGCATTCATTGCCCTCTTCCCTTTCCCTTTAAAACTTATTAATACCCCATCAACAGTCATTCTATGAAGATGTCTCATAACTGCCTTCTTTTTCCTTTCCAAATTGAAATCATGCTAATAAAACAAAGGGTCTGCTGTGCAGGTAAGTAGTTCTCAGCAAGCTGCTTCTGTGTTCTAGTTGATCAGAGTTAATGAACACTAAGTTGTTTCACTGGTCAATGAAGACTTAATTGATCAGAGTTAATGAACACTAAGTTGTTAGAGAGCATCCTAAGGAGGGTAACAAGGATGATGAAGGGCCCTAAAGGAAAGCCAAATGAGGAGCAGCAGAGGTCACATAGTTTGTTCAGCCTGGAGGAGACTGAGGGAAAACATCAACTCTCATGAGAGGCGGTAAAAAGGCAGGCACTGATCTATTCTCTCTGGTGACCAGCGACAGGACTTGAGGAAACTGAGTCAGGAGGGGTTTAGGTTGGATATCAGGAAAAGGTTCTTCACCCAGAGGGTGTCTGGGCACTGGAACAGGCTCCCCAGGGAACTGGTCACAGCACCAAACCTGACGGAGTTCAAGAAACATTTGGACAATGCTCTCAGGCACATGGTGTGACTCTTGGGTTGTCCTGAGCAGGACCAGGAGTTGGGCTCGATGATCTTTATAGATCCCTCCCAACTTAGTTTATTCTGTGATTCTGTGCTTGTGAGAGGTGGTGAATGACTGTATTTGCATCCTTTTTTCTTTTCTTTCATTCACTTATTAAATTGTCTGTCTTGACTGAAAAGTTTTCCCACTTGTGCTTTTCTGATTCTCTCTTGCATCCGATTCTATGCTTGTGAGAGGTGGTGAATGACTGCATTTACATCACTTTTTTTCTTTTCTTTCATTCACTTATTAAGTTGTCCATCTTGACTGAAAAGTTTTCCCACTTGTGCTTTTCTGATTCTCTCTTGCATCCTTTGAGGAGGAGTGAGTGGCTGGCTGGGTAAACTGCTGGCTGGAATCAGCCCACCACAGGCGTGATTCACCTGACTAAATCTAACCATCTGCTTTGTTAAGACTGATTAATTAATTATGTTAATAAGATTTCCTCTGAGTGTAACAGGGATGGGCTCAGGTGTAGACACTGATGAGGCAGACATCAAAGTTTAGGTGTCTCAACCATTATATCCATGTCATTGTGGGTAATAAAAAAATAAACAGTTTATGTTTAACAGTTTATGGTTAAAGGCAGGTCTTACTGTTTTCTGTTCTGTAATTCATCCACTGACCTGTCACAATAGAATTATTTATAGGTTTTTTGTGTGACATGGTCACCCCATACTCATGTAAGAAAAAATACTTTGATCAGCCTGGGTCTGAATTTTTCTTGGTTTCCTTACATGATAAAATTAAGATGCATTATGATGCAGTCTTTCCATGTAGCTAAATCTCATTAAACTGTCATCATGTTTTTTCTGTAGCCTTCTGAACATGTGCTACAGTCCCATCTTATCTCTTCAGAATGCATCTGCTTAGCTTGTTTTCACAGTGGTAACTTTTATTGCACCAAGCAAATGATTCATCTTTACTTTCAAGACCTTTCATAGGTGATCTTTCCTGACATTATTTATTCATTACCAAGCTCTTGATCCATCTACTATTAATCCACTTTGCTATCCTTCTCATGCAGTCTTGTCTTTTCAAACAAACAACTTTTTGCCTCAGGATTTAAATTTTGCAGTGGATATTTGTTGGTAGTCATACCTCAGTATTTTGCTACATAGAATGTGGGGTTTGAGGTTTGTTTTTTGCTTGTTTTGCTGCTTGTTTTTCCCTGGGCAGAATTGTGCACATTGCTCACAAAGGCTGGCATATAGAAACCATGTAGCTAGTACCATGACCCATCAGCTTCCCTGAATGTCCCTGAATGCAACAGAAATAAAGCCAAATTTGTCTGAAAAAGTTTATAAAAGAGATCCTCTGTCATGCAGACGAGTCCATTGCCAGAGGAATTATTACCCAAGTTAGTCTGCTTGAATATTTTATTTTTTGAATATATATTTTAGTGTATGTAACTTATTTATGTTCTCTATACAGGTAGGGGACACAAATGTGTCTGAAGCAGTTTGGTCATGAAATGCTGTAAAATTAAGTGCTCTGCATAACAGCTGAAGTTGTTTTACTCTTTCTGGATGTAAATTCCTAATGTAGGTACCTAACTTCAGACAATGTCAACCCTTCTCTCAGGCTTCTTCCAAGATCTCTCTTGAAGTTTTGATAATTATAAACTTCATCTTCAAGCTATTAATGACCAGACAGTCTCCTGCTTACACAAATATACGACTTAAATATTTCTCTTTTTTTTGTAATTTTCTGGGTGATGATAATACTTATACCCTGCACTTTTAATTTTAACAATTTAGAGCTCCTTACACTGACCAGTAATAGAAAAGTTTATGGGTAGGGAAACTAGACACAGAAAAATGCTTTTGCTTGAAACAGAGAAATTACTTATGCAATACTACACTGAGCATTTATGGTGCAAAGAACTCAGGTTTCAGTAGTTTGCTACTGATATGCATGTCTAACACTGCAACTGAGTTAAATCCCTCCAAAAACCCCAAACTTACAAGTGCTTTTACAGCCTTTAAAAAAATAAATGCAAAATAAAGACATGGTACTTTCTACTGAAGCATTTGGTGTGAATGGAAGCCTCAGTGCAAAATTAGAACTTTGACTCAGTTTCCTGAAGGATGATGACTTTTCCGTGAGGGAAATGGTCAAGCACATGGATATATAACTGATATCAAACAGAGAAAATGAAACACATCCAGGTTGAAGGCTGAGATAGGTAATTGCCATCTCAGGATTCTGAAAAACAAGGTAAGTGTCATTGTGGATCTGGTAACACCTACCCTAGATGATTCTGTCACATTTGGAATGATATTCTATGATTGATAGTGAGTATAGTGTTGTACCCCAGTTACAAGTCTGTACTGCAGATGAGGCACTGGACCAGATGCAACCCATAGTGTTTTATTTCTCTTTAGTAATAATAATAATAATAATAATGAAAATACAAATCCATGTAGAGCAATAAAGGATACCAGAGCGATGGAGTCAGCTATGCAATTCTGAAGCAAGGCTCAAGGACAGATGGTGGGTTTTACTTCAGATTTATGTATGGATTCTAAAGACAAATCTGCTGCTGGTCTCAGTTAGAGGTAGTTTTAATGGTGTGTTGGAAAATAATTAGCTTATTAAAAAAAAAAGGCTGCTGCATGAATTGGGAGGTGCAAAGAAACTGATGACCACTGGCAGTGCTGTCTGTTGATCCATTATCACAAATATAGTGTGTCATTTTGGTTGCCTCTGTTCATAGAAGATGATGTCAGTAGAAGAAAAGGCTAGGAGAAGGAGTAGAAAAGCAGAGATTATATTTGAGAGAAAAATGGCTCAGACAGGTTAATTAAAACATGAGAAAGTTTTTTCTTTATCAGGAAAGACATTCAAATTAAAAGAGTTGCAGAGAGTTGAGAAATGAAAATAAAGTAACTTGAATCTGTTTAGATCAAAAATTGGAAGTAGTTCTAAAAATATTATATTTAATTATTGGGTTCAGAAGATGGATCTCCTTATCACATAATTCCAATCATGGATGTGCTAAATGACAAGCAATTGTGTTTGGCTGTCATAAGGGGGAGCAGACCACAAGGGAAGGTCTTCACAATTTTATGCTCCCCTTCAATTTTATGCTGTCTTTGGAGCTGTTGCTAAAAAAAAAAAAAAGAAAAAAAAAAGCAAAGTTGGGAACTTCTGTATATATATGAAAAAGTTAAGAGAAATATGTGGGAGTTTCAGATGAAAACACTGTCACTCTATTTCTGATTCAGTCTTTGCTTGCTAAGTTTGTGGAACCATAAACATTTTTCTGTTTCTTTTCAAATAAATATTTTTCTGTATATTACATTGCATGTACTCAATAGCTGCCCACTGGAAGCACGAGGGTGTAAGATCTGGACTTGCAAACTTACCAGATTGCAATGACGTCAGTGTTTGTAGTTTAAAAAAAAAATATTTTTTTGTAGGCAGCTAGTACAGGGATATGCTTAATGTAGAATTTATATACAGTATTATACATTTACTGCCTTTCCTGTGACCTATCATGAACAAGAAATGCTTTGGCTCAAGAGGATTTTGGTGGGCTGTTTTTTTGGAGGGTGGAGGGCCCTTGAGACATATTTCCTCTAAAAGTTAAATATGTAGATGGCATCTGATTAAATCAGTATTGTTATTTCTGCCAACTTCTTTTCTTTTTCATTCTTCAAGCCCAATAATAACTCACTGAGTCTTGGTGTGGTTTGTATGTTTTAATTAAACTTAATTTAATCTGGAGCTGGATTTATTGCTGAACAACTAATTCCTTAACACTGGCTGGAGACCCTGACATTAAAAAAAATTAACTATACTGCCTTCCTGCATTCCAGAACTGGTGCCCAGTGTTTTGGAAGGCATAATGCCAAGAACTTATATAATTTTTTTTCTTAGGTTTTCATAGAGGAACTCCAGCTGTGTCTTCTCAAGGGTGATAGTTGCTGGGGCTCTGATCATAAATGTAGACATAAATATACTCTAAGCTGACTAACTGGAGCTAATAATTTTATTAAGGGGTAAAGCTGCCTTGTAAATATACATCTGGTTTACAAATAACGTGTGTAGATGAAATAGAATAGGCACATTTGGAAACAGAGCCAGAAAAAGTCCTACAGCCAGAAAAACCCTCTCCAATGTATTGGAGAATCCATGATTTCTGGAAGAGTGTCCAGTTGAACTCTGTTATAGTTCTCTCATGCAAAAAATAATGATGTAAGCAGAATATGAAATTTAACATGTTAGTGAGAAAATGTGGGACAGCGTTTCACACTTTACAGCTCTCCAGTGGAGCAGCACGGCACTTAGGCTGCTGTGCATGCAATATTTTCTTTCTAATGTCTATAAAAATTCCTCCAAGTTACACATGTGCTAATGCAGACCTGTCTAACTGACTGCTAAAATGTGAATTCAGCTTCTGGATGACCTCTGACTCCCTTGGGGCCTCCTGTCCAGGTGCACTCTGGTGTGCATACGCTGCATGCCCAGATGAGCTGTGCTTTGGGGTGCCTGAGCACCATGGACAGAGACTGAGCAACCCAGGAAACTTTGATCCTTGAAGGAAGAAATGACACCATACATAATCTTCCAGATAGAAAACTGCTGGTGTTCAGATCCTTGGCCACTGATTTGCCAAAATGGATGCCCTTTTCCTGGATTTCAGCAAGTCCAGTTCATCTGGATTAAGGTCTGTAATCACTCACGACAGATTTTTTTTTTCTCCACAGCATTGATGCTTTTCGGAAGATTACCTGCCTGCCAGAAACTTCTGAAGGCTTCATTCTCTGTTTATTCTTACTGAAATACAGAGATGTTTACCTATAATCCTCTTTCAAAATCCTTCTTTGTTTAGTCTGTAATCACTCATGACAGGTTTTTTTTTTCTCCACAGCGTTGATGTTTTTCAGATTACCTGGCTGCCAGAAACTTCTGAAGGCTCTGTTTATTCTTACTGAAACACAGAGATGTTTACCTATAATCCTCTTTCAAAATCCTTCTTTGTTTCTGGATGTGACCAAATTCTTCATGTATTATGGCTGGCTAGTAGATAATAGCTCATAGAACTCACTGCGAAACAGTTTATAAAATCTTTGTGGTGTTCAGATTTTGTGTCAAATTTATCCTAAAAGGGTCTTAACGTTTCATCTCAGATTGTCTGTCAAGAATGATAGCTTTTTTTGAGGTGTTCTATTAAAAGAAAGGAAAACACTAGAAACTTTTTCGTGTTCTGTTTTGTGTGTCTGATCATTGTTCAAGCTGTCTTGAACACTGAAATCATGCCGTGCACTTATTTCTTCCACCATAATCTTGCATATTTTCCTTTTGAACATTAAGATACAAATGTCAGTACATGGAGATCTGTAAAGTGGCAGAATAGCAGTGTTTTCTCAAATCTACCTGTGATGTGGTTGTCAGATGATACATTGGGAGAGCTTCAGAATCTGTGAAATGCTGTGAATTCAGGTGCTATGGCTAACACAGCTGTTTCATTTTGAAACATCCTGCCTCTCTCACCAGGCTGAAGGAGACAGCTGCATGGGAAGGACCTGCACTGAAGGATCCTTCAAAAAAGAGGAGTGTTGCCAAATAAGCATTGTGGTCTCTGAAAGATTTATGGTTAATTTTTGAGGGACTGTCCTTCCATTTTGTCTTTAAAATCTTAATTTTTTCTCAGGCTTTGAATGACAGAAGAACCAAGGAATGATTTTAAGCTCTTGGTACTTTGTCACTAAATAAGTGACACAGAAGGTACAATCACGGGACTGTCCTTCTATTTTGTCTTTACATTCTTCATTTGTCTCAGGCTTTGAATGACAGAACCAAGGAATGATTTTAAGCTCTTGGTACTTTGTCACTAAATAAGTGACACAGAAGGTACAATCAAGTTGTGCAGCCCCAGCAAATGTGCAGTGCATTGAGAGAACTGATACTGAGCTGCCCAGTTTTTGGAGGTTAATGATATTATTACCAAAAGATCATTTTGTGTTAAGACCTTTTACAAAGCCATTGTCAAAGAACCCTCCAGAACTAGGAGGTTTGTGTAGAAAAACTGTTATGAAATATAATATTAATATTTTCCTGTGGTGGAAAAAAAATTCTTGTTTTTTTTTTTTTAAATTTTTATTTTTATTGCTTTTATAAAGTTATAAAGCCATTGTCAAAGAACCCTCCAGAACTAGGAGGTTTGTGTAGAAAAACTGTTATGAAATATAATATTAATATTTTCCTGTGGTGGAAAAAAAATTCTTGTTTTTTTTTTTTTAAATTTTTATTTTTATTTTTTTATATTCAATAGAAGTTGGCTATCTAGAGTTAGAGCTAGAAAATAAAGCCTGGGATATGTGTCATTGGTTGTCTGATTTGTTAGTTCTCCAGGAAGTATTGATAGGAGATTAATTAAACATGTGTCAGTTCTACATTTTAGGGCATCCTCAGAAAATACCCTTCTTACTACATCATAGAGCTTTGTGAGAAGATGGAGAAGAAATGGAGAAATTATATTTTTCTGAAGCATTAGAGAGTGCCCACAACTGCAGATAGCATTTTTGAGTGGGATAAGATGAATTAGTGTAATTTAGGGTTCCATAAACCTGGGGTCTGACCATCTTCGTGTAGTCAGACTTAAGAGTAAAAGGTTACAATTACAGACAGTTATTTGAATATACACTCTATCAGAAAAACTTAAAATATATATATAGCTTTTTACAGTAAATATTAAATGATACTAATGTTGTTACTCCTCAAATTAATTATAGGCTTAATATTTTCCTGCTTCTTAGTTTAATTTCTGGTTTGCACCTAGTATTTCCAAAAGACATGGTAGAGTTTTCCTCAGAACAGATGTTTGTATCATGAGCATATTTCCAGATACAGAGAACTGTTAACTAGTTGACTATACTCTGGTGATTCATAGCTCTTCCAATGGAAAATATTTTTTTATTGCTGTAGTTTTGGCACTAATCTAATTAGCAGAAACTTCCAACTCAAACTGAGACCTTTCTCCTGCGGTAGGAGATGGCCTTGTTTCTCTTCGTATCAAGTTTGTTGTTTTGCAGTTACCTGCATTGACACTGAGTGTTAAACATCTCTTGCTTTTCAGCCTGATGTGCCAGAGGACTGTTAAGCACCTGGTGCTAGTCACAGGTCATGGTTTTCAGTGAAAGTGTCCCACAATGTTATCTTATGATAAGGAGGTAGTTAAAACAAACAATATTAATGTTCTGTATCTGAACTTACTGTTCAATATTTGTTTGCATTTCTTTTCATGGTATTTATATTCTTATATGAAAACCTTAATGTCACTGCCATGGGGGCTTCTCCATATTACCAGTGAAGATTATGTGAGATCCTTACTTTATGATCTATTTTCTTTAAGTATTACTCTATGGAATGAAAAAAAAAAAAAGAAAATAATGTTTCCTGTCTTTTGACAGGAAAGTTCTTGAGCAAACAGAATGCATTGCAGTGAAGTTTAATATGAAAATTAATGAAATAAACTTAAATATACTACTGATTACATCTTGAAAAGTATTTGAACCTTTAGAACATTTTATGCCTAATAAGAAAACCTGAAGTCTTTAGTGATTCTATTTTATACTGCCTCTCTGTTCTTACACACTTCAGAAAGTGCTACACATGCTTCAGTAATGGGAGTAAAAACTTAACAAACAGAGCCAGGGCTCAAGTAGTTTTAGCTCTGGCCTGATTGTCACGACCTCACTATGAAAAAGAATGACACACTGCTTCTAGAAACTTAATACAAAAGAATGTGAAAGGTCTAGGCATGAAATGGAGGAAAACAAGGGCAAAATTTAAGATCAAGTTATCTGCTTGTAAACAAGTGATATTTATCAGCAGCAGGTAATCTGGATTTACAACCACAACCAGTATTACCAGCCTCTTCCCAAAAACCTTCTAAAGTATATATCTGGCTCAACATTCAGTATTGAAGCTTGTGTATTTCCATTATGCTTGTCCACACAGACAGGTCACTTCATTTCAATTATGTTGTTATAATTAAGTTAAAACTGAAATTATATTGATTTTTCTGATTCATTCACTTTTTGGAGAGTCAAATAATTAGCCTAGCATAATGCTTTGTTGCAAGGCTGGAATATGTGTGCGAGTAGTATTCAACTAGAAAATTAATTCCAAATTTTCTCCTTCTGTTTGGTTTTGTTCATGTTCAAAATGGTTATAATGGAAGAGCTTTCCAGTGTTACACAAGCTTTAAAAATTTCTTTCTCCTATTCTCTATTTCCCCTCCTCCTCCATGTATAATTTTATCTGGATTGGGTCATGTAGTTCTCTCCTGTGCTGTTTTTATTCTCCTCAGGCACACCCTTCTGTGTTGCTCTTGGTTCAGAATCTTCTTTTACTTCTATTGATCATGTGAACATGGACGTTGCACTCCAATTTCAAAGAGCTTTCTGGCTTATGATAACGCTCTGCTAAAAGAAAAATGCAGAAGTGACTATCAGCAGATGCACTCATTATAAGGCTGAAGAGCAACCAAGTCCATTTCTATTTAAAAGAAGTTTAAAACTAAACACATTTTTAAATATCTCTTCTCCAAGTCATAACTGATGGTGCTACTTTGCTGAGCACAATGTGGATGAAAATGATCCATGTAGGATTCACCTCAGCAAAATCTTCACTGTGAGCTTTTTCTACGAACGGATGAACTTCTTCACAGAGAACTTGACACTTCTGTATTTTCTTGCCTCTCCCCCACAATGTGCACTTTGTTACAGACTCAAATGAAAATGTAAGAAGGAGATTTTGAATAAAAAATGTTCAGAATTGACTGAAAACCCATAAGCAAAGACATTCTTTGGCACTCTCCAAAGTTCCATAACACCAACATTTCAGGTGAATAATGCTTTCTGGAGCAGTTAGGAAGGCTTGTTGAAAACAATGAATCCTACAGGTTTAGTTTTCTTTGGGGTTTCACACGTACACTGAAGGCAACTCCATTCCACAGATCGGAATCTCCTGTGTCACAGACCACACGTGGTCATTCTCCCAGTGCACACACCTCTGCCCTAGGCTGGTGAGTACACTCAGGTGGAAGATGGGCTTCAGAAAGACACCTTGCGTGTTACACAGGCCAGTCCTTCCAGACTGCATGGTGAGGTATTCACCAAAATTTATGGAGCAACTGTGCAAGCCGAGTTCTCCTGCTGTTAGTGTCCAGAAGTAAGAGCTGTGAGATGGCCGTATGTGGAGCCTGCTGATCTGAAGCAGGTCTGGGGAGTCTCCTTCTGATGACTTGCAAGAAGCCAGTGCAGTCTGACTTGCTGTATCTTGAGTTGAAAAGCAATCAAATATGCTGCTTTGCAGGAATGTTTCTACTGAAATATGAGTTCCTGTCCAAGACTTTCTAAGAAAAGGATGGATGCTGTCCTCTATAGCTAAGCAATGAAGGTATTCAGTAAGTCTATAAAGTTAAACCTGAACAAATTCTGTTCATTCTCCATCTCAACATGAAAGTCAAATGCTATCTGTTTCTGAACTGACAGCCTTACATGATGAAAGAAATGTTAATATGTAAAGGCTTATAAGACCCAGGCACCTAAAAAATGATGAACTCTAGAATATTTTTTGTTTAAGAAATTAGGAGAACGCAGACTGAAGGGGCTCCAACCAAACCAAAATTACAGGTTTTGAAATATTTGTAAATAATAACCATCCCACTGCCTGGAGACCGCCTGGCAGTCTCAAACCCACATTTGTGAGGGTGGGGATGAAACATTGCTGCCTCGTCCTGTGAGGGCTGGCTATTAAAGGAGGCTTGGAACCATTAATGGAGACAACTTGGAAACATGGTAGGATATGTGGATTTTGATGATGAAATCAAAAACCTTCCACAGTTATTTCTGATCCTTATTGTACAGTAGTTCACTTACACTCCAAGTTTTAATAAAGGGAGGTGAGTTTTTTCCTGCTCTTAATAAAATTGTAGACATTGCCTCATAAAAATAAAAAACAACAAAGCAAACAGAACAGTTTTACCTTTGTACCTTTGAAGTAATTCTCTTTAATTTTCTACAGGACTAGCCTTTGCTGTTCTGTCTTCAGTCCACCCAGTTTTTGGTTTATATGGATCTTTTTTCCCTGCCATTATTTATGCCATATTTGGAATGGGACGTCACGTTGCAACAGGTAAGTGTCTGTGTGCTGAAGTAGTTTTCAAAAATAAAGAACCAGATACTGAAATTTATTCTTGTTTAAAGGTCAACGGAAGGAAAATTACCTATGATTAAACAGAAATAAGATGTTTTGTGCTTCTCTTTACAACTGTTTTTTGTCAGTTCAAGCACTTTAAAGAGCCTCATTAAGAATATCTTGGAGTTACTCCTGCCATTATAATTTAATATTACACTGACACTTCCTTTGTAAATGTAATTTTGTAAGAGCTTTTTGTATTTTAACTTTGCTTTAGAAATCTGCTTCAGGCTAAGAGTTTAACACAGGGCTCTGCCAACAAGATGTATGTAAATGGAAATGAAAAAGGTTTGACTGCCTCTTAAACCATAGAAAACACAAATTACTTCTCACCTGTCTAAAACGCAAATCCTGCATTTCTCAGGAAAAGAAAACCAAAAACTGCTTTCTGAGCCCATTACCTGCTATTGTATTAAAGGCAGAGATTCTCCCAATAAGGACTCTTACCCTCTTGTAGAGTAGTTGGGTAGATAGGGAAAGATTCTGCCTGGCTAATCTGCTGGTAGTTATGAGTTACTTGTTTACCCTCAGCAGAGCCTCAGCAGCTGAAGAACTGAATGGCTTTGTGCTCCTAATAGGTTGATGAATGCTCTATTTCTGAGCCCAAATAAATCTGATTATAGAGGGCAGCTGGAAATAATACTCATTAGATTGAACCACAAATCTTTTGCTGTGTAGAAGTGGGCACTCAATGGCCCCTGAAGTTTGAAAGAAGGGTGAGAAAGGTGCAGCAGCAGACAGCATGGCTGGGTAAAGGGAAGCAGCCCTTGTGGCTGCCAGAAGATTTAAGCAGGGAGGAGGTATCCCTTCCTTGATGAGGAGAAAATCTCCTGAAAGGACAAACGATGGTTCTGGGTAATCGCACTCAGAATGAACTATGCAGAGTCTGATTGCACAAGTGTATGCACGTTCTACTAAGAAGTTAGCAACACATTTCGAGCACCCTTTTTGATCAAAAATATTCAGGTACATTACAAAAAAAAAATGCAATTCTGAACAGCTATAAATTTTCTTAGAGAAAAAGGAAAGTTGAAAGTTTGCTTTCTATAGATGTACAGAGAGTATTTGAGCCTTTTGATGTCCAAAAAAGATCTGTATATGTGTTAGTGTCCCAATGCTGTAATGTTGTAATGATTGTATTCAACTCATGTTAAAAAGGAAGCCTTCCAAGAAAAGGTGAAAATTTAGAATCTGGAAAATAAATCTTACTCTTCAATAGAGATAGATTAAAACTTCAGCTTATATAAAAAAGCTGTTTCAAAACAAAAACAAAAACAAAAAAGATTAGAAGTGTATATTCAGAAATTTGTTGGTATATGATTATTAGTAAGACAAGAACCCATCATATGTAGGAAAGATAGGTAAGCATCTGGTATGCTGTTAAGTCTGATGTTTTATCCATGGGAGGGAATAGTGTTCAGAGAATGCCTTGCTGAGTTCCACAGGTTCATGTCTGCAGATTTCTGCATGGTCCTCGGTGTGGAAACTCTTTCCATTCATAATTCTATTTTGAAATTTAATCTCAATCAAAAAAAAAAAAAAAGTAACAAAAGAGTTTTCTTGCACATATGTATTTTTTAAAATTAATAAATTTGCATGACATACATTGTTGAATTTTTCAGAAGGAAGGTCTCATGCACTTGTTCCCTCAGCCTCAGTTAAGGCATCGTGGTGTGTAGCTGAGTGTAGAGGAGCCATACTGCCTGCCTCAACTGCTCCATAATTCCTTGTGGACATTAGAGAAAACCTCTTCACTTACCAGAATTTTCTGCAAGATGTGTGATGCTCTCCATATGTACACAAGCTGTAAAAGTGTTCTTTGTTAGTGAAGGCAGTCATGTTAGTAAGAAATGGAAAATCCATCAATGGCCCTGCTCAGTTAACTTTTCTCCACTTGAAATGCCTCTTCTTTGAAAAGGCTGATCTACTTGAAGAGTCTTCTCACCTGAGCAATAAACACGTACAACTTTTCTTGAGTTTTGTTAACATAACTGATTTTGAGCCATCCTCTGAGACAGTTTTATCTGCCGTAAACAACACATATACGTCTCTGATTTAAGATAGAATTTCATGTCAGAATTTCATGTTTTCAAATTTAATTTTATGCAAACATCTTACAAACATAGAATGGCCAGGTTTGGAAAGAACCTTAAAGGTCTTCTAGTTTCAGCCCCTCTGCCGTGGTCAGGGACACCTTCCACTAGGTCAAGTTGCTCAGAGCCCCATCCAGCCTGGCCTCAAACGCTTCCAGCAATGGGGCCAAAAAAGCTATGTATAATCAGAACTTGTTGGAGAGGAGTTAATGTGACTTCCATAAAGGAAAATCCTACCTCACTACCATCTAGACTACTGTATGAATGTCAACAAGTGCATGGAGAAGGGATATACTTTGAATATGAGATAACATAATGGTCAAACAACTACTGATAAGGTTCCACACCAAAGGTTACTAAAGAAACTAAGTTGTCCTTGTGATAGAAGAAAAGTCCTTTTATTAATTATTAGCAGGTTGAAAGATATGAAGCAAAAGGCTGGACCTCATGGTCATTTTTCAGTGGTGGTATCCCTGGTGGGTTCCTGAGGAATTCATGCTGTGAGCTTTACTCTGTGAAGGCCAAGGTGAGGGCAGGACTGTGTACACCAGGTCCTGCAGCAGTAGAAAAAAGGCAAGTTCAGAGAGAAATTATTTTAAAATACTTTTAAAGTCTAGATTAAAGAAAACAATACAGCAGATGCTGAAGTTCTGCAACCTGCTCTCAGAGGACACTGTGCAAGGAGAAATTAGAGGCAGGTTCAGACAAACTTTTGTCAAATTCACAAATGCTAGTCCACAAACAAAATCAAAAAAGCCAGCTAAGGAAGTACTTCTCTAACACAACAGCTCTGGATGCTGACAATAAGGGCAACGGCCCACAGAAAATGGCCAGGCTTGTGTGCTTTCCCCAGGTAACACATCTGACTATCACAGCTGGAGGCTGAGTACTGGGCAAGATGGGCCATTGCTCTGACATAGCAAGATATTCTTATGGTCTAATAGCTCTGCATGTTTGTGTCTTTTAATGTTGAATTGTCATGCATCTATCTTTGTGTCATTAAATGTGCTTTACCTCTGTCAGCAAATAAATGTTTTTTTCATAGTTTGCCTCCATTTATTAGAGTGCTAGGTACTATTTCATGGGCTAGGTACTGTATATATAGTGTGAATTAATTGCCCTAGAAATTTGAATGGTGAACACTTGGGATTCTCAAGCTGCTTGACAAATAGCTGCTTGATCACATCCAAGGTGAGTTAAAAGCATTTCTGATAACTTGAAGTCATTGTAAATTGTTGTATTTGAATCTCTTTTGTAAACCTGTCTTAACAAATGTGCTAAAAAAATTACATTTAATTTGCCTGTATAAATGGTATTTTATGGGAAGAAATGTGTATTACATAGAAAAACTACCTTAAAATTATTCTTATGATGACAGGAATGTAAAAAATGGCACTTTTACTTATAATGGCCATTTTGAAAAAGAGACCATGAGTGATGAGTACAGACAGATATACAATTATTGGTGATTAATAATGATTGGTGGCTTTTTTTACAGGAACTTTTGCTTTAACTTCCTTAATATCTGCCAATGCAGTTGAGCGTCTTGTTCCTTCAGTCAGAACTAATTTCACTGCAAACAATAATTCAGGAATTTTGGGTTTGTCAGAATTTGAAATGCAGAGGATTGGAGTTTCAGCAGCAGTTTCATTTCTAGGAGGAATCATTCAGGTTGGTAGTGATCACATTTTCTGTATGCTACTGATGTACTGCCTTTGCTACAGCTATGACATTTATAATAGTTTTTACATCTCTCTGAGAAAAACTAATGAAAACATCTGCTTCAATGGTCATAAATGATGAAATTAATGCACTTTAAGAATTTGCTATTCCTTTGTTGAGATGTAGTAATTATCTGTACACATTCTCCCAGTGTTTTATAATATGAAGCAAAACCAGCTTCAGTCAGCTTTACCATAATACTCACTTGCAGTTGGTGTCCCTTTTCCTTCTTCAGAAACAAACATGAATCAGCTCCTGGTAAGCACTGACATATTCCTGAGGCTTTCTGTTGCCCTTGGCTTGAAAAGCAATGCTGTACAATATCCAATAATTAAAAACAGTAGGGAAAGTTTTAAATTCTCTTTAGAGTTCACACACCCATCATTAAAGTGGAATAGTAAAACAGATGTCTTCAAATGATTCTCTAAAATTTATTTAAATTATCAGAGGTCTTTTAAATTTCTTTTTTTTTCTTATTCTGGCTAAAAGGGCCAAGTTTCTTTATCCATTGCCAGTTGCTTAGGTCTTCAATGAAGGCTTCCCTCTTTCCTTGTAAATATTAAAATAGAAGTAATGTGCCAGCATGTGACATTGCAGCACCTCCTAGGTGTCTGGGCTCCTGAAACAAGCCCAGATCTCTCCACTTGGTGCTTTGGTTCCCTATCCCATGCAGAGGATGGGCAAAGGGGCCCAGAATGAGATCTCCAGTAGCCTATGTGCTTGGCAGGAACTGGGGAGTGTACTTATGTTAGTCAGTAGGAAATATCAAGAAGCATTGTTATTTCTGCGTGTACTTATAATTCTTTTATTGGTTTATGACGAGGATTCTTTTATTGGATTATAACTTGGGGTGGGAGCATGAGGGACAGCCTACAGACAACACAGAGAGCAGAGCTGATGCAGATTGTGCCTGGCTGTGCACGTGCTGTGCCAATGTGCAGCCCAGCACTGCATCTTATGCAGGGTGCTTGCCACAGCAGAGCATGAATGGAGCTCTTCATGGAGGAGTCCTGTGCCCACAGCTTGGAAAGCTCCCGCATCATCCCCAGAGAGGCCAAAATGCCTCATGTGGGAAGCTGGTGCCTGCATTCATTTGATGTAACTTCAAAATCCAATGCAGAAATTATTTTGCTCGGTGGCTGCAGAATCCCGTTAGGTGTGCGAGTCCTCCAGACCTCTTACTCTTTCATCCTGAAAAGTTCTGGTTTTTCATATGCCTTCCACTGCATTGGCTGATTTATCTCAGTCTATGTCCTGTTTAACCCTGACTGGAATGAGAAGAACTGGTAAATCCTGTCTGCATCTTCATAGAGTTCAGGCAGGGAACTGTGCCACGTGCACGGGCTCCTCTCCCAGGTCAATGTCACTTGCATTAGAATCATACTAACACAGCTGGTTCTCACCATGCTGCCACTCATCCTTTATGTGAGTTTAATGGTTGGTGGCCACAGTAAAACACTTATTTGCTAAAGAAGTGCTCGAAGCTACTAATACTGCAATAAGTAGATGAAATTCCTGATCAAGGCTCAGATTAAACTTTGCCATCTTCCCAGGTGCTGTTAAGTGTGGGAATCCATTTCTCATCAAGATTCCAGTCTCCCAATTAAGAGCTGCTGCAAACCCCAGATGAGGTGACAGGGCACATCTTGCTCTTAATGGAGAGCTAAATCAGCCACCTTCTTCTATTTATCAGATTAGATTAGAAATTAACTAATACCCTGAAACTAATGTATGCTCTGGGACAAGAAGAATTGTATGATGCATTTTGAGCCAAGAGCTTTTCATTGAAGACATCCTGAAATACAAGCAGAAGTTGTATTTTCTGTATAGTTGGTATCTGGGATGGTACTGCTCTGTGAAGGGAGCAGACCTGGGTTATGTTATCTACTATAAGACTTTAATTTTTCTGAAAAACAGTCAAAATGGAGTTCTATAAATCAGCCACTATTTGCACAAAAACAACAGATGCTGTGACTAATCCCTACCTTGGGCATCCTCCAGACAAAGGATGAAAAGTCCTTGCCAAAACAGCTCTTTCCTTCTTGGAAAGAGTAGGTAAAGAGCTGTACACCGTTGGCCTAAAAAGCAATTTGATGCTATTTTTCCGGTAGCCTGGCTAAGTACTCCAATCAGCAAATAATGTTAAAATAAAAGGGAAAACAAAATAGTGAGTAATGGAGGGAAGGCGGGGGAAGGGGGAGATGTTTTTGAGGTGAACTGCTGTTGGCTAGTTTGTGTTTATTGCAGACCACAACTGTGCATTTCTGTGTGAGCCAAACTCTGAGCAGGCTCTGTGAGTTTCAGTGCCATCTAGACATGACATAAATTAGCACTGTTTTCTGATCAGAAGACAAGAATAGGTACAGATTGTCACAACTGAAATTTGGGGCTTAGCTGCTTAAATTTTTCTCAAAGTAATAAATTTCAGAGTGCTAAACTACTTCTGAAATCTAATGTTTGAGGAAGTGTTCATAAAAGAGAACGGATATTTAGTTATATTAAGAGGCATTCTGATGAAGATAAAATAGTATTAAAATAGAAAATAAGTAAACATTATATAAAAACTGTAATTACCCAAACCATTTAATATAACACATTCATTATTTCATTTTAAAAAGCAGAATGGAAGGCATAATGAATATTTTTTATGTTTGTCTATCTGCTACTCTATAAAGATAAACAGGGCATGGAAAACAAATCAAACTAATAGAAATCTTCCCTGATATCCAATACCTCGGAGGTATTGATGGGGAGAGAAAATGATGGAACATAGCAGACATCTTTGGAGTAATTTTGTAATTAAAATTGGACGCTGCCTTTATAACATTAAAAAAAATCCTGAAAAGAGCTTTTGGGTAGGATTTTTTTCCCTATTAATATATGTGCAAGAATGTTTGCATAAATATATGTGTCTCTAAAATAATCTCAGCATACTAAACTGAAATTCAATATTAAAATTTGCTGAATAAATAAAGTCCCTTACAGATCAAACTGAGGAAAAAAAATACCCTAGGAAAAAACCTTAATTCTCTTAAGACCATGGTGTTATAGACTTCAGTTGGGCTATTTTTCTGTAAGGGAGAAATAGCTGCTTATTGCATTCCAGTCTTGTAACATTTTTATTAGAAAGTTTTTCATTTACTGTATTTTAAAAACTAACATGTAATTAGTTGCTGATAGACAGTGTTGGATATAAAAATGTTTCTGGTTTTCAGGAGAACAAATTTACACAGTCTATTATCAATTTGCTTAATAATAAAGGAACACATTTGAATAAGAAGGGTGTTTTTGTAAGGCAATATTCTTGACCAAATCTCTATTACCCTGTGGGAAAAATGATGCTGCAGTATTCTGTTACACATAGCTCTGCATGAGGTAAAACCATGAGTCTATTATACAGTGATAATGAGGAAAAAAGGTAATTTTTCTTTTACAGTGGAAATACCTTATGGCAGGCTTATAGTCTGTATTTTGAAAACTACAAGTAGTTCTGGTTGCCACGAGTATGGTAGAGCATACTATGTGTGAGTACAGAAAGACCACAGAAAAGATATTTTCAGGTCCTGGAATGAGGAAAGTTCACTCTGCACACCATCCGAAGGTACCAGAGACTCTCAAGACACCCAGAATGAGCACAGGAGCTGCAGCTCAGAAAACCAAAAGCCAGACATCTACCACTTAGATGTCTTATTGAAACAGGCCATGGAGAGTTTTAAACTGGCAACTCAGTCAAGCTGAAATGTGTCTGGCTGTTGTCTCCAGAGAATCCATAGGAGTCTTCACTTTTGCTACCTTAGATTTTGAGATAACCAGTATAATGTACTAAATGAGAGTCTCACAGCCTGTGCTGGTTCCCTCTAAGTGATGTCCCCATGTCTGGCCTCATCTACCCAGCCCATGCAGCCAATGATCAGGAAGGGCCCCACCACTTTGTCTGCTGTAAGAGTGGAAAACCCCTTCTAGAACAGTGGAGTTTTGAAGGGTTTAAAATTCATTCTCCAAAGCTGAATCTGCGCAGCAGGTAACACGATATCAGTCTTCCAATTTCTGGGGATAGAAAGTTTGACATTAGTGATTTCCAAAGAGCTGTTAAGTGATAAAAATTTTTACTGGCCATGAAGTTAAATTGAATACATGTTGAATGGAATTTTAATAATATTAATAATAATAGACTGAGCATGTTGTCATGGGAAGAAAGTATTGAAAGTGGACAAGAACCAAAGGTTCTCAATAATGAACATCAATTGCTCATTTTTCTTCTCCTGGCTAAATTCCAATTCTCTTCTACTTGTCAGAGTAAAATTATGGAGCAATAAAGACAGCCACAAAAAAGGTTCCCTTTGTACTGTCTTTCTTCCATTTTGAAATTTACTTATTTTTTCCATTTTTGGGGGGAATCACACCTTCCCCCACTTCTGTCTAATTACTTCATTGTATACCTTTTTTCTGTATTAACTCATTAATACAGAAACTCAAGGTTTCTTTCCCTCAGTTTCTCTTTTATTGCTTTTTCCTTTCTCTGAAAGGTCTTGACTTTATATTCCAGAATGTATACCGGATAAAACCAAAATTCATCTCAAGAAAGTTACTTCTTAATGAACCTTTTTACATGGTATTATGTACTGGAAGTGCCACCCAAATAAAAAATAGCCAAGTGTCTTTCAAACCACTTTTATACCATGCATATTCTTTCCCTGAAATCTGCTTTTATCCTCTAGGAACTAATTTCTTAAAAATTAAAAAAATTCTAGATGCAATTCTAAAATATGTGATTTTTTTTTCTTTTGCAGGTTAATAAAATCTCAGTGTTATGACAAATAATAAAAAGAAAAAAAATATTTGGGCTTTTTTTTGCTGTTGTTCCAGTACTTTACTGTCATTTTTCTCTGTAGTTTGTCTGCATCAGGAACAAAAAGAAATCATAAAATATACCAGAAAATAAATTGGAAGATCTGCAAAAATGAGCATCACAACCAATAGCCAAAATAAAGCAAATTGTTAGACATTTCTTTAAGAATATTGAACTTTCTACAGTTTGGTCAGTCTTACTGGGTGAAAGATTTTATGACATAATGCAATGTAATGTAATTGAGTGCTGTCAGCTTAGCTAAGTTTCAAATGGTGTTTATTCAAAATGCAGTGGCAGCCAAGCTTAAATGGCCCTTGCCCAGCATGGATGGTTAATTGTAGAGTCAGTCTGGGCCTGTGTAAATGCTAATAATTTTAGCTGTCAAGAAAACTCACATCCAACTAGATTTGGGAGGCTTGTTTCAAAACTTTTTTCCTCCTCATGATCCAAGCAGTTTCTGTCCATTGCTCATGTTGCGAGGACAACATGAGGTTTGTGCTGAAGTTTGTGCTGAAAATTACAGCCTCCACCCAGGATGTTTCCTGGTCTGGTAGCTTCATTTTCAGATTTTCTTCATGGAAGGTGTATGGGTGCACATCATGTTTATTTAATTACCATGTAAATAAAGAGTAGGATGTTCATGCTCATGAAGTACTGCCTTTGTTTCTGGAAGTGCTGAGCTGCCTTCTTCAGTAAGGAGAGGGACCAAGGGTTGCTTGTTTAATTGAGTGGCTACAGAAATTGTCTAACTGAAACCATAGCCATGGTTTGCATGTATTTTACATAGCCTATGGTTCCATGCAATCAATAAAAAGTTGGTACCTGTGAAGCATCCCCTTAAAATGCTGAAGATTAAACAAAAAAAGTAAAAAACCAAAAAGTAGATCTGAGAGTGATGCTAAAATTTCTAAGCTCAGCAATCATTTTGTCGTAACTCACAATAATACCTTTCTCTGAAATGCTAATAGTAACTAATACTTCTCTGTGATATTATGTAGTACACAGAATTGTCTCTGTGGTTTTGATTCCATGGCTAAATAAACATCCAATTTCCTGGAAACGAAGCTATTACACAGTTAGAAATTTCACATTCAGACAATAGAAACCAATTTTAGAAAACAAACAAAAATTCCCAAGGGAAGGAAGAATTGAATTCTTATTGAACTTTGTTACTGTGAACAATGTATTAAATATAGTAGTAGACACACTGTTAGAACAAACAACTAAACAAAATATCTGAAATTAGTAATTATCAGTTTTAGGCCTGACTAACTAAATTACTACTCACTGAGGGTATACAGTAATTATCATTATTGGAGTCCAATCTTGAATGGCAATCACTGTTCCAATTGCTCATAGTAAAGAACAATTTACATGCTATTAGTGGGAAGTAGAAGAAAAACCTCAGATTTAATCACTAAAATGGAAGAGGATATTGCTCACTGGAGATTTTGTGGTAAATTAAAAGCCACTTATTTTGATATTTTTGTGGTACTATGCCCAAAGCTCTCTGCATACAGGTGAGTTTTATGGTGAGAACATGAATGGTGTTCAGGCATAAAGAAAAATAACACCTGAAAATAACAGTTTTAGCTTCAGAAAAAAAAAAACCAAAACAACCCCCCCAAAAAAGCAAGGGGGACTGTGATATGTTACAAAATGATCATATTTAGCATGGTAATCACAAAATGAACCTCTCCGAAAGTATTGTAACAAACAACTCTGTGCCAAGAGCATGTGACTTTTCAGCGAGAAGAAGAGAAAATACAAAAGACCACAGAAATAAGAAACTGCAAAACTCATTGTGAGGGGAGATAATGTCAATGTGACTTACTGTGGGTCAGAAAAGCATGAAGTGTTATGTAAACCACAGTAGCAGCTGTAGTCATGTAACAACTTTGTACAAAGAATTAAGAGTTGTCAAATGTCATCCTTTGGAGGGAAAGAGTGTTCAAAGCCCAGGATAAGGGGAAAAAGTTGAACACAACAATACCTACAATAGTTGTAGATCCTGCTGTAGTTTAAATTTCTGGATTAGAGGTCTCGCCATAAGAGTCTCTATAGCACCTCATAAGTTTGGTATCTGTTGAAATTACTAATGTTGGGAATCCTGACAGTGAATGACATTATGGCAATCAGTAAGTTGACCAAGACATGGCTGCTTCTTGGCCCATTTAGGCTGCATAGCAGTGGAGCAGGAACAAGTCTAAGAACCTGACTCAGTTTTTGTCAGTACTTGTCGCAGCGTTGAGTTGATGTTTTTGTGGTGTTTATTGTGCTCACATATTTGAGCAGGAGAGCATGTTTAGAGTTTATTTGAGTTTTCTTTTGTTGCTAAATCAGTGTTAGAGTCTGGTAAACCAGTGAGTAAACTAGTGCAGTAAAACCACAAAATTTCAGTGCATTCTGTTTTCAGATAGATTTGTCTTCCAAAGGACTTTTGCTTTGTATCTTTAGCTCATTTATCTTATAACTTATTAAAAGGACTCTGACTCATTGTCCTGTCACCAAGAAGCTCTGATCCTGCTGCCTTTTCCTTTTAGGTAGTGATGTTCATGCTGCAGTTGGGCAGTGCCACTTTCTTGTTAACAGAACCCGTCATAAGTGCCATGACAACAGGAGCAGCTACACACGTCGTGACTTCACAAGTGAAGTATCTGCTGGGAATGAAAATGCCATATATATCAGGACCACTGGCATTTTTTCATGTGAGTTCAGTGACAGAGATGGGTTACTTCATTAGGTAAAATTTTAATATATGCATTATTTGTCTCTGTGTAAGAGTATGGAATTTGATATGCACATGTGTGAATTAACAGAAGATGAATGTTCATCTTGCTTTAACTGTTTGTAAGGCAAGATTTGGAAAAACTGATAGAGAACTAGCAGGGTACAGTAATTAATTTAAAATATGTTTCTTAGGGTATCAATAATGCCTTTTATTAACCTAAGCCATTATACACTCATACAGGGAGGGTAATCTCTCTCTGGGTCAGCATGCGGAAAGAATATAAATTTAAACATATTTTCTTCAGTTTGGAAAACCTGATAGAGAACTAGCTGGGATGGGTACAGTAATTAATTTAAAATATGTTTCTTAGGGTATCAATAATCCCTTTTATTATCCTAAGCCATTATACACTCATACAGGGAGGGTAATCTCTCTCTGGGTCAGCATGCGGAAGGAATATAAATTTAAACATATTTTCTTCATATGCTGCTGAATGAAATCTGATCATCATTGTGGTAAAAGGAAAATGACCCATGACTTGTGCATCTCCTATGCAAAAATTGCTCTAGATATGTTATTTATTATTTTATGACATGATACTTCTTTGCCATAAATCCAGCAAGTGGATGGCTTTAAGGTAATTTTTATAAAATGCATGCTGGATTTCATGCAGTATTGTTGCAAATGGATGGTTAGGCTGCTGAAAGCATCACCATCAGGGGTATTGGTAAAAAGCAGGTATGAGCTTAAAATGAACTTATGAAAGTGTGACTTCAACAGAGGTCAGCAGCAAGGTTCACTCTCTTACTTACTACAAGGATGAAGCATTCATAGGAAAATTACATTAGTATCAATTCAGAATGGATTACATGGAGACTGAGGATGAAAAAGGGTAAGGGTGCAAAGGGTATGGACACAAAAAATAAGGTGTGCAAAAGGGTTTAACAGAAATTTATCATTGAATAATTTAACATATATGAAGTGATTCAATGGAATTTTTAATAAATATGACAGTGACTTAATTACAGTTTCATGATAACAACATTGACACCAGAATAAATTCACATGCACACAGATATATGCATGTCTGTCTGTTAGAGTAAAGGTGCTTATCAAAAATTCCCCTTGGCTTCAGGGGAACACTCATGGCAAATGCCTGAGTGCTTCTCACCAGGCAGGGGCTGCACCTCAAGGAGTCTGTGTGCAGGTGTGTGTATCAGCCAGGCCTCGCTGTGATGGTCTTTCAATTATTGCAGACTTGAGGGTTCTTGAGCTCTGAGAGGTGCCCCAGAGAGACGGAGGTGCTGGCACTGGCCCAGGAGAGCTCAGAAGGCCTCACTTAGGACTGTCGAGTGCAGGGTCACAAGGTGGTTTGCTTTAGTCATCAGCTGGTTCCATCCTGGCCATAACCCACGCTGGCAACTACTGGAGTTTCCAAAACACTTGGAAATTGTTTCCAAAACTTTGGCAACAATGGTGCTGTTCTACTTGGGCTCCAGCTCAGGTAGGGAATGTTCCAAGGCTGTCAGGGGATGACTGATCACCCTTTGTTCCCCACCTCAGCCCCACAGTGGATGTTGCTGTTACAGTGCCTTCCCACCTGTTCCATGGGAAAGCACCTGCTCTGGTCAGGGACACGTCCCCACCCGACTGGTTTGGCCAAGGCCAGGAGGTGATGCACCACCACCAGAGCCATGGTTACACACCATGGAAAGTACACATTTTTGGCTGATACCTTAAGGAGCAAAGCTGAATTATCTGATTGTACAAAAGCCACAAACATATTCTTGATGGTAACTTATTCCAGCAAGCCCTGAGTTTCAGTGCTGTGAGCATAACCTCTTGGCATTATCAGTGTTACAACAGTGCCTGTCAAAATGATATTTTGCTCATAATAAAACTGTATTTACGTGATGAGGTGATATCTACATTGCATGGATGGTGAGACTTCATCTAATCAGCCAATAAATTAGGCCACCTTACTTAAAAGTACTGACTATGTCTTTGTGCCCTACTACGTGTTTTATTTTTTCCTATTATTTGGAAAATTTGTTAATGTGAAATCTTGATTAGAAGATGCTGCCTTTTAGAATTTTTTTTCATAGTACTTTATATATTTTATAGCTTTTCATTTGGATAATACATTTGTTAAGGTTTTTACAGGACCAATTCATTAATGAAAATTAGGAGCATGTAATAAACACAAGTAATTTATCCACTTATCTTGTATAGATATACCTAAAAGTGTCATAGCTATTTTTATGAGTGATCAGTTGGCTTACTGGACTATTAAAAATGATTCTTCATATTTTTTTCATTATTTAGAAACCTTTTCATAAATTATTCTTAATATAAAATGTGAATAGCCTCTCTTTCGTGGCGTTTCCATGGAAACTATACTTACATATAGGAATATTGTCATCTTGTAGAGATGACTGGTGTTAAGTACTGCAGCCAAGGCATAATCAAAATACAGATTATGAGCAATAATAAAGAACAGCAGTGATATGAAGAAATATTTCCACCTTGGTGTGCTGATGATATCATAAATGAAGTCATTCAAATGCTTTGAAAGAAATCTATTCCCTTATCCCTTGTATTTTTAATGCATTTGAAACAAGTTCTTTGCCCTTCTCTTCTCCTTTGAAATCAAATCCCTTTGAATATATTCCAAAGAAAAACTTTCCTGATTGTTTTAAGGTTCTGAATTGCTCTGTAAATTGTGTGAAAGTAAATGACCAAAAAAAAAGTACTCTGCACAACTTGAAAGAATGATAAAAAAGGGGAAATTTTACTATATAAATATTTTAAAATATTTCTGGTGTCTGTTCAGACTTATAAATTGCCTAAAGAAGGTCCAGTATCTCAGTCAAAAGCACCAGAGCTAGACTTAAACAATCATTTTCTTCTGTGGTTTTAGTTTCATGTGAAAATTATATTAATTAGATATAAGGTAGCTTGCACAGATATCTAGAGTGAAAGGCAACTTTGGCATGTCTCTCTGGACACGTTCTTCACTTCAAATTCTCAAAATCCAAGGACTGGTACTTTTGTTATGCTTTTTTTCTTTGTCCACTCCAAAACACCTCCCACTCACAAAACCAATTGCTTTGCCTCAGGCAGCCTTTGGGTTGGCAAAGCAAGAATAAGAATGTTTAATAAAGTGTGATAGGAGAGTTGCAAGCACAGCAAGCCAGTGAAATGAATTCTTTATAGCATGTGAGATCATGGTTAAATACGTAGGAAGGAACTTTGCATATGGAGAACAAATCTTGTACACTGGCCCTGAGCCTGTGGGATTTCTGTGTTTACATATAGGTTATGTAACTTAATAAATTTTGTTTTCCCTGTACATAGTTTGTCACATTTCAGTTGAGCTGCACAGGGCAGCATCCGCTGGTATTTTGCAAATGGAAAAGGAAAAGTGAAGGGGAAGAAGAGAAACTGTGAGGAAATAATGCATGTGTGATCTAACTTGATGAGGGAAAAGTGTCATCAAGTTTTACTCAGCATCTGAAAACAGATGTATTTTCCCCTTATTTGTGTATAGATATATTTATCTTTACACACGTTTCTGAAAAATACAACACTACAAAATGAGCTGTAATGTAAGAATCTTGCTTTGCAAAACGGGGTCTTTTGTGGTTGTGTTGCAAAATCCTTGTGTGGTTTTGCTGCAAATCTGGAAAAACATCCCCAAACCTTCACATTCTAGTATCATTCCTTTCTTTTTACCCTTTTCTTCCCCAGCTACCTCTACAGTTTACTGTATTTGCCTGTATGTTTTCCCTCCAGTGTCACATATCTAAAAACCATCATAATGAAATATTTTTTTAAATTAAATGAATTTGTGCACTCTTAAAATGTATTGTGTTAAATAATGTTTTCCTTTAATTCCTTTGTTTGCTTCAGCCTCTGTACACATTTTAAAGCTAATGTTTTGAGGTTGCATGTAGACATTAAAAAAAACAACTCAGAGCATTTCATTAATATATCCAAATACACACCCTTTCTAGAATATAAACCATTACAATGTTCAAGATCACCTCAAAACTGATGGTTTCTCATGAGAAAAGGAACATTCAGTGTCTGTATATATGTGCAAAGCTCAAATATTTTTTGTCTCACTTAGGTCCAAATTTGTGTTGATTACAAAAAAGTCCACTGATTCCTAATAATACTGTTACATAGGCTCTATTAAGAATATTTACACAAAACTAGCAATGAAACTAAAAACACAAGAGGCAAGCAGCTTAATTAATATATTATTGCTGATTTTTAAAATATTTTAAATTATAGAATGAAAAAGATTAAAAAACTATTTTAAATTATAGAATGACAAAGATTGCTTTGTACACCACAATATCAAGCTAAATTCTGATGCATAATTTCCAAATTATTTCTGTATGTGCATAATCTAAATATGTGAAATGCTGAACTTATAATTACATTTTTGATTGAAACATTTGTAAACACTTCTTTTGAATCAGATGCCAATGCTGTTGCAAGCTTGAGCTTTATGTACTCAGATTTAGGATTTATAGTTTCATCTTGGATAAGTACAGTAACTGGTCAGAATACAATGTAAAAGGTACAGTTTAGAGATGTCTGTTGTGTGTGTAAATTACATTCCTGTTAAGAGCCACATGCTCTTGTGAAAGGGTCTCACTGGTCAGACCATGAATTGAGGGGTTTTAGGCTTTCAGAAAATGGTTACCCATTAACAACTAGTCAGTGGAAGCTCCTTAGTCTAATGCAGTAATTAATTTAATACTACTGTATTACTGCCACAATTGTTTTGGTGTGCTACAGACACTTTGGGGAAAGGGCTGTTTGGACTGCTGAATTCAAATGAACTACAAAGCATTGGCAGTTCCATTATTTTTCATTGATTGGCTGACGTAGACTGCATACAGAAGGGTATGATTCAAAGAAACACCAAAGGATGTACTAGGCAGTTCATATAAAGATTTTTGTGCAAAGTCTGAAAAACCTATGGCAATGGTTTATAAGATCTGGCCATGTATTTTTAAAATTAAATGGAAATGTCTTTTTTACCCAATTTGAAATACAAAAACTCTTGAAGCTTATGTATATTTCTTCACTGAAATTTTATTTCTTCACTCAGTCTTTCGTCTCACTTGTCTAGCAAAAATAGATTTGATGCCATGAGCAAAGATAACTAATGCTGACACTTTAATAGCCAGCATTCATTTCAAAACAAATCCCATCTCTCTGGCTTCACCAAGTAGGAATCAACTCATTTCTTCCCTTTTCTTGCCACTTCACCTTAAACCTAGCTCAGCCTTTGGTGAGTTTTGTGGGCACAGTTTTCCAGATTGTATCCTTTTGTCTTAATTAATCACAGCTTCTGTTTGGGCACTGAGCCAAGTCCTCTGCCCTCTTGAAAATGCACTCCTGGAAAATTATGGGTACAGATCCAGTCCCAAGCCACTCAAGATACAATACACATATTTTCTGGTTACAGTGGCAATATGTGGCTAAAAACTGTGGTTTAATTGCTATTCTTCAGATTTAAGACATATCTAGATCATATTACTTAACAACTTGACTTTAAAGTATTTTCCTGGTTTCTGAGAAATGTTTGTGCTGGGTTATGTTTTGCATCCTTAATCAAAATTCCAAGGGCTACATTGGCTTTTTATGAGGAAAGTTAATTTTTTGAAACCATATTTAGGTTGGGGTTTTTTTCCCTTTCTAGATTATAAAAAATATCCTCAGAGAGAGAAAATCAGGAAGTGATTTTAATTCACTTATTCTTCAATATGAGCATCACTTCTTTAATGAGTGACAGAATCAGAACAGTAGAAATAAATTCTATCATCATATTGACTACCTTTCTGCTAAAACAGGGTTCTTAAAATAATTTTTCTAGTACTTTTCCATGTCCAATATAAATTTATGATTTTAACCTGCAAACTGTCAAAACTTGTTAGCATTATACATGTATTTGAGAATAAGTTCTCTGGAGCAGAACATTATTAATCTTTATTTTGATAAAACTAAAGTGTCACTTTTGATTTATTTTATTGGTCTTCTTAGTCACTGCCAGAGAAAACACCTACTTTTTATTATTGTTATTATTATTTCAAGCATCACTTGCTTTATTTTATTATCATTTATGTTGGGGTTAAAAAAAAGTTATTTGTGATGATGTCTAAATCTACATCCTAATCTTAACTTCTGTTCTCTCCATGGTTTATATTTCAGTATGCACAATAGTTCTCAGAATTTAAATGCAGAACTCAAGAGACTGAGCTTATTTTGTTTTTTCCCTTACAGCTTTAGTAATCATGTGCATTGTATCCATTTTTATGACTTGCTGTTCTCTCAAGCAATATTGCTTTTCTTCATGAGGCCCAAAAATAAGTTGTGATGAGATCTCATAATTTCATTATTATAAGTTATAGATGGTCTCTCTAACTTTCTTCACCCCTTCTGTTTCGGCAAACCTGCAATTTTTTTTCATTACTTTCTGTTAATGTACTACCATAATGATTTATGTGTTATTTCCTGAACCTACAAATTCAGCATAGAGCAAAAATTACAGTTCACTGTGTCATCTGTGCTGGTGCAAAGGCAGCTCCATTCTTCTGAGTCTGTTACTTACAACATGGTACCCATCATCAAAGACCTCTGTTTCTCATGACCATTGGTCATTCTATTCCTGTTCTGTAATTCTATTCTGCATGTTCCTTATAATTCAGCACCATATTTCTTTTGCTCATCACAGATCCAACTACATTTTTCTAACCTGTTTTACAGCTTATTGCAGCACATATTAACTGCTGAAAAACTGAGCTCCATAGCTCTGGCTGGGTATCCTCTTTCCCTCTCAACTCTGCAGTGAGTAGAAAAGGAGCAAACAGGGCTGAGCAGACAACTTCAGTCATTTAAATAACCAGCACCATATGTGTGCAAGCTTGGCACACATAGTGTGTGCAGCACTTGGACCAGACCAAAGCATGCTCCATGGAGCACTGTGTAAGGGGCAAGAACAACCAAAGGGGGGCTGAGGATGCCCTGCTGAAATTACTCTGGGAAAACGTTACTCTGGAAAAATGACCCACAGATTGCAGAGGATGCCCTGAAGAGGATGCTCATCTTGAAGATTCCTGTTGCATCTCTGCCCATCCAGCCACTACTGAATTTTTCTTTCCCTTTTCTTTTTACCCTCTCCTTCTCTTTTCTCCTCTTTTTTGTCTTTTAAATTTTTTTTTCTCAGAAATAACTTTTACTACTAGCATTGGTAGATGTTATGTACTATGGCCACTACAAATAAACCTTTGTGCAAGAAACTTTTCTCAACATTTTTATGCGATACTAATTTATTTCACTGAAATTAATGAGACTGAAAAAGAAAAGGAAACATATAATATTTATTGGAATTTTATAGCTTGCTTCTACCAATAGAAATTTGTATATTAATATATACAAATATTCACTGTATTTTTGTTTTTAGCTTTCAAAAGTCCTTAAGTGGTAAACTGATGATTTTCTTCCTTGTAAACATGTCCAGTGACTCAGCTCCTGCAGTACTGATTCTGCTCTCACTCATTTTTTGTCTGAAGTTGATGGCATGTGATCCAGAATATATTTTTTGATCTGTGATTGTTATTTGCTGTTCACTGTAGATTTATGCCTATGTGTTTGAGAATATCAGATCAGTTCAGTTGGAGGCATTACTTCTCTCCTTGCTGAGCATTGTGGTACTTGTCCTTGTTAAAGAACTGAATGAGAAATTTCACAGAAACATTAAAGTTGTCCTTCCCATCGATCTACTTTTGGTAAGTACAAAATTATATATCAGGCTTTTTCTTACAAAGCTTTCAGTGGATCAATCTGTTGAAGTTTACTGTGCTGTCTATAGTTACCCACACCCACACCTGCCACTTACTATACAGACTTTCATACAGATTTTCATGGCTGTAAGTTAAATGTAAAATCAGGAAACAGTTTGGCTTAATAAATAAGAAGTACATTACATAAGCTCACAATTTGTATAATATTTTTCTTATGTTTACTACTTTTTACATAATCACAGGAACGTAAAGCCTAGAATGTTAAAGTGTAAGAAGTTTCAAATAGAAAATAAAAAGTAACTGGCATACTGTATCTGCAAGCAAGTCTTGTGCTGGGTAGTTGTGCCTTAGATGTTACTTGTGATTTATCTACAACAAAGTTAAATAGCTATGCTATTGCTTTCTGTCATTTTACTAACATGTTTTCTTTTAACATGGTATAGACTAAATTAAGATTAGCAATTTCATTATAAACTCCTGCTTTAAGAATTAAGCTATAGTCAAATGATCAGCACGATCAGCACGAGATCACCTTTAGAAAGTTTCTGTTTTTCTCTAAACTTCTAAAAGAAAATACAAAGTATGAAGGACAGTTGGTTTTCAGAGTGCATTACTGCAATTACTCTTCTGTTGCTGGAAAAAAAAATTACAAAGGGCAAAATGCTGGAAAAGGAAGTAGTGTGGTCCTGGTCTCAGTGTTACCTTTTCTAAAATATTGGATAAAACCTACCAGCAAACTAAGGATTACAGACTGGAGCCCTGCTCTATTGGGATTAATCTCATTTGAAATACAGGAAATTAGCTTGAACCTCCCCAGAGTCAAACTTTATACTCCCACTGCAAGATTTGTACCTGCTAGAACATGAAAACGAGGCAGACACATCTTCTGCTGTGTTCTGTGCTGAAGTCAACACTGCCAGTCTGGATTAGATGTGCTGAGAACATCAGCTGAATCAGATTGCTCAGGAACACCTAAATAATGAACTACTTTAAGCTGCTTAGATGAATGGCAGTGCTCTGGGGCAGGTGCTGAACAGAGGGACTTTGGACACAGATTGCCAAGGTTCCTGAGGCTTTACAGAGAGCTATACAAATATCTTTCATTAACACACAATGTACAAACTGCACTATAGTCTCACATCATTATTGTGTCCAAATCTTAGTTTCTTTTGATTCTCTTGCACGTTTGCAAAAACAAAAAAAATCATAATACTTACCTGTTTTACTGGATTGATCTAATGATAAATGTATAAACAGTGCCATGTGCTTAGGTATGGCAATAATAGGGACCATGTCAGAAGCAACAGAAATGTAACATCTTTTTCTGTTTGAATCAATAGATAATTGCTACATCCATTGCTTGCTACTCTGCTGACATGGAATATGTCTACGGGATAGAAGTTGTGGGAAATATTCCTAAAGGGTAATGTGGGTTCATTAGCTTATGGTTTTTAAATACTTTTATTTCTGAGAACAGTCTCTGAAAAGATCAAAGTAGTTTCTGAAATAAGAAACGATAAACATCTATTTTGTTTTTTCCTGTCTCCTCAAACACTCTCTCACAATTCAATCCCACGTTAACAAGTTATATGTGTATAGATATAATCATAGTAGTTTCATTGCAATCTCCATTAGATGGAATAAATGTCTGTACTGTCAGTAACCAACAGGAATAAAAAAAAATTAAATATTTAAATTTAACTTTACAAGAAAGCCAATTACTTTAAAAAAGGAGAAAATATACAGTAGTCTTTTCTACTGAACATTACAAACCAGTGAATGATTGCTAATTTTATTTGTCAGTCATGGAGTTAATTTATCAACATCTCTTTATAATTTCTCAAATGGAAGTTTTCAAATTGAATACTCCATCTGAAGCTTTTTCATCTTCTACAAATTCTCTTTTGCTGTTTCCAACAGACTGAGCTCTTATTAATCTAAAATATTGAAAAATGTCACCTTACATGTAATACAAAATTAGCTGTTCCTGCAGCGATTGTTTCTGTGGTATTCACATAAATTGCAGGTACATAGAGACTGCATCTATACTTGTACATAGATACATATAGATATGTATCAGGTTTTGCAAAAATTACTGTCTGTATTTTTATAGGTTGCCATCACCAAAAGCACCACCCATGAGTGTTCTCCCTGAAGTAGTCACTGAAGCTTTTGGAGTGGCACTGGTTGGTTATGTAGCCTCGTTAGCTCTTGCTCAGGGCTCTGCTAAAAAGTTTAAATACACTGTGGATGACAACCAGGTAAAGCTCTTTCTCCTTAGTGTCACTGAGCCTTGAAATCACTTCACCATTTGGGGAAAGTATTATAGATTAATGCCCAGTAGGAAAAGTTATGTTCCATATAGCATCCTGACACCTTCTAGTGTTTACAGTAACACCCAAATTTTGTTTAAATTATCTCTGTAGAATGCCCTCATTGGCTGAACTGCTCCTTTTTGGGGAAGCTTGTCCTTCAGGATAATCTTGTAATGCTACATTCAGTGCAGCATTTGGGTATTAATGCATTTTTCACTGCTCTAAGATGAGACAGCTTCTCTTCTGGCAGTTGAGCTCTTATAGACAATTTACAATGTTAAATCAGCCACCATTAATGAAACAAAACAATTCTAAACCAAAACCAGGTACTTATAGCCCCAGGACTTACCTGATGTTATAATAAGAAATTATTTATATTTATGCAAAGTACAAGTCTAACCTGAATTAAAGGTTTATTTGTATCTAAGAAATTCAGAGAGGGTGAGTTCAGAGAGTTCTCCCGGATTTACAGCCACAGGAGCTTTTTGTTCCAAGTTCCATTTTGCAGAGGACATGCTTAAATAAAAGTGGGCCATCTCTACACTACTACAGTGCTTGTCATGGTGGGTGGGTAACTCCAAGCCTGCTGGAAATCCATGGAAATAATAATTCAAGCACTGTGGGAAGAAAGGCTCAATTTCAGATAACTGGCACTAGTACTGTGTGAAAATGTTGCCTCTACCTTTATGTTAAGTGGTTTGGGATAAATGACACAGGGTTGAATGAAGAACAGTTTTTTTGCAGCTGGAGGTCTATTTGAACACCCTTTCTACTCAGGTTGGTCTTGCTACATCAGGTCCTGTCCTTTACAACTCGTATGCCATTGGAAAACACAGTGAGAACACTCTTGTCTGTTCAGGTCTCTAAAATATTTCTCAGTTTAAATACATTGGGCCACAAATTGATGCTTCAGAGCCATGTTTCTATGGAGCAGAGGGAGAATGCTTTGAGCTTAGTGCAGGTCAGACTCCAGGGTGACACACTGCTTTGTTTCAAGGCACTCCATGGCAACCTGTGTGTCTTTCTGCACCTTTAGAAGTCTTGCAGCTTACACAGGTTCATTACTGAAGTCTTGGAAACTCTGTGTACATCTGCATGAAATAATGGAGCAAAAGAGCAAAACCTCCATGAGAGGAGGGCAGTGAGGTGGTGTGGCTGCACTGCCTTCAGGGCCAGGCATAGTGCTGGGCAGAGGCTTGTGGGTGCATGAGGCTGCTGGGTGAGCTTTAAGGGGGTGCTGTTCTGTGCTGTGAACAAAAACTCATGACCTGGTGTTTTCCTGGCTGGATACAGAAACATTTTCCTAAACATTTTCCTCAGCAGACCAACTTGCTCCTTAAAGTCTGTGATGCTGGGTGGCCATGGTGGAACACTTCCTTAGAAAACACTGCTCTTCTTAGGCTGCACATACAAGGTGGCTTCTCCACTTTATCTTCTACAAATCCTTTGTTCAGACATGCCTGCATTTTGACTGTGAACAAACACCAAATACATTTATGATGAAGGACAGCATGCTACAGCCATATAGTATAGCTACTGCATTTCAGTTTCACTAAAACATGCTCTAAAGGAAGAGAGATCAGTGGCTGTCTTTTTCCAGTGAGCCATACACCAGAAATGATCTGGACAGTTTCCAGATACCAGTACTTGGGGTTCTGGCCAGTAAAAAGCAGACATGGATCAAGATGTAAATATTTTGGTTGAACTTAATCTTCAAAACTTAGCCGTAGCATTTATTCTGGGAAGAAAATGTCCCTCCTGCTTTTCATGAATCTGATTCAACAGCTCTATCATTCAAATTAGTTCTGAGATGGGAGAAGATCCGTTCTGTTGGGAAACCCTTTGTCATGTACCTGTGGGATTTTTTTCCTTAAAAATATGTCCATCCGTTATCATTGCTGATATTTACATAGGGGACTCCTTTGTTGGCAAGACGCATTAAAATGACAGCGCAATAGGAAAAAACATCTTCTATTTAACGACTTTGCAGGAATTTTTGGCTCATGGCCTCAGCAACGTGATTCCTTCATTTTTCTTTTGCATACCAAGTGCAGCAGCGATGGGACGGACGGCACTTTTATACAGTACGGGTGCCAAAACACAGGTAAGGTGTTTTAAAAACCCAGGCTGTAAAAACCATAGGCTTAGAGTGAAGTGCGTTGGAGAATTAGACCTGTGATACTGTTCACTGCAATTTGTACTGATTTATTCATTGTATTTCCCTAGCCTCCCTCTTCCTCTGTCCTGGCAATGCCGCTGCTCTGTCATTTTTAACAAGCTGCATGAAATTGCATCTGATCAGTGATGTATTCCTAGGAAAGATAATGGTTCAATTTATTTTTACCTGTTTCATTCAATATGAACTGTAAGGTCTGTGGCAGCAATGAAGTTAGGAGTTGTGTTTTCAGGCTGCAGGAAACTACATAAAAGCCCTTTCAGTTTATGTGAATTTGTCAGCATTGTAACAAAAGTGCCCTCTAATGGTGCTTAATGGATTTAATGGTACAATCTAAACCAAAGTTGGAGGGAAAAAAAAATCACATTTCATTTATCTGATTTAATTTATCTTCTGTCTGATTTCCAAAATAAAATTAAAGTAACCTTTAGAGCTGTTTGTTAAAAAAACACAAGTAATCTCCCAGCTTCTACCTTGCAACATGGTGTGCTTGTCCTATCCCTCAGTGTACACTGAGCCCACAGAGATGACATTTAGATTTTTGAGGATGTTTGTTGCTATTTCCTACTGAGGAATCTAAACCCACAAGCTGTTATTACAGTAGCTCAGGAAAGAGGGGGCTGTAATGGCTGAGAATGATAACTGTGACCCTGCCAGCCTGTCATCTGTCCAAACTGTGCTTGTGAACAAGAGAGGTGGCAAACCACCTGGGGCACTCCCACAGCATTGCCTCTTCCTCTGAAACCCAGGGACCCTTCAGATCAACCTATGTCCTTTGGAGTTCTTTGCTATTCTGCCAGGTAACAAGTGACAGGAAAATAGGAAACACCAACAGGCTGATCTAGGGAAGGTTTAGATGAGATATCAGGAATTTTTATTTTTTTTCTCACAGAAAGGGTTGTAAAGCACTGAAATAGACTGCCCAGAGTAAGGTCAGAATCACCACCCTGGGAAGTTTTCAAACATTGTGCAAATATGGCACTTGAGGACATGGTTTAATGAGGAACACGGTGGTAGTTGATGGTTGAACTTGATGACCTTAAAGCCTGGATTGCAGTTTTGTCATTTGTTCCTCAGTGATACATTTTCCTGGGAGAAAAGAGAAGTGAGGAACTCTATCATGGATGATTCTTCAAATAGAATCAACACTTTTTTTCTTGCTCTTTATGAAGGCAGAAAGAGGGAAAAGTTCCTTGTGACTTTACCAGCAGATTTTCTGTCCATTTTTATGTAAACACTCTGTCTATCCTTCTTGATGGTATTTTTAAGTACACCATGACTTTAATTTTCCAGTGTTTTAACAACTTGTCTGGTTTTGTTTTTAACAACTTGTCTCTTAAAATGAAACCTAATTATTTTAGTAAAGAAACATATTATCAATATAAAAATAAAGTGAGCATCTGTCTACTTATCGTCAAAAACCTTCTGTGAATCTGAACTGTATATTTATAAGACCAGAAGTACTCAGTGAGCACTCACAGCGGAATAGGACAGTGCAATTTTACTGTCATTTCCATCAGATTAATACCATATATACTGTGAAGACATATATAATTATTAGACCATATATTTTTTGAATTTATATTACTTGCATTAGTTATAATCTTTAATATATTTTTAATGGTACTTACATTTTCTTAAGTAAACACAATGATATTAAAATGAAATTATTAGTGGTTTCTTATTTAAAAATAGTTTTCTTTTAGTGTTAATCCCAACAAAAGAAGTTAGAAGTCTTCTCTTGTAGAAAAAATGATAGCATACATAATTCTTGCTTAGTGCTATGACAGATCTGTTATTTAGTACCACATAGGGTGCAAGGCTATAAATAAGTTACAGAATGACAGTGGGTGCTGAGAAACTTCTGGGATGAGACATTGCACACACACGTTCCATTTAATACCCAAATGTGCAAGTGATGCTCTGATCTGTGTCAGGGTGCTGGCAGCAGGGTCAAGCACAGATGTTGAGATCTCTCACTTTGTTATCACTGCAGTTGATTAAAGGTAATAATCAGAGATTAAAATTGAAATTATATGCATCTGCAATCCACAGATTCATTAATAGCTAACACCTTCAACATCTGATTCTTGATTTTGTCTACAATACTTTAAAATTAATCCTTTTCACAATTTCTTTTGTTGTTTTTGTTGTTGTTAGATTGAATGATCTGCAACTCTTGTTTATTGTTTCAGGTGGCTTGTCTTATCTCTTGTATATTAATTCTTGTGGTGATTTACACAATTGGACCTCTGCTGTACTGGCTTCCTATGGTATGGTACTTGACCTTTTTAAAGATTAAGATGTCAAACATTTTCTAATAATAGTTTCTTGAAGGGTAAGACACTGCAACCTTTAAAACAGCTCTAATAATTTCAGTGGCCAAAAGAATAGTAAGGGCATGATAAATCTCAAAATCATAAAGTACAGGGGTGACAGCATAAGACATATAGATTTTAAACATATATAGTCACATATATAGACTATCATGTAAGCATATAGAAGTGAATTTCTCTTCTACTTACTTTTGGCATGTAGTTTATTAAAAATATACACCCTGGTTGCTGTGGATTTGTAAACTGACAAAGTGTGGTAGAAAGTAATGAAGATACATGCTATTTCTCCAGATATGAATATGATATACAATTTTGCTTTTCAAATAAATTTGACACAAATTATTTTAGATAGTGGTATAAGCTTAATAACAAAAATATTATAAAGTATTCTTATATCTCTGCCATGGAATATATCTATGCTAAGACTCTTTAAAGCAGTGTGGCATCTTTTCACATAAGCTATTTCTAGCTTTTGGTATTACAAATTAATAGTTAATTTTAACTAGAGGCATGTCAAAGCTGCTAAATACAGTGCCAAAATTATCTACAATTCTGCCATGTATGTACATGAAGTTTTAACTCAACTATGTTTTAAAATTGCTTTGTGCTATTGTTTACATGGTGTCATAAAAGTTCTCACTTTTCAAACACAGATCCTTTTATAGCTTATTTTAACCATGCAAAGTAAGGACATTTGAAGAACGGTGCACAATATGTCCTAGGTTTTTTGCTATACTTCTTCCCTACTTTCATTTGTTTTCATATGGATTATATGTACATTTTGACCAGTTCCCTGTAGGCTTTTCTGCCCATATTTTAAAAATACTTTTTGGTTTTTGCTTTCTTGATAATTTATTTCTCTTCTTATATGCTTTTTCAGCCCTGTCTATGCACTGTAAGTCCATCAGTTTGTACTCCACTCTTTTTGGCTATAGATGATTCCTTCATCCATCTCCTCCTCCTTTCTGAGTCAAAGAACAACAACAAAAAATTTTTTTTGCTTCAAAATTAATGGACCTTTGCCCTAGAGGCCTTCTCTAGGGGAAGGAAAGGAAGTGAGTGAGTTGTAATTCTTCACTGCATAGAAGATGAGTGATGATTTGCTTTCGAGTCCTTCAGACTGTGGCAGGATGTATTTGGTCTGGAAGAGTCTTGAGTAGCCCTGAGGTTTCTGCCATTTTTCTCTCAGTTAGGTAGCTTGTAGATTGCCTTCACATTAACAAATGGGGATAGGTGGTTGTTGTTAGCAGCCGTCACAAGGACACCTGTGCTTATCCCATTTTCTAAGCACCTACCAGTTCTTTTTATAATGTAATTATGATATTGATTGCTAAATTAAAGAAACAGCATTTGTTTTCACTAACAACTCTGCAAATGGCTTTTGTGTTTATGTCTTTGCAGTGTGTGTTAGCAAGCATTATTGTTGTGGGCTTGAAGGGGATGCTAATGCAGTTCCGGGACTTAAAAAAATATTGGAATGTGGATAAAATAGACTGGGTAAGTAAAACTTAATCTAAGGAGGTTTTCCTGAGACCATTTGGCAAACATCTGTTAACTAAACTTTAACAGGTCTGTGGCCCTAGAAGAAATAAGTGCAAGATATTATTAGTAGTACTTTTTTGTGCTCTATCAGCTCAGAATAACAGCATCTGTAATATCAGTTGTATTAAAAAGAACATTTTAACAAATGACAAAGAATCAAACCTGATGCTAGAGATGTGCATACAGATACATCAAATTAATATGAGCAAGTACATGTTTAATTTTTATGTGTTTTCTATCTGTTTAACGTGCTTTTGCTATTGTAGCATTATGGAAGAGATTTTGGTATCATTGTCCTCTGGGAAAAGGGAATGACCACACAGGTCAAACAGAACTGGAAACATTAGCAATGCAGAAAGATCAATATTGGGAGGTGTTGTAGGTAAATTGCCTTAACTCTTTCAGATTTTGCAGAAATCTATTCTATCTACTGTTTGAACACAGTGAAAGATTCTGCACTATGAGAGAAGGAATACATCAGAAAAAGTAGATAGGTGAAAAGAGCCATAGTATGAAAATCTAGTTTAATGCAAAGTCTAAATAGTCTGAGAGAATTTGCACAGAATTCCAAGCAAATAGTAAAGATGAATCCATGTGTAAGAAGACTCCTGGATTTCTCTTCTGTGGGAGATTTTGGGTATAACAGCCAATCAGTGGAACCAAAATTTCTATGCACTTACATAAATACATACATGCTGACGTATGTTTGAGTTAACAATTTTCAGAAATGTATTTTGGCCAAATAGTCCTTTTCTGTGGTGGGAAATACAGGTGACTGGAGTTAATACTGGACTTTTAATCCACCAGTTACTTAGTATTCTATAGCAGTAATGGTTAAGTCTAGAAAGAAAAAACTTTTTTTTTTTTTTATTAGAGGTTTTAGTATGGGAAACAGAGTTGAGTAAACAACATCAAGTTTGACTGAGATTTTTTTTGCACTTGGTTGCAGAAAGCTAAAGGTTCAGAAAACTTGTTTGGAGGGATTTCTTTCGTAGAAGAAAAGCTCTGTCTTTCCTGAAATATTTTTTTCCTCCAGCAGTAAAATTGTGAAAATATTTTCTATCTCTTGTTTTGTATTTTATCTTCAGTTTAACCCATATTGCCAATGACAGAAATTATGGATGATGTGGTTCAAGAATTATTTTGGGAACAATGGGCTTAAAAACATTGGTAGTTATGGGAGACAGATATATCTTCTTCATCAGTTCGTTGAGATAATAAGTAGTTACATTTTCCAGCAGGATATTCTGGAATCTCACTAGATTTGACATGTCTTCACAGATAGTCTAACCTGACTGATTTTTGCTTTTCTGATTTTGGCAGAAAAGGTTGTGTGAGCAGTTAGTTATTACATCTCTGACATCTGTCATCATTTCTAAGAGAGGTTATAGAACGGAGGAGTTTGCTGGGTTCATTTTTTTGACTAAACATACTTGAGCAATGATTTATCTTCAAGTAGTTTTACCATCAGTCCTTAGCTTGACAGGACAAATCATCTTGCCTTAAATAGCATAGTTTAAAGTAAGGCTATAAACATTGATCTTGCATTGCTGCCTACTCTGAGGAGCCCCACCAAGGCCAGTGATTTGTGTAACTACACTGGTGTTATTTTGGCCTGAAAGGATTCACCCCAGTAATTGACAGAACACCAGAAATTAATCATTCCATCACCCAGGTTATCCAAAGTGTTTTGAAGATAGAAACCCTAACAAAACATTTGGAAATAATTAGCAGTTGTCCTTTCTGGAACTGATTCTTTGAAGGGTGTGTGTCATGTAGCATTGAAGTCAGGTTTGTTTTGGTTATAGGTCTGACAAATGATTGTGCATGGAAATGGAATATTATGGAGTCTGTACCTTGTTCCTTCACACTTGTTTAAGCATCTCACTAGACACAAATGGGATGAATAATATTTATTTGTTGATTAGTCCTCTATAAATATAATCCTTTTAAATATAGAAGGTATTATATCATTCAGCAGTCGGAGCCGAGGAAATTCATTTGTTCCTTGAATCACAGGATATTCTGTGTTTCTATAAAATCTCTTCTTTCAGCCATGGGTCGCTTTTTCATTCAGATTTACATCCTGCCTCTCAAATCACATTCAAACACTTTTCAGCTACCATCCCATTGTCCTTATTCCAGAGGTTTCTTTCCTGCCATTTGAACGCCAAACGTCTCCTACTTCAGTTAAGGTTTTCTGTCAGTTCCTACACCCTGGATGGATGACTTCAAGAATCTCAGATTAATAATTGCATTGCTCCACTGTATATGTTATATGCATAACTGAGAGTGATTTTTTTGATCTTTTTTTCTGCTTTTTTTGAGCACAGCCAGGAAGCTAATCTGGCTTTGTCTGTAAATACATCTCACTGCTCAGGTCAAAACATTATTTCCTTGTCTTTTCTATAAGCCTAATTTCTTATGCAGGCCAACTTGACTAACATGCTGTTTTTATTCTCCAGCTTGACAGTGCTGGTGATACTCTCCTAGCATTATGAAAAAGACCAGTGAAGTTCTTGTTAACTTCTGATTTTAAGGCTCACAGGATCAGGATCACAGATAAGCTGCTTTTTAGGACAGGCAAAAATTACTGCCTGGCAATGGACTGCTGAAGAAAAATGTTGTCTTTGCTGTTAACAGTTTGACTTGAAAGTAACCAAAGATTGGGAGAAAATATTTTAGAAGGTGATGTTCTAAGTGAAAAATTATAATGGAATAAGGATCATTTTCATGAGTCAATTATATAGCTGGGATTTGAGAAGTTCAGCAATGAAATACGCTGACATTTAAAGATTAAAAAATGTTTTAAAGTTACACATATGTCTTGACCAGAAAATTATCACAGCTGAGACAAAGCCATGTTGCATGCCCGACTTTTAAAGCAGGAAGAATGGCCAGAATTTATGGTAAAAATTACACATTCCCAACATGGTGTTGTGATGAGAGGCAGTTATAGATGCATGAATTGTAATAGTATGCACACATATCAATATTAAAGGATGTAAGGAATGCTACTAATTCAGCAATTAAAAGTAGATCCAAGAATGAGGGTCTCATTTTTGACAAGTATCCTCCAAGATCTTGCCATTGTGAATTACTGGGACACATATCCAATACCCCGTCAATCTATTTTGTCAAAATATTTAGAGGAGAGGCCCTAGAAAGGGTCCTCCTTGAAATCTGGAGCTCATTAGTGCATTTTCTTGGGTTTTTTTAGAACTTCTTCAGATACTATCCTCAGGAGGAAGATGGCCTTTTAAATTTGTTCATCACACATGGGCCCTGATTCATGAGAGGGCTCTGAGAGGTCTCAGGGCTCTGCTATATAAACAGTTTTCTACAGAGTAGAAAACCATCTCTTCTGTGAGAATAATTTTAAATCAATTACTCTATCTTATGGCATCCTAGTGAGATTTTCTATTTTTCCTCCATTAGTGAATATGCTAGCATGAGTTATATTACCTGCGCAGTAGTTGGTATCAAAGAACTACCATACCACTTTAGGATAATTTAGGTTGGGAAAGACCTTTAAAGACCATCTAATCCAACTGTTAACCCAACACTGCCAGGTCTACTCCTAAACCGTGTCCCTGAGCGCATTAGGCAGTTCCTGCTCTATGGCTGTGGTGGGCTTAACTAGACTGCCAAGTTTTGATGAAGGGTGTGCTGAGAATGAATGCACACATTGTCTGCAGAAGGATTTGGGAGCATGGCCATGTCACTCAGTCCTTTGAGACAGAGCCTCCTCCAGAATTCCAGTATCTTCTGCTGAGACAGTTTTGGAATGAGCAGGACTTCAATGGGATTCTTTTGGCTATATGCTGGAGGGCCTCTTTGAGCAGCTCATCACAGCCTCACATTACAGATAGCACAGAACTGGTCAGCTGAGACATGCTCATCTCTTCCTCCAATAAGCAACAGCATCATCAGGTAGGAGTTAGATGAACTGCATCCTAAATTTTATTCATTCTGATAACCAACCTCATTGATTATGGTAGGAAACTAGACAGCTGTGTTGGAGATAGTTACATGTGAGGAACCCTTCCCATTCAAGCAATAGCTGATCATCTCCTCAGTTTGCAATGAAACAAGGCAAACACATAATCTGGTTTCAAACTGGTACAGAAACATTTATTATCACCATACCTTAGCATTGCATTGTCTAGTCCTAGGTTCAGGAAGTATTCTGCAACTTGTTTATATGATTTTTTCCTACCAAGTACTGATTTTAGACTGCCATCAATGGTGGATGATTAGACTCTATGAAATGCCAAGTCTAGAGGAGGCAGCTGCTACACATATTCACTGTACCTCTCAGTGCTTCTGATATTTTCTGATACATACAGTTGACATAAATCTATTTCTTCTGCTTGTTTCTTTTCTCCCTCTTTAGAGTTTTTCTTTAAATTAGTACAGTACTTTGAAGATGGATTTTGTTTTGATTTTTGATATTAACATGTGCCTATAACACATTATTGCTAAGATTTGAAGATTGATTAGATTCTATCTGTCCTGGAGTATGCAATAACCACATTGATGTAAGCTGCCAAGGAAAACGTTGATATTTTTATCACTTCTATGTTGAACTTTGCAATAACCCATGGATTAGAAAAATAAAGGTCTATCAGATCAACATAACTTCTTTCTACAAGTTTAATTAAAGAAGAACTGCTCCCAGGCCAATACAAAGCACTGAAAGGGTGGTTGATTAATGAGAGTATGATTGTTTTGGCTCAGCCTCTACAACAATGGCAGTCTCTGATTACAGTTAAGATGTAAGATACTAGGCTGCTGGAGAGGCACCTAACCAGCTTTCTCAGTAGTCAGCAGAACTTAAATATTTCTGGTTTTGATTCTTCCTATGCAGACTCTGTATTGTGGTTTTTACCCTGTTTTCTTCTGAGACATAAGAATTTTGCAGGTCTGCAGCAGTGATTTAGTCAGATGTGATGAGGTTCAGGTCTGCAGCTGAACTGGATTGCACTGGAGTGGATTCAGGTGTTGTCAAGGATTCAGCCTTATTAAGATAGTCTAATTCTTGATCTCACTGATTTTCAAGTTTTTAGTAGTTCTGTTAGCATTTTCACATCCAGGTGAGCTTCTTTATAAATGTATATTGGATTTATAAATCTTAGCATTACTTTCTTATTCATTAATCAGACCTCAATACCTGTTGCTCATAAAGGTGGTCTTTGCAAATATATGCACAACAATTCGTATAAGATGTCATGTTAACATAGAACTAGTGATTAAGGACAGTTTCAGAGGATGAACTACCTCCTTACCTAGCAGCCCTCCTGTTGAAGAAACAGAAAAGTCTTTTGCAGTAGTTAGGAATCTTGAAAATGAGGGAGGGAAAGGTTTCTTGACAGAGTCACGTAACACTCTGTCCTCTGTGAAGCACAAGTTAGTATGGTATGAATTACACTTAATGGTTCATAAAATAACAGTTCTGAAATCTGCTCAAGCAAAATCCCTGTGGTTGGGCTGAAAGTATTCTATTGTCTCTGGCTTTTGTGAGTTAAGTGAAAGCATCAGAAAAGATAATCTTAAAAATTACTGTGCCATTGTAATGTGATCTGTTATTCTGCAAACATGAACAAGCAGCACTGTAATTCTTGAAACAGGCACCTGTGGGGATCAGTATATCCAGAGGAATGAAAATAATTTCCATTCTTTTTTAACACCTTTTATATAAAGATTAGATGGCAGTCTTTGCTTAAGGCTGCCTCAAGGAAAGAAAGATGTACTTTATTATACCAATTAGGTTGGTATAAGAAATCTAGTAATTTGTACTTTTCTTTTAATTGTAAAATCTGCATGTCTCTTAGCTGTACACATCATTGTAGTATGGAAAGAAAAGTGATCACTTCTGGCAAGAAAATAATTAAGGAAAAATTTAAATGTGAGTTTTGTAAAGTTTTTTAAAACGTCTTTTTAAAGTGACTTTATTTTCACATATGCTTCTGAGTACTTTTAAAATTTGAATTTAAAATTAATCCAAAGTTTTAGTAATCAAATATTTAAAGATGGGGAAGTAATATGAAATCTCACCATTTCCATTGGAAGGAATTAATTCCCCAGTAATTTTTATTTGTAATAGAGTTGTTTTAGTCAGCTGTACTCTGATAAATGCCACTTTTAATCAGCCTTCTTGCCAATCATAATTCCCACTTTATAATTAGTGGAAGAAAAGCTCTCTGTATGTGACCTCACTAGGGCACCTCTTTATGTGAAAGGAAAGGAGGATTTAAAATCTATGCAGTGAAGAAGGTGACAAGAATTTGCAGTGAAAAATAAAATACAGGTTTTCCAAAACAACTGAGTTTATTCTGACTTAAGCTGTTAGCAGAAGTACAAATGCTATTTTAAGTAATCCTGGAAGAAACCTCTGTGAGCAGTGGGAAGAGTTGTGCCATGCTGCATGTGGTCCCCCATGGGGAGGCATTACTTTAATTGCTAATTCAGTCTTCAGTATTTGCCAGTTCAAAGATCCAAATGTTCACATCTGAGAAACTATCTTAATTTTGAAAATCTTTATTTCTGATTCATAAAATGCACATTGCTATAAAATTTGAAACTAATCACTTCTTTTTGCTCCCCCCCTGAAAGAGCATCTGGGTTAGTACCTATGTGTTTACAATATGCTTTGCTGCTAATGTGGGACTGTTGTATGGCGTTGTCTGCACTATAGTAATCGTGATTTTCCGCTTTCCCAGGTAAGAAACAATTTATTGAGATGTTCCATTAGCACTTCATTATGTATTCATTCTGCATATTGCTTCACAGTCAGGATAGACATACGGTATACTAAATTTAACAACTAAACTTCAGGGTTTTAGTTGCAGAAAATTGCAAGATAAGCCAATTCAAAAGTAAAAGTCACATCTGTCCATTTACCATAGACTAAGGAATCTCTAAAACATTTTATAAAATGGCATTGTTTTGTGATTTCTCTTATTATTAGACATCTGAAGGATTCATTATGTGTAGGTTGCATAAAATCAACTAAAAGATTAATAATATTTTTTTCCATTAGATATTTATTTGGTCCTTAAGGAAAAAGTGTGTCTGGCAAGCTTTAGTAACTAAGCCATTATAAACTCCTAGGTACTTGGACAGGAATTGGTAGTTGACAACTGCACTGCTAATATAGATTAATGAAACATAACTGTAAATTCCTAGGTACTTGGACAGGAGTTGACAACTGCACTGCTAATATAGATTAATGAAACATAACTGTAAAACTATTTTAATGTCTTACAAAAAGTGTGAGTTCTGTGCATGACTTAGAAAAGTCAGGACAAATAAACTAGAGCCATCAGAAGTTGGTTGTTTTTTTGTTTTTGGGTTTTTTTTAATATATTACAGTTGCTACTTTGGATCATGAGTAAAGGGAAGTATAGCTGAGGTTCATGATTGATTTGTGCTACAGAATTAATTCACAGGTCACCAGTCCTGGAAATGACTTGCTGCTTGCATGCAGTTGTTTGCACGAACACTGAATCCCACTGAAATTAAGCAGAATATAGACAGCTCGATTAAATGCTTGTTAAAGTTAATGGTGTTACACATTTGTGCACAGCTTTATTCTCATAGAATAAGTTAAAGAACCAGCATGGAAATAGTTCAAAATCTCAAAGCTGTTAAAAATGATGGGAGATTGCTTCTGCTTGAATCAACTTTTGTGATAACACTGTGCTATTCAGCAAACTAAATTTTTGGTAAATTCTATAATAGAGCAAAAGGCAAGTTTTCATGTTGTTTTTGTTCTGAGCCTGGATGTTAGAGGCTCTCCAACAGCAGAAAGGGATGGATATCTAACTCAAAAGAACCTGATCTAGAGGAGACCTCAGTCTGAAGCTGCACTTATTAATGTAAATAAGACTCTTCCCAGTGATCTCTGTGTTCTTTAGTGAGGCAGCACATAATTGTCCATACCATCTAAAAGCACTGAACAAGGTAGCAGCCTTAAAGCTGGCACGGCACAGATGGGGTTAACAAGATAATGTGTAGTGAGTGAGCCGTGCAGTCATGAGCAGAAGTGAGGCAAGGAAAATACCATAGATTATTTATTGTAAAGTTTCTGTTCAGATGTCAGAGTATCAGAGTACTGGATGTGGTACATGTTATGTATCAGACTGTATTAAAACCAGCAGCAGCTACAGCTTCATTTATGCAAAGATGAAAGAACAGCTGATGTTTGTAAGGCTCATTTATCTGGCCCCAATACCTGCAAATGCTCCTTGTATATTGGGGCATCTGTCTCAGAGGATAGATAGTTCCATAGTCTTCTGCAGTTAAATGTGCTCCTGTAAATGACATGTTAAATTAGAAGATCCTAACACCGAGTTCCCTTTCCAAGGCAATTTTCTCTTTTCTCTCTGTAGAGAGAATAGGAATACTGGTGCTTTCCAGTTAAGTCTGCCATTTTGATAGCTAGAGTGCAATGTTCTGCTTCATCATGAAAAGATGTGTCAATTTCAATGACAAATAAAATATCCTTGTTTTTCATGACACACAGCTGTTCTACATATTTATTTTCCCTTTCCTTACAGTATGATTTTGCAGGTAAAAAATAATTAAACTTTACTTTTGAAGATATAGATTATATATGAGCTACCTTGACTTGAAAGTAGCTCTGGCCAGCAAATGAAAATTAAAATTAAGATAGTCTTCGCAAGAGAATTTAATTATTCATATTTTCAAAGTGATCTTACAATTCTAATAGGAGCTTTTTGCTCTTTAAGAGAATGATTATCAGAAAAGATAAGGTCTGTAATCACAAAAATACAGATTGCATAGTTGGACCTTTAAACTGTAGTTTGGGTGTGTTTTTTTTGTTTCTGCTCAAGAATACTAATGATTAAATGTACAGATTTTTCTCTATGTATTAATTACAGAGCAAAGACACTGAATTTGAAAAATATGAAAGAAGTGGAATATAAATACAAAGCAGAAGATAATTGTGTAAGTTAATTTCTTTTTCAACTTTTTGTTTGTGTGTGTGTTTCACTAATCCAGATTTGTTTGTTTTCTCTAGTTAGTTACCAGATAGTAATCGGGGAGTCAAGGGAATGCTTTTATGATATGACCACTTGAAATCTAATGCCAGGATAATATAATAATATTATAGATGGCCATCAGAAACTGGAATATTTTCATGGTTCTGCTGCTTGTCTGCAAAGTGAAGTTAGGCAAGTCCTCTTAGATTTATCTTAGTTTATTTGTCATTTTTCATTATGAATTGCTCTTTCTCAACGTTTCTTAATTCCTTAATTTAAGGAAATATCTTGCCAGGAATGGCAAGGGCAATCTGAGCAAACAATAGCAGTCTCTGTACTATTATCACTTTTCCTGAAAGTCCTTCAGTATTTTTATCATCCTCAATCCCTTTTCTGAAACCATTTCTCTCACCAACCCCTTGTGACCAGATTGTCCCAGAGGACACCACGAGGCTGGGCAAAGAGGAGCCGCACCACAAAATTGTCACAGAATGCTTCACTAATTTCATCACCCTGTACACATGAAAAATGGATGGAAGAATCTCTCCCAAAGACTGGGCCTTTTAAATTTGGCTTCTTACAAACTTAAACCAACCAGTCAGATTCTTTTGGTTATTTTCATTGCAATTATCATCAAAATTGCTTTCTGCTCAGGTCTGTGGAAAGAAGAGAAGGGTAATGACCCAGAGAGGTGAACTCCCTCCTCCAAGAAAAAATGGTAGGTCAGCAGCCAAGACACAAGCAGAACCATGTGTCCTGTCAGCACAGAGCCCCATCACCAGGACATCCTGCCTTCTCCACTGTGGCAGTTTCTCCTATGTCCTTTTCCCCTTCTTAGTGCTAATGAACGATCTTATGTATCAGTAAACTACATGCTCAGCAGTTAGTGCTTCACCATTAAGCAGATCTTCTTTAAAGAATTTATTATTTCTGGCAAATGTCTTCAATCAGAGCTATCTTGGGCTAAAAATCCAAACTTCCAAGGGCTCAAGGGCATTTACTGTTTTGGCACACTGAGAAACATTGGAATGTGAAAGGTACATAAGAATGGGGAGGACTCTGAAATGTGAATTAAAAACACTGTTGTTGAGGCTGGACCAGCTCTCAATTATTATATCACTTTTCATTCCTAATAAAAATGTTGGAATAACTCTGTCAGAGATGGGTAACCAGAATTTGATTTGCCTGCTATTTTTCATATCAGTTCATGAAGCACTTTGTACAAATGCCTATACTTTTTTTTTTTTTAAGCTTGCTGGTCCCCTGCTTTTTTCCCCTCTAATTCAGTAAGATTAATGCCAGTAACCTAATAACAAACTAGTGTCTGCAGACAGTGGGGAAAATAACATTATGTTAGAGAAGCAAATTGCTCAAGAGCTATTACACAAAACAAAGAAGGAAAATATGCCTTTAATTGAATTTAGAGTCACTGGGTTGCAGCAGGCATTTAGGGTAATTTTTAATGTATGAATGTTAGGCTGATCCAAGTTTCCCTGGTAAGTAACAGATTAGACATAAACAACAAGACTTTTAAACATGAAAATATGCAAGCTTAATGATCTACCCTGCCATTAAGGTCTGTGGATTTATAGGGGTTATTTAATCAATAAGAGAAAAGACACTTTAATGTGGAAAAAATCAAAGGGTATTTAGAAGCTTATGTGAAACACATTTCACCCCAGGATTTCACTGGCACTGACCTCGTACCCGAGCAGAGCCAGCGCTGTGCAGAGTGCGCAGGGCGATCGCCCCGGGCCTTCCAAGTGGTGGCAGGAACAGACACGTGAGATAAATTTCCTGCTTTCTTAGCAAGGACACAACAAAGAGGAAGTCCATTTTTCTCTGAACAGTTCTTGTTGGCAAAGAGTCAAACCAGAGCCAGGAATAACTGGCTGGTCAAATTTAGGCACAGTTGACCTTATCCATTCTGGACAAAAATTATACCCAAGTCTGCCATCTGTTTGATCTGGCCTTATGGTTTGAGCCTTTCAAGTTTTGGACCTTGTACTTATGGAAGCTTGATCATCACAGGATTTGATCTTTGCACATCAGTCTTCCTTTTTTTCTTATCTTTTATCTTCTACTTTGCCACTGAAGTGGCACTGAAGTGTCCACTTGTCTCCACAGCAAACTGTGTACAGCATCATTTTGGTGGGAATCTGTGGGATGTCAGAGCATTTCTCCATTCAAGCATATACCATCATTTGTTTTGCCCTTATGTTTGAGCTCTATTCCATACAAACGGAGACATTTTAACTGCCAGTTGAGTTTTGCCACGTGTCTGACTGTGGCAAAACTAGACTGTGGTATTTACTGCAATTGTATCCATAGGTAAATTGCGCAAAGTCCCTACACATAGTCCTGGGGTTCTTTGCCTCAGTTCAGGATGTTTGAAATATTTCCTTTATTTCATGGTCACTGTGGTGGTGTCTGAGAGGTCACCTCATTCCCAGAAGTCTGAACAAAAGTCTACAATAAGGAGATAGTTTGTGTGGTTTGTGGCTCCATTTCTGTTTTGCTTGAAAGTCTGTTGGGAAAACTGCATATCTTCACTGCAACCCCAAACAATTTTTAACTACGTAAAAAATGGTCTGTGTTAGTTCCACTTACTTGTGTTTGACTGTGACCTTGTTACATGACTTTTGTTTGGAAGAAAAATAGTATTTTTGACCTATATTCTCTTGCAAATTCTTGATTTTTGCTTCCACTGTGGAAGATTGGGAGTTCAGTAGAAGCAACTTCTACAGAAGTTCCCCTACAAAACCAGTCTTTAAGCATGTCTTGCTGCTGTCCAATATATTTATATATAAATATTAATTTTCTTACTGTCTTTTGAAGATGTTTAATATGTACACCTTGAGAGTGAGAGAAATAGCACTTGTTTCGTGCAAAATATCTCCCACTTATACCTGGGGGTTTCTGTACATTATCTGGTGTCCTTCCAAAATTGTTCTGCTGTGTAACATTTATGTTTTGAGCTACACGATGTGACTGAAGGTGCTGGTAAATTTGCTGTAGCTTATTCAGTGAAGTGCAGACAGATTCAAGGGCAACAGAGAGTTCCCATGTAGATTGCTGTGTTGGTTGTAGAAATGTGCTGGTACAGCTTTAAATGTGCCTCTTAAGGTTGATCTAGATCCACTAAGTATTTTCATGCAGAACTCTCTCTGTACTAAGGTAATCTTCAGATGACCAAGATGAATATTGTCAGCTTTCCCCAAACTACCTGCAGTGTTTGCCCTAAATCCTTGTGTACTTTTTTTCAAGAAGCGTTTGTCTAATAAAACATATTCCCTGTCTGCAAATGTTACCTTGCCTATGCTTGGGGATCACACCAACTGAAATATAAAATGCTATATTATAATTATTAGCTAATTGTTGATAGTATTATGCCTCATAATGTGTATGCTTTTTTCATGCTAAATCATATTATAGATAACTTTTATTATATATTACTTGTGTTTCCATTGTTACTTCAGTTACATGTGAAGGCTGATCAATAGAATTATCTTTTAAATCATTCTCACAATCCAAAGCTCTTTCTAGGTGAATTTGCAGGTATTTTAAAGTTTTTTAAAGAAATGAGTCTGGAGTTTGTTCTCCAAATCCAAGATGAACTTTTCAGCATTATGTTTATTTTATTCCCCAGGAATCACTAAAACAGGTAAAAATAATTTCCGTCAACAGCCCGTTAGTCTTTTTGAATGCCAGAAAATTTCATGCTGACCTGTTAAAGATAATCCAGAAGGATGGCATGAGCAGCCAGGTATGTGATATTGTAAACAAGGTGGGATGTGCTTTACACTTCAGTAATCACCATGACTGGCTTGAAGATTGTGTTTGTTTTCCTCGCATTTCTTAGAGAAGTCAATCAGATACTGAAACAGGTATAATAAAGTTACATTAGAAATTATTCATTTAGAATAAGATCTTTTCTATTTCTGCATGTGATCCTGTAAGAGACATTAACACACTGATCCCAAATTCAAAAATTTCTAGAAGAATTTGCATAATCTCAGCTGATATAAGACTGGGATTTTAGAAAAACAATGAGCTACAGATATGCTTGAATAAAATGTGATTTTTTTTCCTGGAGAGAAGTCCTTGAGAGATGGACACTTCATTTCTAACTATAAATAATTTTGTGAGAACTAGGAAGAAAGTGGCTACTTTTTTCCTCAACGGTGTTGCTTCTTTTTCCCCTTTTGCACTGATTGTATTAGAAAAATGAACAGTATACAAATTATGTATATCACATATTTGGAGAATATCCCAGTACGTATAGTATTTTCCAAGTTTACCTGCACCTAACTACTGCAACACTTCCTAAAAGGGAAAAGATAAATTATCATTTTTCTATCAGTGCCATGAAGACATTCCAATATGATACAATGCTTACTGTAGACAATTTCATCCTGTTTGGCAAACTGGGCTGAGAAAATCCCAGCTGTGTCTTGGATGGATTGTGAAGACAGCAACATGTGTCTACCACCTCTGCTGCCCCTTGACAAAGAGTTGTGCTACCCATATGTGCTTAGATAGGTGTAAATTCAGCTCAGAAAATGGGATGCTTTTTTCCCTTGCTTTTGCTAGACTGACTGATTTGGATTAGTATGATAAAAAGCCTCCAAACAGAGAGAAATTACTTAGGATTTGCATGGAATTAATTTGAGTCAATTTAATAAGTTAATTTGTGCGTTACTTATAAAGGAGATTTTATCCTTTGTCTCTTCTGTAAGGTACTCAGCAGTACAGCTGCCTGAAACACTGTGCTTTTTAAAAAATTTTTTGCTGTTGTTGAGTAAATGTCTTTCTGTAGCACATAATGGGTGTGAAAAAAATTCAGTTTCACTTTTGTTTCTGTGCTCTGTTTCTGGTTTTAACTCATGTTTCTACTGAGAGCTTGCATATTGAAATAACTATTATAAAAATTATCCAGATAAATGTAATTCCTTAATAAATTTACATGTCAAAATGTTCTTATTAAAATATTAGCATAGCAGATGAGATTGCAGCAAGTAGAAAATTAATCAAAAGTTAATCTTATAAAATCACTGCCAAGAATTTTTCATGCCAAGAACATTTTTCCCATCTTTTGACCACTTCTTAACCACCCCCTGCTTCCCCAAAAGCATTGTGTCCAAAATATGCTTTCTGGTGAATCCAAACTTGACAGAAGTTGAGCCAGCTAAAAAGATAACTCAGTATTCTTCTAAAGTTATACCAAAAAATAATATGTATCCAACAGGCTGTTGCATAGGACATGATTTAGGAGAGAATGAGTTAACTTTGGTACTGAGAAACAGATTTTTTATGTATTGCATTGATTTTCTCTCATTGCTATGTAATGGACTGGTTTTCCTTGGTATGTTAATAATTTGCTGCTTTTATTTCAGTGTGAGCAGAACACATTGCTCTGTTCATTTTCCAATGGAAGTTGCCATGGTGAGTTTATTATCTACAAATGGTGTTAAAACCAAGATGGATGTAAGAGTGCAAAATAGTTCCACATTTTTCTATATATTTCTAGGTGCACACAAGTTTTGTGGAAATATATATTTCACTTAGACCAAACATTCAATGAAGCATGAATGCTAAACAGTCTAAAATTATGTTAACCTTGGCCTATTAAGTCCTGTAATTCATTCTGGTTTTGACAGAATTTTTAAGATTTCAAAAGCAGGGAGCCCCTTGAAAATGCCTTTTTACAGGAGTGGAAGGTTCTAGTGGAAGTCTCATTGGCCATCACACGGGGGTTGGAACTAGATGATTTAAGGTCCCTTCCAAACCAAACCATCCTCTGTGTCCCTGCTTATTGCACTGGAATGAGTGTGTGTGTTAAGAGATAGGTACATAGTGGGGGAAACACTTCCCATACTATTGCCTGGACTGATCTTCAGACCAGGCTGAAGAGACTGTTCTGCTAAACTCTAGTCTTGGGGGTTTTTTTTTGCCTGCAGAGTTGAATATTAGTATGCAAAAGTAAAAGTAAGATTGGAACCATGTTAAATCTTTGGGATCTTTAAAGCCACATAGGAGAAAATCTCTGAAAATGTCAACTGAATTGTTAGTGACACGATAACCACCAATATTATACCATATATCAATACAATATATAATAAAAACCCTTAGAGGTTTTCTTTCAATTAAGGATTAAGCTGGAAACTCCACTCTTTCCACATTTTTTGGGACTTAAATCAAACCAGAGCACATACATTCCCACAGGAGAGCTGCAGCAACCTTTTGCAGTGGATACTCTATACAGATGACTTCATTGTGGATAGAATTAAAACAGTGTTTATTTAAAACACTTATAAGCATTAAGGCCACAGTAGAAAATCTGATTTGGAGACTGTTGTCTGAATGCTTGCATTTGTTAACTAGACTCAGGACATTTTTATGGTACTACAGTGAATAGTTAACTTGGGGTGACAGAGTGCTTTGCTGTAATATAGCAACCTATGAAAATGGTTATTGAAGATTATATTCTATTTTATTGTCTATATTGTAAAATATTATGTTTGAGGATATCTTACCAGTACGTATTTCAGTCATCTTGAAGATGAACTGGTTTGTCATATTACAAAAGTGAGAGAAAGCACAAGACCTCTTTTCCAAATGCCTAAGTCCTGCCTTGAGGACTTAAACACTGTCGTTACTTATATCAACTAGTCTATGGTGTTTCTTCATGGGGTCTTTTCAACAACAAACAGAGAAAAAAGCAAAATCCCTTTAAAGAGGAAAGCAAAATGCTGAGCTTAAATTTTCAAGGATGGGAGCATGAGGACACAATCCTTAAGCCTTATGGCAGTTGTCCAGGAAAACATGGAAATTTACGTTCTTGTCAGAATCTTTCCTTTCTCCCTTTGGGGAATACTTTCTGTATCAGCACCAATTGAAATGGCTGCTCTCACTCACATCAATGATCCAAAGAGGATGCAGGTCTTTACCTATCCCCCGCTTCCGAGGCCAGGCAGCCTCTACTGCAATTCAGGATGGAGCAGGGAATTATTACACTGAGCCTGGGAGATCACATGAGCCCTTTCTGGGTTTCTATCACAGTAATTTTCAGGAGGTTCCCTCTAAAATCCTATCTTTTTGTTTGTATGTATCTATTCATGTATGTTAGACATGAATAGAGAATGTCGCTGCAGAACAGAGACAGTAAATGTCTGAAGATGCAAGTCCAGTAGTCTTTGCTCTCAGACTACTATTGGAAAGGAATTACCACCATTATAAATTTGCATAATGGGGAAATTCCAAGTCCCCTCAATAGTTTAAAATCTTTACCTCTGCTCTGCCAAAGCCATTTAGCTTAACTCATCTTTAGAATCAGAATTCCTTTCCTTCATATTTTTTTCCAGTTGTGTGCATTATGATAATAAACATTTGTTCACAGAACAATGTAAATTCACAATGTATGATGTGCATTATTTTCTAGTTTTCCCTTTATGAAAGGCAGGAATCATTTATCTATATGCTACTTCAGGATGCATTTAGAACAGAGTACGTTTTGATTAAACACAAGATGGCCTGAGGTTGAAGAATGAGTATAAGAATTTTGCAAATCTTACCAACACAATTTTCTTCTCCAGTATCATTATGTAATTGTGTATTAGAAAATAACCCAAGCAAAACCAGCATAGTAAAACCCTAGGAAAATTAAATACTCCACTTTACATCTATTTCTTCCTTATGGGTGAATATTAAGTTAAGACATAGGCAGCTGTTTTGGGACTATGGAAATCAATATCATATCAGAACTTAAAAATAAATATCTTTTCTATTTATACCATAAAAATCTTACAAAGAAGAGAAGAGGACTCAATGAGAAATTCAAATTTGAAGAAACAATTGCTTAATTCTTGAGACACTATAGCTGCCTAAAACTTCTCCATTAATATATTCTGTCTGTCATCACTTCTTTCCATTGCCCTTAATTTGTTCTTCTAAAATATGGCACTTGCTTTCCTGATACCCCAGCACGCAAAAATGAAAATTTTATTGTGATAGTTTGGGCTTATTTTGTTGAGCTATCATCATTCTTATACCCATTTCTTGAGTATTGTCCTTTTAATTAAAGGTTTTAATTTATCAAATGTGTAGGTGAGTTGGTGCAGCCATGCCACAGTGAGCGATGTGTTTTGATATTAGACTGCAGTGGACTGAATTTCTTTGACTACACTGGAGTCTCCGTGCTTCTTCAGGTATTCATGACACTAGAAACATTCTGTATATGTTATAATTATACATATGAGTTATTGGGGCCAGCTACTAGTCACTCCACCTATGTCACTGGATAAATCTTTTACCCACAGAAAAGACAAACACAGATTTGGTATTAAACTGTACTGTGTTTACATATAAAATTACATTAAAATATTTCTAAATATTATGGGTAACAATGTAAATGTATGTATCTATATGTCATGAAGAGGAGTTTTGTAACTTTCCCTTTTTTTTTTTAAGTTGGTTTAAGTCATATTTGACCCTGCTATATCAGTTGTAGAGACAAGTAAATTTACTGCTTTAAAATTTCAGCTTTAAATTCTGTGATTTTATCTGTATATTCTACTGTCTGCTAAGCCAGAAGTCAAAACATGATCTCCATCCTTTCTCCGGTGGCCAGTATATGTTGCAGACTGGGTTCAGGCAGTGCAGGAGTTCCAAGATGCTCTGAGAACACTAAACCCAGCAGTCGCTGGTCACTGCAGTGAATGGAACTAAGTCCAGATGGTGGCTGGCCACAACTGGTGTTCCCAGTCCTGTTTAACATCTTTGGTGATGGTTTGGACAAGGAGATGGAGTGCACTCTCAGTCAGTCTGCAGATAAGACCGAGCTGGGTGGGAGTGTTGGTCTGCTGGAGGGCAGGAAGGCTCTGCAGAGGGCTCTGTGCAGGCTGGATCATGGGCCAGGCCAGCTGTGTGAGGTTCAGCAAGGCAGAGTGCTGGGTCCTGCACTCAGGTCACAACGACCCCAGGTTGATCTTAAAGGTCCTTTCCAACCTAAACAATTCTATGAGTCTATGGTTCCACATAACAAGCAGTTCTATATAGTGGATAAAGAATTATGTTCAAAAGCTGCTTCTTACACTTCCATCAGATCTGGAGTTTAAAAGTTGTGTAGTGAGTAATGAGTTAAGTGGGTATGGAAGACTTTGTTTGCACAATTTTTCTGATAAAGGACTAGATTTGAACTTGGGTCTTGGCCCAGATCTCTTGTTGCCCTAACAATTTTCTCAATTTACTGCAGTGATTGCACAGTGAAGTAAGTGCTGCCTTAAATATTTTCAATTAAAACTACACATATAAGCAGAGATATAATGAAAAAGAAAACTGGAAAAATAAGGTTAGTGGAAGTGACTATTAGCTATCTCTTTGAAATATAGAGCATTCAATATTGTATTAGTCAAAAAAATTGTGAAATTGATTTTCAAAGGGTCTTAGAGACCTCCAAATTACAAATTATGTCAAAGAAGTGTTTTGACAAATTTGTGAGAGGTAAGTCTGTCATGGGCTGCGAAGGGCACAGGTTGGTAGTGCAGCCTCTGGATAAACAGCTGGTCCAAAACCAAGTTACCCCTCCTCCTACCAAGAGGACCACACTCAAAACATCCTTGTTACACTCCTTCCCAAAATATAATCACTGATGTCAGAGATGGAGTATTTTGGAACTGAGTAAGATTTTTGCTTTATTTTAAAAATAGAATATTCTGATGTTGTTCCCACTGAATCTCCTCTCTCAGAATTCTTCTACTTCACATGGATTATTTAAACATTTTTTGAAACAGTAACTGCTTTGGATATTCCCCATTTGGCAGAAAAATGTCCTACTCTGCTTTTAGAGTTATTTTCACTTTTTTTTGGTTTTGTTTTCTATCTTACTAATATTTTGTCTCTGGGGAGTTGAACACTTTCAAAGAAAGAATAAAGAACAACTTACTGCTGAATGCAGCATGATAGTTATGGTGCTTTTTTGATATAAATCTCACAGTTTCCTAGGTCTGAGTCCTGTCTGTGTGGACTGGTAGTAAGCATATGGTAACAACATGGGAAAACACGCTGAAAAAAGAGAAATGGAAATAATACCCCTAAAAATACAGTCAGAAATTGCAAAATTCTTAATCAAATTCAGTTTTAATTCTCAGCAGAGCTGCAGAGTACTGTGAAGAGGTGGCAGGAAATCAATGTGGCTTGGTGATGTTTGCATTATAGAAGAGCTCGCTCTGGTGGCTGCTGGCAGTACAGCTGCTGCAGCAGCACTCCAGGCTCTGCCTACCTGGAATATGGGCTTTTTGTGAAATTTCTTCTCTGTTGGTATTTTAAACCGTTTTTTTTAAAAAAAATTTCTTGTTTTCAAACATAGATTTATGTGGACTGTAAAAACAGATACATCGACGTGTTGCTAGCACACTGCAAAGGCAAGTATCAGTTTACAGTAAAAAATTTAACATGATGGTTTATATATCTTCATTACCTTCTCAGTGTTCATGTCTTTGTTTTTTTGCAGGTTCCTTGATAAAAGCAATGCAGTATGGTGGAAATCTTGACTCTGAAAATCCTGTATTTTTTGAATCTATTTCTTCAGCAATTGATGCCATTCAGATTCACAGGGTAAGACTTACAAGCAGGAGTAGGTAAAGCCTGGAAGGGCTTCTTGGATGCTCACAGCATTTTGTTAAAGTCTGGGAAAGTCTTATTCACCCAGTGAACCTGTTATGTAAAAATCTTTTATCTGTCTGCAATCTACAACTAGTTCTCAGCCTGAGGAATGCAGTTTTCCATTTTTTGCTGCTAGCACTCTCTTCCCATCACCACAAATCCTTTTGCAACAACATCTTGATCTTCTATGATAGATCCAGAGGTGCTGCATTGTGGTGCTTTAATCTGGGCTCATTCTCCACTGGAAAGATTTATGTCATCTAGAAACACCCAACACAGCCTCTCAGTGAGACAAATTAAAACTCACAGCCAGTTCTGCATCACTGAAACTACACTCCTGTTTCTCAGCCCGAGATGCTTGAAGCTGCTTCACAAATCACAGCACTGATTTGACTGAAATGGTTCTGGATCCCCAGCTAGTTTGGTTTGAGTTAGAAATCTTGTCTCTGCCCTGCACTTTACCATGCTGTGTTGGCTCACTGGTGGAATGAGGGGAATTGCACGAGGTAGAAGAGAGAGCAAGAGGGAGAAGGGAGGGCTTGAGCATCTATTTAGTTGCTCAATGGTTCTTGCATTCCTTTTAAAAAATATTGTAAACCTGGACTTTCCTCTTGAACTATGGATCCTTTCCACTGTCATGGCAGTGCAAGTGAGTATCCATGAAAGCAGTGTGCTTTCCCGTGTTTTTATTTATGATTCAAACATAGCTAGAGCTTGGCTCAGAGCCTTCTCCAAGAGACATTAAACTCATCATGGTCTGCGGTTTGGTCATTTGGCTTTTTTTCCTCACTTTGTATTTAACTAATTAAATCAGACTTGCCTATGGACAAAACCACTTTCCGTTGATTTATCCAGATTAAGGTGAGTTGGCACAGTTGGTCTAGTGAATTGACCAGAAAAACATGTTCTCTTCAGCACTTTTCAACATTTTTCATTATGTTGTCCTACAAAAAATAATTTGTTGAAATGGTAACTGCAGGGCAAAAATAATGAGGTTGTCTATTGTATATTTTGTCTGGGTTTGATTAAATGAATTAGAATGATTGTTGTGTTATAAAATGTCTGCATTTTATACTGACATTATTAACTTTCCTAACATTCTTGTAAGATAGTTTTGTGCTAGCATTCCCATTTTATGGAAGTGGGACATAGATAGACTAGGACAAATGCTCATAATGAATATGGGGAGTTAAAACTCAAAGTCAACTTTTTAAGGAACCGATTGCTTGTTTCTATCAAGCTGCCAGGCAAGTCAAACCTCTGCATAGTGGACTAGCAGTTTAGTCTGAAAGGTTTGCATGCAACCTCAAATTTTACATGTAATTATGAACATATATATACTCCTGATGCTTCTTCAGAATAGTCACAGTATGTGCTTCAGGGATGTTAATGTATTCATTGTGTTGAACACCTGAAGATAAGGTGGACAGGAGTGAAAAAGCAGGGTGACTGCAATAGCAGCAGCACACTGTAGCTACCAGTCTATGAACTCTTCCTGTGCCTGTTTATGGTGCTGAGGTCAGCAGGACTCTTGAGTGTTAACATGGTGGAATAGGCAGAATAGGATAGAAAAAAATACCAGGAAGCAGTTGGAGACTAACAGAAAGTGATTTGTCCCAATTCACATTTCAGCTTCCCCATATAGCAGGAAATAGTTTTCCACTGTCAGAAAGGTAGAGTAAGAGGGCTTTGTGGTCCATTTTCATCTCTGCTGCTGCTGTTCAGAAATGCAAAGATATTCTTATCTATATGCTCCAAAATGTTATGTTGTTCTCATTTTTATGTTTATAAATTGATAAGATACTTGCCTATTACTTAATGTAGTTAATCGCAATCATAAATAACTTTTTGAAATATTAGTGGCATTTGCAAGCTAGCACTCCTTCATAACCTAATTTTACATTATATTCTAGGAAAATATTATAATACTTTTTTTCCTGTTTCTCTCATTTTAGAATTACAGCAAATTCAGTGAACAGAGTGAAGTGTGATGCCCACCCATTGAGCATAGCAAGTTTCATCTGCTCATACTCAAAATGAACTACATCATGGCTTCTCCTTCACTTTTTTTCTCCAGTGGATCTCATAGATGCTCTTTTGTATACCATATATATTTAGTACATTCAGTAATGACAGCTCTACCTTTCAGAGAGAAAATCTTTCAGCTGTGATCACTCAGAGAATTTTTATGCAATTGTTCTATAGTGGTTTTATAAAATATTTTTATATACATTTAGATACAAATTATTAGAAAGCAGACACGAGATACTGTATTTACCAGTTAGGTGTATTCTTTTAGGTATCTTCCATTGTAACATTAGTTATAATATGCATCTGTAGTTTTGTGTATGGAATACAGACGTGAATTCTTAAAAGAGTACGTTATAATTAATACAGAATCTGCAGCAAGGCGTATAGCAATGCATACATTTTCTAATGGCTTTACTTCCTCTTTCTTCTGTTCAACACAGCCATTTGCAGTAACAGCATCATATCACAGCTATCATATGCTTCCACTTTTTGGTACTTGGTTTTGTATACTTTTTAATGTCTGCCTAGATCAGTGGGAGAACTTGCAAGTATATGCAGAAAAGGCAGATACATGTTGACCAAGAACACTGGACTGCCTCCCTCTCTATTTGTTATCTTGTGCTATTATGGTTTGCTACATTTTCAAAGCCACAGGTGCTCTTTAGCTCAGTCTGAAGAGGAAAAACTGGGGGTTTTTCCCCAAAACTTATTCTTTTTTCCAGCACATTTTTTCCGGTCTGCATTTCCAGTTTGAACTGTGATTTGTTTGGTGTTGAAATCTTCAGCTGAGGCAGCTGAAAGGTGACCAGAGTGACACATAAGGTGTGTGCCACACTTCAGCCACAAACCTGATGTGATGTGCAGTATACTGTGTGTGAGCACACAAAGTGGGTGGAGGAACTCACAGGTTGAGTATTTGGTTTGTATTTATGGGTTGTCAGCAATTGTATTAGATCATACAATCACATAACTATCATGTTATTTGGCAACATATTAAGGCCTTCCAGTACCTGAAGGGAGCCTACAAGAACCATGGAGAGAGACTATTTGCAGGAGCATGGCTTTAGTGATAGGGGAATGGCTTCAAACTGGAAGACAGTAGGTTTAGACTAGATATTAGAAGAAAAATTCTTCACTGTGACAATGCTGAGGCACTGGAACAGGTTGCCTAGAGAAGTTATGGATGCCCTGACTCTGGAAGTGTCCAAGGTGAGGTTGGATGGAGCTTTTAGCAACTTGTTCTAGTGTAAGGTGTCCCTGCACATGGCAGGGTGATGGAACCAGATGATTTTTAAGAGCCTTTCAAACCTAGGCCATTCTAACATTCTATGTATGATTTATTTCTCCTCTTGCCTTTGTTCCCTTATGTGAACACTAGCAGTAAAATGTGAGTTGAGCAAAAAGGAATCAACAAATAAGAAAGATAAGGAAGTAGGGATTTTTGGTTTTTTTTCACCAACTTAAAGAATCTAAGGAAGCTAAAGGTAAATGAATATGGCACAGCCATAACAGCCATCTTACACTACAGAGAGGAGGGAAGTAGAGGGAAGTACAAGGAGGCTTTGTGCAGCTGACACACATAGGCAAAATCCAGTTCTAAGCATTCTGTTTTCAGCAGCAGTTACATCGGTATGCTTGTCTGGACCCTCCTCACTCTCTCTGCCCAAAACTGCTGCCTGCAGGAGATGAGGTGGTTCACGGAGTGACTTTTGTATCTCTACATTGTTAAGATATTAATATGCTTTTCCTCAGGTTTTGGTCACTCCACACTAGTAGATGATAATGGGAGAGAGCCATGGTTTTTTTCCCTTTCACTTATGAGTGACTCTTGTAGTTATTCCCTGCTTTGTCCCACAGAGGACTAGAAATGTTCAGTACAAATTCTTTTGAGACTGCTTTGGTAATTACTATGCAAAAAGCTGATAAGTAACTGTGAGAAACTCATTATATGCAGGAGAAATAAATTCTGTATATTGTCCCAAGCACATTAATTTCAGATGCTGTAGTTGATTGCAAATGGCTCATTACATCACTGGACTCAGTAACAGGCTATAACATTTGATTAATAATTTCCTGAAACAGTTTTAGTAATTTATTAACACTTTAGAAACTATTTACAATGTACTTTAATCACAGAAGCATCAATTTTAGGTCACAGTTGAATGGAGATTTCTACTTAACTGCAAAGTGAATAAATGGTATCTTTTTTACTAGGTTCAGCATTTGTTCTTTGTCAGTTAAATGTTTTTTCTGAAAATTTATATATTAGTTGATTAATGGAATTGTTAAAAATAGGGTCTTTAGCAAAGATAACATCACTTTTCAGGAGGCTTTCACTTTTATTCTGAATGATCTTGTAAATGTAACAACACAGATACTTTTAAAATTCCTTGTAGTATTAGCCTTTTAAGAAACCTTCTGCATTGAATAATCAATTTTGTAGTGCTTATCAAAATAGCTTCTAAGTTTTACTGCTTTCAATAGGAATAATTTTTGATCTTGATCAGTAAATGGCTGGTTTAGGGATGAACATTTATCTCCCATTAGCTCCAACCTTCCAACACTGGGCTTTGCGATAATATTTCTGTAATCTATTTTGCTATATATAATTAGTCTAAATAACTTTCCGTTTCTGAGCATATGCATTGTTAATTGTATTCCCCGTCTGGCAAGTGGCATCACTTAGGATGGTTGTTTCTCAGCAGAACAGTGTTAAGGGGCATGTGAAGATAGCTGCCCTTTCAATTTCTTCTAAAACACCTGTACTGAGTTCAAGCTCCATCAAACCAGAACTGCTCCATATAACTATGGGCAGCGAGGGAAGGGAATGTAGCTTCTTTTTTATCATTGACTAGGAAGAGCAAATTGCAAATTACAAACCACTGATGCAGTTTCCATTTCTCCACCACCCACCCTTCTGAGCTACTGATGTTTACTGAAACATGTGACTGCACCTTGCCTGTCTTCAAATGGCCTGGAGGACATTGCCATCTGACCTCATGGACTGCCAGCTCATGGTTGGGCTGCTGGTGGGATGGGAGTTGCTTCATGTCCTCCCCGAGTTGCTCTCTGCAAATGCCTAGTGATGGTGTGTTTGTGCCACTGACAGAGTCAACTGACAAACAGCTGCTTAATTCTTTGGTGAAAATTTAAGGAAACACCCTAAACCTTCTGGATTAAGCTTTGGAGGCAATCCCCACTATCAATTTCTACCCTTCTCTCAGTGCTTTTTTATATAGACTTCACTGGCTTTCCTCTGGCTCTCAGAATTATTATGTAAATATATGGAAGCCAAACCCAAAACATCACAATTAGCTTCACTGGAATGGAACAGAATTAAATAGAATAAAGTAACATTTGAAAGAAACCAACATGGATCATCTAGTCCAACTGCCCTCATTATAAAAGAATTAGAACAGACCATACTTATTTTCCTGATCCAGAAGGGTGAAGGAACCAAACTCATCCTGTAGCAAAGAGCCTGCAAAAAGTCTGTATGTCTAATGGCTGTGCAGGCCTGGCCACACTATCCCAATGGAGTTGGGAATTACAATAAGGGGTTTAGTTATTTGTGCCCTGCTGCTGCAGACATTCATCTTTGTACCTTCAGCCTTGTTTACTTGAACATCCCTAGGGACTTTTAAGAATAATGCAAAGTTTCATCAAGTGTGGTTACATCTGTGAGCTTACAAAGTGTTGGCAGTAAGAGCAAACTGTGGAGTTCCTCTGTCCTCAGTGATTTCTAAAGGTGCAAGAGAGAGACTGCACCTGCCAGCAGAGGCTTAAGGAAGTCTCTCATTTATAAACAGGTTTCAAGTAATGAAACTAATGAGTTTACCACTCTTAGTAAGCAATTCTGAAAATCTAATCATTCACCCTGTTTCCTGTATGCATACTTAGATGCTCAGACTTTATATTGCAAAATTCAGTATGTATGAGTCACCAAGCTTTTGCAAATCAGCGCTTCAATTTTGCACATTTGGTGTATTCTGCACTTCATAGGAGAACTTAAATACATGGGGGGTTTTTTGCAGAGATGGTCCAAAGTTATCAGAGATTACATATTTACTTGACGTGTTTAGGAATTTTTAGTTATCTTTAGGAACTTTTTCTACATTTTAAATAGTATATAACGTGAGTAAAGAGTCTTTTGCAACATTTAAGATTTGCTAACCAGAGTATATTCAGATGGTGATCTGATCATATGCTCTTATAGAATTTGTTTCACACATTCCAAAACAAAGCAAGCAATGAGGAAAAAAAGAGAGAGCAAACTGATGTTAAAGAATGAGTATAATGGCAATGAAAAATTAGGCATAAAATATGTAATAAGGAAAAGACTGTTAACATTATATTTATGCAAATTAAATGTTTCTAATTCTTGTCATATGTCTTTCATTTTAAAGGTTATTTGCCCTGATTCTATGATTCAAGTGTCACAAGGTCTGGCTGTAGCTGCTTTGACATAATTTATTTGACAGCTCTGTGTGTCATAAATATATAATGTAACAAGGAAAGGTATCTTCACTGTTGAATGAAAACTTTAATGTGTCAATACTGTGTATGAATACTGTCTGACATTTACTAGTTTCAAAAATAAAATACACAGTATGCCTTGAAAATATGGTATTCCTATTTTTGGAAGATACTTTCTTTGTCTACAGGAACTCATAAATAAATGAAGGAGCACAGTTCCAGAGTGCATGCTAAGTGGTGCCTTTATCATTAAGATAGATTTTATTAAAGAGCTTATAATCTGTATGTTTCCATATGCTTTCTAATGCATTTAAATATTTTTTCCTGATTCCATGTATTAGCATATGCAAGAATAAATTTATACTGAAATAAATTGGAATATGAGACAGTTTGCATGTAGAAGGAGGGAAATGCATTTTTTCATTATTTAAATTATTTTTTTTTTACATTCTGTACTAGCCACTTTGTTGGGAGATACGCTGCCTTCTCCAACCTCAAAATGTATTAAATTTTAACAATGAAAAAAGAGAATTTGCCTTACATTCAGAAATTTTATTTCCTCACAGCTCTTAAAGGAGTATGGCACACAACACATTTTTACCTCTATAAGAAATACAGAAATCTTGGTCCAATTTCTCCAGTATTGCCTCTTTGCATGCACAGTCATTTGAATATGTCTTTTTTTAATTGTCATTTGCATCTACAGATGGTGCACCTCATATCCAACTGGCACATACTGACGGCATGGCTTACATACAGTCTGTGGCTTATCCCAGTAGAGACGAAATGATGGGCAAACCTTCCCACCACCTCCCAATAACTGTAATGACATTAATGAAAAACGGATTGACATCTCTTTAAAACTTTGGCCTTGAACGTAGCAGCTTAATTTTTCAAGCCTGGTAATTTATGAAAGCATGTGCTTCTACCAAAATGAATACAACTGCTACATTTTTTTTATTTTACAGTGGTATGGAAAAGTATAAACAATTTACAGTGCCATAAACTCCTAGATGCTAGACAGCTAAATATTCTTAATGTTAATGACATAGGCTATATTCTAGAGCTAGGCTATTTTTTAGAGCTATCCTTTCCAATTACACTCACACAATAGTAAGGGAAAATCCAAGTTATCTTTCTTTGGAGTGAGATAACAGAAAATATCATAATTTTTATTCCCAGAATGAGCATGTTGAAACCCAAGATCAGCTCTACAGGAGCTTGAAAGGTAACTTGAAGTGCAACTCCTTCCCTACTGGGAATCCTCTGGCTCCACAGCAGTTCTGGGGAGCGTGACATGCAAAAGCAGAGAAATATCTGCTTTTTCTCATGTGTTTTCCAATAAAGAGGTCTTTTGTACTGGATAATTCAGGTGGTTAATATTTAAGAAGAACCAAGAGAGTGGCTCATGTTGTTGCTCTGACTGACTCGATAAGAAGTGTTCTCATTCCCATTGTGCTTTGATTGTCATATTGTTGCAGTTTAAAAACACAGCAAAATTGTAGGAATTCTTGAAACCTCTACAATGCTGAATTAAGCTGTACCCTGTACATTCACTTATATCCCACAAAATATATCCCACTAATTTGGACACACTGTTCTATATTCCATTTGAGAAGCAAAACTGTCTGCTCCCTTAATTGTTACTTGCAATTAATAGTTGTAAGATTTTGGGGAAGGTGCTTTTTTGCACATTTGCTCTGATTTGTAGGGTTAGATAGTATAGTAAAAAATGTGTGCTGCTCATTGGGTCTGGAAATAAAGTCTGAGTTCACAGTAACAGTACTGGAATTGTGAGTTGACACTACAGAGTGCGTAGTTTATTCTCCAGTATAAATTTTCAAAAACATCACTTTTTTGGTTCTGGAGTGCTTCCAGATTTGAAGAATGTTTTGGAATATTACATTTGCAATCTGCAATTTGTGATAATTTTGACCTTATTTTTAGTAATAAAATTGTGTTTAAATCTGCTGATCACAGCTCAGGTTTGGTGCTGGCCTGACTCCACAGTTGTCCTGATTTCAGAGATCTCCAGTATATCCCATGAAACAGAGACAGTGTTGTAGGTGACCCATGATGCTCTGCAGACCTGGGGACTCCTTGCTTTGCAGCTTCCTTCTGCTTCTTTCCTTGCAGGAGACAATCTCCTCTACACTAGTGGCTGCAGAGGTGATCAAAATACAAGTGAAACGCTGCAGATGCAGAGCTGGAGACCAGGGCTAAGATGCTGGTGGGCTGTGAGACTGTCATGCATGGGATTGGGAGGAGAAGGGTGCTGGGGTGTTTTTATCTTATTGCAAACGTTCCATACCTTGTCGATGATTTCTTATGGGAAGCTCCTCACAGTACTAACTCCATTTTCCTCCCAGCACAGCTAACAAACTCCATCTAACTTCTCGACCAGCCAACCTACTCTTTTACAATACCCATCCTAACTGGATCTAGCTGTGGCCTATTAAGGGCAGGGCTGTTCCTAATTCTTGATAATTAGTGCAGCTGTAACTCTTTAGGGGTGAAATTACCTTCATTACTATCTCTATTCTCCTACATTCCATCCGTTCACACTGGGGTGGACAGCAGGATATGGGAAGAGGCTATACAGGAGAAAAAAAAATCAAGTGAACCAGACTGTGATACTGTGCATGAATGACAAAGCTGAAGAGCAAAGGTGCAGCAGGGATGTCAGGCTGCATGGAGGTGCTGGATGAAAGGGAGGCAGACCACAAAAATTTGAACAAACTCCTATAGGCAGGCCCTTCATCACTACACAAGGTCATTTTCTTCCAAATTTTGCTTCACACAAGGATAATTTCCTCACAAGTGCGATTGATCCTATTAATGTGATTTTAGCAGCATTTAAATTACTTTATACCAGTAAGAGTCTGTTTGTTTGTTTTTTTTCTGAGTCAGACATCTTTTTCAGAAAAAATGCAGCATTTATAGGAGTTTTATTCATCTAACTATGAAGTACACATATTATGAAGATCACATCTGTCTCTTTTCAGCTTCACAGACTACACCTTTTCAGAGACAGGTGGTCCATAAGGACTAACAGGTGTACCCCAAGTATTGCCACCTCCATGTTATGGGCAGCCCTTGCAAACACTGTGCTCAAAGCACTTCAGTCATTTCTCCAGCATTTTCACCATTCAGATACTTCACCAGGATCCACCTGGGGTACTGGCAGCTGCATTCATGTTATGCATCAAAGAAAATTTAGCACAGGACTAGAAGAGTGCAACAAAAAGAAAGTTAAATGGGAAACATTTTCAGTTGAAAGACTAATTCCAAGGTAGGATAACAGTTTTAGAATAACCAGTCCATTAGGGCTAATAAACATTTTGCTATGGGCAATGCTAGTAGAGTTTCATGGGGCACCCTGTACCCTGCGCCTTGGTGAGTGCTTCCACTCTGTCTGTGCAGGGAAAGGCCAAACCAGGCAGTGCAGTAGAGTCTTCAGTACCCTCAGTACTCATGAGAGCCGCACTGAGATGCACAGCTCTGGAGATGTGCAGACACTACACAGAGGACCACTGTGACCCATCGAGCAATCAAGCATTAGCATTGGCAGAGACACTATTGCACCTTTTATCAGGAGAGTGACATCTGTGTGGCTTTGGACAGCTGCTGAATCTGTCTTTATTAATATGGTCCTCAGCTTAGAATGGCATCATCCTGCCTGCCTGGGCTGTGCGCACCAAGGCATGGTCTGAGAACCTGAACCAAGTGTTTCCAGATTGCCAAAATCTACTGTGCCCAAGTCTGGACTTACCTCAGGAAGGTACCACAACTCTTCCAGGATTTCTTCTTCCTGTGGACATTATCTGGCTACATAGAAAAGAGGGCAACAAGATTCACTGGTGACAAGGTCAAAGACAGCAGAGGGAATGAGCTGGCAATCTAAGTTCCTGGGGTCTGGTCTTCATAATGGCGGTTTAACATTAAATACATATAGTCTTAGGAAGAAGGAATGGTGCCCAGAAGTTCCTCACTCCTATGACTTCCCCAGCCCCAGAAATACAGTGTCTCCCTTTCCCAGGCAGCCCAGTCAAGGCTTAAGCTCTTTTTGGCATAGTTTTGTTGTAAAGTACCCTCACCCACCAGTAGGAAGGTTTTTACCCTGAAGGTAAAAAGGTAGATGTGAATTTTGACAGCCTGAGGAGGAAGTAGTTTCTGGATTTCTCAACTCATATGGCAAAACCTGGGCTATTGTATTGAAGGGTATGAAAAGAGGACTATGAAAAGAGGACTAGCAATATGTTAGCTGTCTGCTGTCAACACAATGGACACACTGGAAAAATCAATGACAAGTCTCACTGCTTGGTCTGGTCAGCTGTGGACAACTCTGGTGCCACCAGAGCCATAAGTCTGGACACTAGGTAGAAACAAATGAAGTGTTCTAATACCTAAAGTCATGAGCAACTGCCTAAACCTTTTATTAGGTGTTGGAGGTATTTCCTCTGTCTACACAAAGTTGTCAAAAAGGACCAAAAGAAAGAAAAGGTGATGTTTAACTCTGCGGTATATAAAGTGTTTCTGCATCAGTGATTTCTTCCCCATGGAACACAGCAGGTAAGTCTTGGTGACAGTCAAGCTTAAGCTTTTTATTTTTTTTCCTTCCATTTCCTGGCATTTGCAAATATAAGATAGGTCCTTAATGTTATATTAACATAGATTTTTATGTGTCAATTAACAATAAATTCATTATGAAAACTCATTTAGGAAAGGGCTGACACCAGACAAAGCCTTGAGGCAGCTGTGGAGTGCTGGGATGAAACATCTGCTCCATCAAATTGCACTCAGATGCTCGCATTTCTCAGCTGTTCACCCCTGCTCCACAGCATCTCAAGCAGCCACTTACCTCCTCGGGACATACAAGTTCGGACACAGACCCACACAAAGGCCAAATGTCTCCATCAATTCTTCCAGACATAAACAGCTAAAGAAAGTTGTCAAGATATGCAACCCTTTGACATCATGAAAGAAAAAAAAGTCTGAACAAGCTATATGCCATGTTCATTTTTCATGTGAGATTTGCTTTTGCTGACTTATTTACTCAGTATTCAATTTGACAACCATCTCAAATATTGGATCTGCTTCTGAAACCCACCTATCTTCTATGTTATGGACCTCATTTGCTATTTTAGCTACTGCAAAAATGCCTTCCATTACTAGCTGTGTTGCTTCTCATGACATAATAGAAATTGACTCAGAAAGTAGCATATGCTGTTATCACACATAATAGATCAGCCACATCTCAAGGATTGGAAGCCAAAATTACCATTTGGCATGTCTGTAAATTCAAATATAACGTCTGTCCCAAGTTGGAAATTAATGGAATTTTATCATTTTACAGATATATATCAAAGCTTTCACTACTGCCATAAGAGATTTTTCATTTAGTATTTGTGTTAAAGGAATTCTAGGTGTTAAAGGTGGGTGTTTAATGTTGTTGAAGAGCTCATCAGGCTCCAGTTTGTAAAACACATCTCCTTCTGCCTCTCTGCAGATTGTTTCCTTCACTTTGAGGCTCAGTGCTTCCAGAAACACAGAACTGGGAGAAGCTCCTGAGAAGCTGCTTCTCTGTCTCCCTGCCCCAAGGCAGGACCCACTAAACCATTGAGAACTAAACAGTTCTCAACAAAATAGAAGGCAATAGTAAAATATTTTACACATATACACATCCCCTTCATACATGTTCAGTGTACGTCAAAAATTCTTCCCTGTGGGTTGGTACTATTTACCTTTAGTTTTCAAAGGGCCAGTAACACAGAAAAAGGCAATTACTGAGGATGAACCTTATCTGAACACTTTCAGAACAGAAAGCTCCCTGACAGCAGTCAGATTTCCATGCACACACATGGCAGGATCACACCTTTCATGAGTAGCTCAATTCTTACCTGTAGCTGGGGTGTATTTTCAACCAGCACACAAGCTCTGGTGGGGATTTTTCACCAATTGTACACCGACTTTTTTCATCTTCTGCCACTTGTGTTTTTGAAGAGGATTTCTTTTCAACAGCTATGGTTTCTAAAAGGGACAAATTATGCGTCCAGTTCTGCAAACCTGCCTGCAATGAACGCCTTTAGAAATCAGTGGAGCTTTCACATGGCAGATGGCTCCCTAGGATTGAGCTCTACATAATTTTGCGATATTTTAGCTGGGGATATTTTAGTGGCTTTTTCCCTATGCATGACAGCATGATTTGCTAGCTGCTAGAAAATGTCATCAGACCCTTTCTCATTCCACAGTGAAACCTTTGGATTTGTTTTGAATGAGCAAAAATGTTTTCCTTCCCTGTTGTACAGGACACTCCTATCCGATGAAAAATACTTCCAGATAAAAACAGTGACAGTAGAAGGGTAGAAAGGTAAACCAGCCATGCTGTGATTCAAAATAGATGTAAAGCCAAAAGAAGGGGGAAGGGATTTTGCTAAAAGCCTTTAAGCAAATGTTCTATTATTGAAAATGCCTCCATCCCCTAAAATTCTTCTGGAGGACCTTCTAATTATTTCATTTATGGTGTCAATTGATTTCTCTAACAAAGCAATAAATGCAATATAAAAAAATTCAACAAGTTCAGCTTTTTTGCATTTGTTCAAAAAGGATGAATTCAGTGATCATTGCATGTCAGTCTACATCTAGGCTACCTCCTACAAAAACACAGCAAAAGCAAAAAAGACGTTGCTTCAAACCTCTATTTCGCCAGCATTTGTCCCAGTCCCAGAATGAATTAATTCATTATTCCTGGCCAGGCCTATATCTGCACACGGAGATTGCAGTGGATTATTTTACACTAGTTTTGCCAACGGACTCTGCAGGGAACATTCTCCTTCAAGCTGGTCACAGAACTGGTTAGGGGTAACAAGACATGTTCTAACCAGCTACTATAGTGCTTAAAATGGACTTGTATGTCCAACTGATGTTTAAATTCAAAAGATTTGTCAGTGAGTGAAGTAAAGGTTACCCAGCTCCCTGGGCAGTCCATAAAATTAAACAGGAGTCCTGTTTAGAAAGTTTTCATTTCCCACTTTGTCATTCCCCTGGAAGATATACGTAGCTATGACTTACCATCTCTGGCTAGTAAGACAGATTCTACTGTCAATTTTTTTGCGTTTTTTAAAAATCAAAGCATCTATGCCTCTATTCTGAAGCAAAGCAGATATTCAGAATACACCTCATTTCATCCTAGAATTTGTAGTTTGCAATATCATTTACAGCACACACAGATACACAACGCCTATTGTATTTTTCTCTATTCTGACCTTGTGATTAATTACTCCTTTCTAATGTTTCCACTTGTTTTCATAACACATTCCTTCTTTTTGACCCTTCAATATGATGGCTACTCAACAAAACTAAAATTAATGTGGCTTCCTTGTTTCCTTCTTTATATAACAGTGCAATCAATAATATCATCTGACTTCTGGAGACAGGACCTGTTAGTTAACCTTCCTTGCTGCTCTTGGCTGAACAGTTGCTGGGCACTGCAGCATGTAAGACATTGTAAATTACAGAAAAATAGTTGCTATCTTCAAAAATATGGTGATACACCAGTCATTTTAACAGCAGGATATTTTGATTCATTGTTCACATTCACTGTTCACATAATAAACACTTCAGGACTTGAGTCTGGGCTATTGAAGAGGGATTTTTGTTCAAAATAATTCTTAACCATTGTACCAATGGTATTCTGAACCAGACACTTGATCAGAAAGGTCTGGAGCCTTGTGAGACTATTCAGACTCCCACGTTAGATCTCCATGCAAATTTCATGTGATGTTCTACCTGAGCATGGAAATACAAATGGGGAAAAAACTCACTAAGAAAAAAGCAGTAGTCATTTTAAGGGATGATGCTTTTTTTTTTTTTTTTTTTCTTTAATGACATTGTACCAGATGGACAAGAAAAAGTTATAAGAAAGGAGAATGAATAACAAAGAATTTGCTTTGGCAGTTGAGAATCATGAATATGTTTTGCGGCTGGTAACCAACACAACCAGGGAGAAAGAGTGCTCATTATTGCACAAGTGATAACAAGACAGTACACGAAGACTTAATAAGACCACATTTAGAAAATTAAGGAAATGGGACCTTAAGGAAGCACTCTAAAGCATAACATGCAAAGCTATTTTTGCTAATCAAAGAGGCATTGCAAACTTGGTTAACATTTGCTTTAATGAAAGACTTTAATTTTTGTCCAGCTCCTCCACAGAGTTCAAAACTGCGTAGCTGAACTCTAAACTGTCTAATATTTCGTGTTGAAGGTCTCTTTGTCAACAGAGAAATCAATGGATTATGCATTCCCATTTTTCAAACTCTGTTCAGCCAGTTCAAGGAGAGCTCTTGCTTACAGTCACAGACTTGTAGGCCTATGTTAGTTCATGAGGATGAAACAGGAATTAATTTTGCTATAGGATTACTACATCCAGTTTAGCATTCTTTGTACAAGCTTACTGAACCAGACCAGGAACTTCCTTTATACATTCACTTCTAAACATTCCCATTTCCTCAATATACAAGCAATCCTCTCTATTTTGAAGGAACGTGTTTCTTGTCATCTAAGTAGAAATCGACACATACACATGAACAATATTCTAGAAACAGGCAGTCTCTTGGTCTCCTTTGGTCTGAAATATAAATTATATATTGGATTATATATTGGATTGTGGCTTTAAAACTGATATATCAATTTCAGTTTTTCTCTGCTAGGATCCTTAAAAAGTTTAGCTAGTCTAACTTACATCAGAATTCAATCACAAAGGAGAGAAAATAAGGACTATTTACTATGAGAGTAAACATAAACATAAACAAAAAACATTACAATAATGTTTTTGAAATTGTCATAATTTTTATTACATTTTTTTTGTGGAGTCATATCTGGAATAAAGGCAATAGTGTTGTATTCTTCAACCTGAGATTTGAGGGGAAGTAGGCCTTATCATGACAAAAAAGGCAGAGCATCCCTGAGATCAGTTTATCTGCCGTCAAAAAAAATAATCAAAAAAGAGCTGAATTTATGGATTGAACCCTTAAGAAGAATTGATGTGCTGAGATATTCCCTGCCTTGCCTCATAGATAAATTCTGATAGCACCCAACAGCACCACAAACCAGAGCTGGTTAAAGAAAGGGTAAGTATGTAAGAACAAATTAATTAGTATATTTTATTCTGGAAAAACATCCTTTATTTTCATTCATTGAGAAGGGATTGAGCAGGGGAAATAAACTGTTTTGATTTAAAAAGCCCTTTGTTCTGATTTGGTACCTGAAACATGAAAATGAAGTATTTTTTGTCAACCGGTAACAGAAAAATTATTTAATTTTTATTTGAATTTTTGCACTATTAATTAAAAGGATGAACATTTTTAAAGTATTTTATAAAAATTTAATGTTAATTGCAAAATAGTTTTTCACTGGGGAAAATATCTTGATACAATGTTGCAAATTTAGCCTGATATAAATCAGAATTAAATCCTTCCATGTTGCTAGAGAACAACAATGATGCAAATGGAATTATAATCTACCACAGAAAAGCAAGTTTAATTTATGGGAGATAAGAGCCTCAGTGGCTGTTCAGCTGAAAACCTTAACATCCTTCCAAAAGCTCAGTCTACGTTGCAACCAATGTGTTAGCTGCAAGATACAGATTTTAATGTAGAGATTTTAATTTTACAGATTTTAATTACAAAATACAGATTTTAATTCAAAGGATGGAATTGTCTTGACCAAAACTTCTGTGGTGTTGTGTTTCCAAGCTGTCATCCACTTCAGGTAATGCTAACACAGGCAGACTGTGAATGGCTGTCACCCTTTTAATACTTTGATGCTCTTCCATTAACTTACACTGAGCCGAGCTATGGGGTTTTTCTTTCATTATCCATTAACAATAAACAACAACTCAATTAATTAATACATGTATTTAATGGACTGTCAATATTGAAAAAAGGTGAGTTTTGTTCAGTTTTTTTGGTCAGTTTTGCATATAATTCTTACTAACACTTGAACAACAGACATGTAAAGTTTCTCTACTTCTTTGATAGTGATTATATGTAAAGGAGAATTTAATATAGAATAAAGTTCAAACAAAATATCTAGAATTGTAACTGGAATCTCGAGAATTTTTACAATTTGAAATAGAGTGATTTTTATTTTGCTAGACTGATATTATTGAGATTAGACTACAATAACACTAGAAAGATTGCCAAAATAGATTGCTTCAAACAGCACGTACTAAAGATTTTTGGATTTTTTTTATTTAATGAGAAATACCAGAATTTCATCTCTCCCCTTAATTCAATTCAAAGGAGAAAAAAATAGAAATTATTACTCAAAAATTTGAAATGGCACTATGCAAAAATAGAAATTAAAAACTATGAAAGTAGATGCTGGGAAATCTTGGTCTATGAGGCTGCATGAAGACTGATATTTCTTATTCTATTAAAAAATCTGTATATGTGCATATGTTAAATAAAAGCAAGGATTTTGTCCTGACAGTTAAAATATTTTGGGGTTTATTTTTGAGGGTTCAGGTTTGTATTGTCTTAACTGGTAGAGTACATTTATCACTTTTATGGAGGCACATAATTTATACCTACTTCTCACTTGACCTGAGCCACTAAAGCAAATGGATTACCATCAGTTCAAGTCAGTTTATACAAAGACCCTTTTCACTGACAATGCATTGCTCCAGCACAATAACTTAACAAAAGCCCCACATAAAAGACTTTGTAGTGTATTTTTAGGACACTTTGTATAATTTTGATCTACTTCAGTATACTTTGCATACCTTCTCTGTGTTGATATTATTTGAGTTTTAAGTACAATGGACTTTGTATAAAACTATAGAGGAACGAAATAGGGAATTAAATAAAAAAAAAGAAGAATCCCTTCAATGCTTTCATTTGTGGTCAGTCACCACTGTACTCCCTCTCATTTCTTTTGAGATTTGTAGCCAAGCTGAGATCTACGGCCATCTGTTTTTAATCTCTATTCAGGATGATAGTCTGTGGATCAATGAACTCTAGCCACAGTCTATAGAGAAACTGCAAATCTTTTGGGGATAATTTCCAGAGGATAATAATATTCACAAGAGACTTATTTTGCCTTCCTTATCTCCAACTACAGTTTTTCATAAAAGAATGGTATCATAGCTGCCTGTTCCAACAATTGCTTCTATCATGATGCATTATTGCCAGTGAGCTAAACAATTGAAGTCATAAATCTTTGAGCTTTTAGCTCTGCTACCACTGCCCAAAGGAGATTTTGTGAGACACAAGTGAGCTAAAGAGAGTCAAGTGACTAAATGCAGAAGGGTGAAATGGGACAGAAAAGCGCTCCTAATATATTGTCTGGATTTTCTTGCAAGAAAACATAGCATGAAATAAAGTTCCTTCACAAGTCTGAAATTAAGCGCGGTGTGCTTGCTTCAGTTAATGCCCACCAGACACCAACCACAGTGACAGAAACGAGTAACTCTACTAACTGCACATTACACTGAGAAACACATATGAGCAGAAAATAACAACTACTAGTTCCTGTCCTGGTGCCCACTGACACGGCATCTGCTGAGGATGAAATGCACAAATGCATATGCTAAGAAGGGTTAATCTCAGTGGCTCTCACACAGTTCAGTGCTGAGCACTCCCCTACACTCACACTTCTGTGCATGACCTGCAGCCATCCTGCCAAAGCCGGAAAACACATGGCTTTGTAAACTCCTGATAGGGTCTGTACTGCTACTTCTCCCTTCCTCATACTGAGGAAAAAGTGGAGAGAGCATCTGGGACTGATGGAGGTTCAGGCTCCCCAATCCCACACTGAATTAACTACTGGGCTGGTGGACAGCACAATACCCTTCTCAGAGCTGGCTGAAATCACCGACTCCAAAGGGTCATTACTACACAAGCAGGTCCATTCCCTGCAGAGGGGCATGAGGGCATGATAAATCAGCCTACCAAACTGCTCCAAAGAAAAAATAAATAAGCAGCACTCCTTAACCCTTAGCTCTCCCAAATGTGCTTTGTTATTTCTTTCAGACATCTGTCCAAAATGAAATTGGCATAAACTCAGGACAATTTTTCTGATCTGAGATTCAGGCCTCTTATCTGAATTGCATCACTGCACTTAAAAATCACATCCTTGCTGATGTGAATATCCATCTTTTCAAATTATTGTTCTGTATGTCACGTAAGTTGCAGCATTCTTATCTCTCTTGAGAAAAAAAATAAGCTATTTTTTTCAGCTTCTTGCAATATTTTTTAGGATGTTGAGATTCTACATTTTAAATATGAACAGCTGAATTCTCCCCTTAGATACATAAATGCAATTCCCACTGAAATCAATTAAAGCTGTCTTGAAATCTCACAGAGTACCCTTAACTTTATATCCATTTATATCTTGAAAGTAATTGGACATATATCATGAGAATTGTCTAATGGAAAGATGAATCACCCCCCAAGCTCACTATCTGGAAGGAGAGTTTAGATACTTGATACACAGCTTTTCACTTTCTTAAATTTTCAGAACCACAGCTTCTCTCTACACCTCCATTTGTATAAAATATTTCAATTTCATGGTGTTAATCCTCTTTTTTTGAACTTTATCTTGATTTCCTGCCAAGAAAGGAAGAACTATGGGAAAAAAAATTAGTTCTTAACTGAGTCTACTCTCATATAAAATATTTCTACTCTACAATATTATGGGGAACATTTTAAAACAAAACAGACTTTATAAGAAAACTGCAAGGCTATGGTATTAGCCTGAGAAGTATTTACAAGGAAAATGACTACAGTGATGGAAATTCCAGTTGTTCCAGACTAGTCCTTACCCCATCCAAGTCAAGAGATTTTTTACCACTGATTTTTGTGCTGGACAGTTTCACTCTGCTCAAGGGCTGGGACTTCTCTCTTGCCAGTGGATTCTTCAGAGCATGTGAGAAAAAAAATGAAATGGAATTCTCTTGAAAATATTATATCAAGAGTCCATAGTAATACTGATAAGCATGTTGCTTATTCTAGAACAACTTCTTAATTCCAAACCATATCTAGTTTCCATTAAAAAGAACTATAGCATTATACAAAGTATTCTATATTAATTGAAAAATATTTTTTCTGAAGCAATTTCTGAGATACTAGTTTCACTGCTGAAATACAATAATTTTCTTGGTTTTAACAGCTTTAATTGTGATTTAAATAAAGTTAGGCTAGGGTGGAAAATCCTCTTTTAAAGACATATCTGGCTGGAAGATAAAGGTACAGGTCAGAAGCTATCAGGAGCCTCTTTAGATAGCCTGTGTGAAGTATCATTCTTGGGAATGGGAGTGTGAGGATAACTGGGAGGCAGCATCTGGAGCCAAGGACCAGGGGAAGCAGCTTTTCTGTCTTCCTTCTGTCTCTACCACAGAACTAGTTAGCTTTAGCTTTACATATGAAATTGTAGTACACATGAAATTCCTGATGATACTTTTAATAGAAGCCATAAACTTTTAATCAAGAGGTAGTCTGAAAGAAACAGTGTATTTTCATAGAGTAATAGTCTCTTGCTGGTTTACAGAAATGAGATTTATCTTCAAAGCAGAAGATATCGATCATACGCTATTACAATCACAGCACTATTTCTTGTACCGGGTGATGGACGGTGAAGCAATGATCTTGACTGATGGATGTCAGTACACAAGAGAGACAGTGGTTTAATGCACTTTTCCAACAGCAGACCTCTGAGCAGTTCAAGTTATAATTGCCCCTTCTGGGGGCCAGAAAACTAGGACAATTTTGAAATGAGAAAATAATGGGTAATTCGTCCATAGAACAAATTTTCCATTTGGAATACCATGATTAGTCTATTTTTCAATGGGCTTATAAGTACTCAATTACGGTAATTTTAAATTATTTCAAATTTTTTTTCTGGAAACAAAACTATTTCACTAATAAAGTATAATAGAGAATAAAGAATAGGGTTTTCTTGCATTGAGCCTGAGAGTTTCACCCAAGATCCATGAAGTGTTTCTATGAACAGAGTACTCCTGCTGCAATCACCTGCTTGTGTATTTTTGGGTGTTGACTTCATTTGCCCACAAATTAACTATTGGGACTTCTGGTTCCCCTCTCCTGAGGTTATATGAATCTCAATTATCTCTTAAGATCAGTGATTAATTTTTTGTGTATCTTAAGAGGTGGAGGATCTCCTTTCTAATCTCTTCTTGGGGTATAGCCCTGCCTAATCCTACTTGGTCATCCATTTGCTCTTTAAAAACATCCACAGTTCATTCATCCTTTCTCAGCTTTCTAAAGAAAGTTTGTGAAAATGCAATTTTTTTAAGAGAGGTGAGAAAGCCCAGGTTTCTTTTATGTTGGCCATTTTGTGCTGAAAGCTGTAGGTAGGATATCTTATTCTATAAAAATGGTAGGAACTCTAGTTATGACTTCCTTACCTCTTTTCACTTGTTTTCCATTTCATTTTATGTCTTGCTCCTGACAACTTGCTACATATCACAAATCATACGATCTGCTCTAAATATTGTGGTTTATTAGCTTTCCAAAGTTCTGGGCCTTTATGTCCTAATGATGATGCAATAATATTGGGTAAAAGTGATTAAGCATTTTTATCTTTATTTCTACTTCTTTAATTACTGGGGATTTAGAAGCTGTGGAAAAAAAATTCCTGTTAGATATTATGGTGAGTTGGGAGCCCTACAGAACACATGAACTGTGTTTTCACAAGTTTACTTGGTTGTCTTCAAGTGCTCTGCACTTTCAAAAAAAAAACAGACACAGAAATGAAGAAAGCATTTTTAAGTTTGGAAAAAAATATTTTGCAAAATAGGGTGTGTGACAGGTCTGGCACTGTCTGCCAAACGTAGACTTGTGCTGTGGGTACCTAGTGAAACAGTGCTGCTAAAATCAGTGCTTATATTCCCTAAAGAAGTGATGAAAAACGGATAAGGGGCTTTGAAGACCTCCAGGGGCAGGTCTTTTCTGGCAAGCTGAGGCATCTAAATGATTCCTGCTCTCGAGGGCCTGAAGGGGAATCTGGGGTTTTGATCATGGATCATACATGATGTAAAACAGACAATGCAGTCTGTGTTCCCAACTCTGGTGACCCCCTTGCCCAAATACTGCATCCCTCTTGCTCCTGCTGGAAGGAGGGCAGGGCAAGGGCAGGGACTTTGGCCTGTCACTGGGCATCTTCTTGGCTCACATCTTGCTCTCTGGTTCTACTCTGGAATCAACCCCAGCTGGCATGGCCTTCTGTTGTTGGTAGCTTTGCTTCCGTGGGGTACAGGGATGGATCGAAGTTTGGGCATGAAATGAGGAGCTGAGATACAGAAGAGAATGAAAATGGAACTTGACTTCTATTTTTACACCTGTCTTTGCCGCCTTGCTCGGTAGGATTGGCCATGTCGGTGTTTCGGGGCCCCGTGGAGCGGCTGGAGCGAGCTCTCCCATTGCCGGGCTGTCCCTCAGCAGCGGCACGGGCGCTGCTCCTGCCCGGGGGCTCGGGCAGGTGCCGAGCCCCGGAATGCCGCGGTCACCAGCCGGGTCCGGCTCCTCCTGCGGGCACGGCTGCGTGCGAGGGTCCCGGCGCGGCCCTCTGGGCTCCCCGGCCTCGCCGTGGCGGTGCCGGCCCGGCCGCGGCCCCGGCGGGCCCCGAGCGGGACACGGGCCCCGAGCAGGACACGGACCCTGGAGCGGGACACGGACCCCGAGCGGGACACGGGCCTTTCCCGGCGCCGCGCTGAGGGCCCGTTTCGCCTTTCGTTTGAAAATAAAAGCCGTCATCAAAACCATTCGCGAGTCACCTATTGAATCACTTAATTCCCGAATCCATGCCATGGGTGATTTAGAAAAGGCAATTAAAAAGCCACGGAACGCTCTCTGTTTTTTTTATTGCGAGCTTTATCAGCCGGGAATGCTGCCTGCTATCCGCTGTGCTAAAAAAAAGCCTCAATACACAAATTGCAGTGGTGTTTTATGAGTGCCTGCTTGGCTTCCCTTCCTCTGCCCCAGACTGTCAGAAAATATTTTCTTGAATATATATATTTTTTTTTAAATAATTTTATATTTTATTTTTGTTCATTTAATTTTATTTTATTTTGCTCTGACTGTAGATTTAGGGCTGGATTGAAAATAATCAGAAAGAGAATGGCAACGAGACAATCACCTAGTGTGAGATCAGCCCTGACTTGCTGTGAGCTTAACCACCCTTCTCCTGGGCAAAGTAAAGATCAGCAGGGATTGGGAATGAGCCAGCTCCATCACAGCTCTGTTATTATGCCAGCAACCCTAGAACATAACCCTCCTCAGCACTGAGGCCAAGGGTTCAGTCTCACCTTGCCTGTCAAAGCCAAAGAGTATAAGACTTGCAATTAAAGTGGACACAATTCTGCTTTAATATCTATTAATTCTGCAGTAATAAAGCTAAATGTAGAGTGATGAAAACAAGAATCACAGCAGGATTAACAAATTAATTTTTTGTTCTCATGTTGTCCTCCTGGATGCTCAAAAACAAGCTAATACCATGCTAATGTTCCTTTTAATAGACACTGCTTGAAACTTGCCTGTTCACACCCTGCAGTATCTGAACAAGAACCTGGCCCAGATCGTATGTTCTGCGTCTCCGTCTGTGCTGGTGGGTCAAACTGCTCTGTGAAAAGAGCTCTCCAATAGCTCCTGTATTCAGCTAAACTAGTGAGAATCTGAAGTGCCAGGGATTTGGATTGAATTCAGCTTTCCTTTTGATTCAAAAAATCCAGACAAACTCACAGCTGAAAACCTTCCTGTCTTTCCCATGTTGAAAAGGAGGGTGAGCTGGAGTAGTAGATGGGAAGGCCTTTGCTCTCTCTGCTGGAGCAGAGTGGGGCATGGTGCTAGAGCAGCAGGAGCAGAAGATGCCTCTCATGCCTGCAGTGAAACTTAGCAGACAGAAGTTGCCCCTAAAGAGGGGATCTAGTCCCCAACAGAGGTCCCTGAGTGTGCTGTGTGTGAGCCTTTGTGAAAGTACTTTCTCTCTTGTTCTTCACCCCAGACAATTCAAATGCTCCTGGGATAGCATTATTGGAGTTGTGTTTCCTTGCATTTTCCACAACTGCCTGTTTTTCTACTTGTCTCCCCTTTTCCGTTTCCTGTTGGCACTGCATGCTCAACTCCTAACCTCTTACACACATGCACTGGATTTTTTCACTTGCTGGAGGAGGTGCTGCACAATGAGATCCATGTAGTGAGAGTTCAGTTGCTACATGTTGGAGCACGGCATATGCTAGCCAGTTTTCTCACCCACACCCCTCTCCGTGGGATTTCTCAGCACATTTGCTTCCCAGCTCCTGCACTCAACATGTGCTGCAATGTGTAGTGGAATATCTGGGTCTGAGGCCCTGCAGTGTATAGGAGGACTCTTCCTGACTTGTATTAATATTGCTGCCAGTGAAATCTGTGGCATTTTGATTGCTTTGGAGCTCCAGTGCTGCTGAAACGTCTTGCTTTCTGCTTACCCATATGACTCTCCTTTCAGCTTTTTGTCTTCACATGAAAGAGAGGGCAAAAAAATCTTTTGATGTTTTTTGAGAATATTGCAAGATATTCTCATGAAAACACCATTTCATTTGCTCAGGCTCTTGTTCATACAGACTTTCATGACTTCCAGGATTGACTATTTTAATTTGTTCCTGGTGGTGTTCCAGATTGTTTGCTAAACTGGCTGCAGATGGTTTTGAATGTTGCTGCTGCCAGAATTGTTACTAGGACTTGATCTGCAGATCGTATTTCTCTAGTCTCACGTTCCCTCTACCCTGGTGCCTGTTAAGCAGCATATGGCTTTAAAATTCTTTGCTGACTTTTAAAGCTTGCACTGGCCCTGATTCTTTTTACCTTCCTGGCCTTATAACGCTTTAGACTTTGGCTTGGGCTCATGGCTTATCTGATGTAATGGCCACTGACAGTTCAGAGCCAGCATCCAAAAACCAGGGTTGAGTATTGCTTTGGGTTTGCTCCTTGTCATACTTTTCTTTCAGTGAAATGAAGGAAATGAGTAGATTTTCTGGTTCTGTTGCCTAATATTCTAATGATTATTCCAAGCTTTACACTAAGCTTTTCTACATGGATTTACACACAGATGCAGACACACACAAAGTCAACATATAACCAGTATGCTCCTCCTTTAAAATTTAAAAGTGCAAATGAAAAAAGCTTGATTCCCAGCTGCTGTACAAGAGAACTGGTCTAATTAATTCCGGAGAGCCACTTCCTGATGTCACTAGGTGAAGAGGGATAGGTCCTTGTATATGCATGGCATGGAAAAATTTGGGAACATCATCTTCTCTTATTTACCTGCCCTTCAAATACTTTGATTACTGAAAGCTAAGGAGTGTCACTCTTAGCTGTCTATCTACTTTGTGTTGCCTCAGCTGAAAAGGAAGTATGCAAGAACACTGCCTTGCATGGGTATATTTCATCACACAATGTTTGGTTCTCCTCCTAACTAGTGAGACCCTGCTGCTGGATTTGATCCCCGCCAGATGCAGAACAAAGGACTATTAGAAGGGTACTGGGTTCTTTTCATCTGTCACTGAATGTGCTCATAGAATTTTTATTAATGGTGGTACAGCCCAAATGCACAATGGATGAAATTTTGTATTTACTGAAATCTATGGGAATTTTCTTGGTGGCTTTATTAGAGCCCAGGCTTTAAGGAACAAGGTGTGGAAGCAGAGCTGGCTTGTATTGCAAAGTCAGCAAGTGCATGTAAAGAGTTCTTATTGTCAGTAACTTAAGTGAGGATTGCAGTGGGGGTCACTGAGATGCAATCAGCGGTTGTGTCGTAGGTTTAAATCCCCTTGAGGAAGCCACTCTGCAAGCCCTAACACTTATTTATTCTTCAAGGGCTAGTTCAGGGAGAGTTCCTGTCCTCATGCTATCTTGCAGCCCATCTGGACACTGAGATGTTTGTCTCCATGTGGAAAGAATTCACAGTGCTCCCTTCTGCTCCCACCTCAATCTGCAAGACCACACCAGGACCACCCCAGTGTATCCCAATCCTTTACCTTCGTTGGCTGCAGTGCAGTTATTTCTGAGAAGATATGTACAAGTTTCTTTGTCCTGACTAGTTCATAATTTCATTTTCTTCTTAGTTTGTCTCTTGGTGAGGTCCAATATATTTTGTACTTAGTCTTTTTCATTCTTTCAACAAAGCAGAGAGTAGAACACAGGTTCTACTTTCCCTATGGAAAACCATTCCAGACTCTTTTGCTTCTTTCACTTCTTTCAGGATTGATCATAGCTGCAGATTACAAAAAATTTCTAGAAATGAACATTTAAAAAGGGGGGGAGGGAAGGGGGAATTTGACTAGGGAAAAAAGTGGGAAAAAGAGGGAAAAAAAGGGAAAAAATAGGAGAATTTGAAAACTTATGTCCATCCCTATTTAATCAGTGTGTTTTGCTTTTGTGTTGTTCTGTCAAAAAAGAAAAAAAAGGTGGGTGAGGAAAGGGAAGAAAGTATGGACATATCAGCACTTCTTCATAAAAATCCTTTTCTCAAGAAGGTTGTGTATTTAAAGAAAAAGTCAAAGTTCAGATTACTTTTTGGATCATAGAATATATTGAATTTATTCCTGTGTGGTAAATTCATCAAGGGAGAACTGTAGTACACTAAAAAAAGTTGAGTGTCCTAGTAAGGTTAGAAAGTATTGGAAAACAGCTGTAGCTATAAGGTGGGGAACACAAGAAAAAGGACATGGAAACTCATTAAAGTTCATGACAATTTGCTGCCATGATATTGAGGCCAGATGACTTATGAAGTCCCCAGGTATACAATCAGGTCAGTGATAAGTAGAAATCAGGAGTTACTTTTCTCCTGCATGTGCATCTGAAGCCTAGTGTAGGAGCATGACACATGGGACTGCAGTCAGCTTTTTAAGCAAGATGTTGAGCAATTAAAAAGAATTAGTTCTGGAGAATAAGGAAAAAGAGTAAACAAAATTGTCTGAGAGCTAGAGAAGTTACTTTCCCTTCACAGACTGGAAGCACAGTGTGTTTATTCAAGTGAAAAGGTGGATGTTGTCGTAATCTCTAATCAAACAGGTATGGCCACAGCAAGAGTTACGGCTGGAGCTCTGCCATATGAAGGTGAAGTCAGAAGAAAACATGAAACAGGCCCTAAGCAGCAGTGGCAAGAAACTACTGCAACACAATACCAAACCCCCCCCACCCAGTGATACTGCCTAAGAAAATCTAAATGCTTTTTTGTGAGACTTGTGTTCACACAAGTTTTACTTTAGTCACACATGTTACTGAGTTCACTCACTGCGTGGACACTGGATAAAATGCTGTGTTCTGAGATGTTCAGGAGAACAGACTGAGAGAGATGTTGGATCATCCTTGCCTTAAACTTTAGCAAACTCTGAGGTGACTATCTGTGTCAGACTACGTTTCTGTTACATCTTGCTTCACACAGAAAGGTAGAACAACAACCCCAAGACATTACTTGTCTTTGTATTTTAAGGGGGAAAACAATGGATATCAATATTTTTACAGAACTAGTTAAAAGGCATTTCAGCAGATGCTTTCAATTCCTTTGACTGAAGTTAAATTTCTTAACAACTCCAAATAAAATTGTTTCATTTTGATTTATTTACCTGAACATTCTGAGTTCAGGACTCAGGGGGACTTTGATTCCTCACAGGAATTGTAGTTCAAATGCAGCATCCCCATTTTTCCTCAGTGGTTTGGGGTTCCCTGTTCAATTTGACCTGGTCTGGTGTTTCAGCTTCAGGAATGTCTGTGGTGTAACTCAGACAAGGAAGTTTTTGCAGAAAAGAACTGGAGCATATATTATCTGAACTAAACTGCCATGAGATATTTCTTTGACTTTTGTGACCATGAGGTAAGTTCTAACTGATCTGGTCTGAAGTGTTTTAACCGGCCAAGTGTTTTTCTTGGAGTCAGTGTTGCCCAGTGAAGATTCAGAAACTTCAAGGAATATTATTGTTTCCTTGCAGTAAAGTTCAGTTTTGCAGAAAATGCATTTTATATGAGAAAGCATTTGTGGAAATTTCCTGACTAGTTTTATTTAAGAACTAGAGAACCACCTCTTAATTGAAAGGGGGATAGTGCCAAATATTAACACCCCCAGGGACAGCAAAACTGATTAAATATGTGTCTAATGTTCTGTTTTTAATCCAAAGGAAACTGCTTCGATGGCATACATGTTATTTTAAGTTTTTTTCATTTTCCTGAAAAAGTGTCTAAGTGAAACAGCATGTTCTTTATGCTGGGGTCCCATTCCCTCGGGTTACTCTCATCGTGCTCACAGCACATAAGTGCTGCTCTTTCCTCTGAGCCAGCAGCGTGAGGGCTAAAAACAACAGTGAAGAAAACACTGCAGTGGTCCTTGTGTGTGCCTGACTGACTGCTGGGTCGTGAGCTGCAGGGATTGGAGACCTGAGCTTTCTTAAAATTGTTCTACATTGTCCCTTCCTGCAGTTACAGCTCCTATGAACAGCCCCACTTGATGATTAAAATGGGTGGTGGAACACTAAAAATGGCAGAGTTTCATCTCTTTTCAAAATCACAGATTCACGGATTGCCTGAAATTGGCAGGACCTCTGGAGATCATTTGGTTCACTTCACCCCGCTCAAGCAGGGCCACCCAGAGCCAGTTGCCCCAGCCTGTGTCTAGATAGCTTTTGAAAGTCTCAAAAGAGGGAGACTTCACAGCCTTTCTGGGCAACATGTGTGAGTGCTTGGTCATCCTGACAGTAAAAGAGTGTTGCCTGCCATTCAGAGGGAACCTCCTATGCTTCACTTTGTGCCTTTTCTTCTGATCCTGTCACTGGGCACTGCTAAAAAGATCCTATAGCCATTGATAAGGTTCCCCTTAGGTGTTCTCTTCTGGGTGAACAGTCCCAGATCTCTCAGCCTTTCCTCATAGGACAGATGTTCCAGATGCTTAAACATCTTCAAGGCCCTTTGTTGCACTCTCTCCAGTATGTCCATGTCTCTGTCATACTGAGGAGCCCAGAACTGGGCACAGCACTCCAGGTGTGGCTTCACCACTGCCAAGTAGAGAGCATGGACCACCTCCCTCGACCTGTTGGTAATGGTTTGCCAAATGCAGCCCCGTCTACCATGTTTCATTTTAGTCAGGAGGGCACATCATTGCCTCATGTTCATCTTAGTGTCCACTGGGACCCCAGGTCCCTTTCACAGCACTCATTTCTAGCAGGGTTGCTCCCAGAATGGTGCATGGAGTTGTTCCTTCCCAGGTGCAGCACTTTGAACCTGTCATTGCTGACCTTTGTGAGGACTTCCTTATAAAACTAGGTGTTACCTGATAATAATTTTTGCTATTCAGACACAAATTGCATTAAAATAGAGTGGATAATTTAAATGAAATCATTCTAATCTTTTATCAACAGTTAGTTATGTATTCACCAGCAGCACTGTCAGAGTCATTAAAGTAGCCTATCTCCTGCCATACCAGATCCACCTTCTCCAGAAAATATCTGTGTTGTTGATCTATATGCTTTAGCAATTATGAAAATTTAATGAGGTGGAGTTATTGAGGCCTTTAACTCTGAAATAACATTGCCAAAGCTTCCAAATCTCTGCTGCCAAGAGAAGGAAAACATCTTGATTTTTATCCCTTGACTTACTACCATTGCTGCACATGCTGAGAGCACAATGTACCATCTCTGAGAAAGAAACACATCTCTGAAGTACAGACCTTTAACTTACAGACAGTGATCAGATGGTCTATTGCAATACAGCCAGGTGACTTAAGGAGATATGGATCACAGTCAAGGTTGCCTTGGTAGCTCTAGCTTTTCAATGATTTTAAGTCTGTAGGATGAGTTCTAGCAATGTTACTGTAATATCATCTGTTTTAGTGCTTATTAAGCTGCATCAAACTGCATGATTTTTCTTGAGAAACATTGCATATTTATAGGTCTGTGCATATACAGTTTTTTAAAATTAAATTTCTAACATGAGCAGCTGATATAAATCTAGGTGCAGTGCCACACACTTTATGGTACTTACTTCCTGGAAAGGCTGATGAATAATTGTGATTCTGGCAAATATATTTGCTTAGGTGACTCTAAGGCTGAAAAATGTCTTTATAATCTGGTGTTAAATACCATTTAAGAATAAGAAGTCTCATGCAAAAGTCATGTGCAAATGTAAGCAAAGGTTAAATCAAATCTGCACATCTTCTACAGAACAGAAATCCAGAGCTGAGGTCACATTAAACCACAATCCGATTCTGTTCAGAGCATCCTGAGAAAAAGCAGAAATTCTGGGAAAAACTCGTCCATCCATAACAAGCAGGTTCTTCTCATCAGTGAACATAAAACCAGAGGAAGAGAAAACACCAACAAAGCATTACTTTACTTTGACCACTAATTTGTGGATGGCTGACTGGAGATGACTGTGTAACAGCAAGCAACAAATGCTTAGTGTTTATATCAAGTAATCCAGTGAAATGGTCAAAGACAAGCCAAATCATTTACAGGAGGCTTTCAGTGTGGCAAAGTGTTTCAGAGAGGCTTTGCCAGTATGCAGCTAAGCTCTGCTGGAGATGTTGCATTTAAGTGATTCTTCATGACTGATCCTGGGCTCTGGATACAGGAGTAGAACCATGTCTTGCCTGTGTAAAAGTATTAAGTTTTTGGCTGCTGCTGTCTCTCAGATGGTTTGGAACATGGAGTTGGAAACCCATTTTGGGAACACCAAATAAAATCTCTAGAAAATAAATGCATTATATTTCCTTTCATATAGGCACCTTTAAAATATAATAGAGAGCTATTAAATTTTGAAGTCACAATAAATCAAAATTAGGAGAGGTGGGAAACCTTTTGAATATGAATGTTACAAAAAGATAAACCTAAGATTTCAGTGTGTGCATCTAGGAGTTCATCTCTGATCTGCAATGCCAAAGGAACGCCTAAGGGAGGAAGCAGAAGAATTGTGGTGATTGGCACTTGTTTCCAGATCTGCTCCTGGATTAGATTAGGACTGCTGTATTTGTGACAAGGGTTTCCTGGCCAGAAGTATGTGTGCATGAACCACCCAGGTGGCCTACATATGAACTGGAAGTGCATCCCAACCTCAGCATGTCTGATGTGCTCTGCATGTGCTGTGCAGCTGTGCACAGTCAGTCAGTCAGATGGATCCAGTACATGCTGCATTTACACTGTCATCTGCACAGCCCATAAACTACTGGGGGAATCAGACAAATGACACATGTACACAGTGTAGGATTTCTGGTTGCTTTTGGATTTCCTGCATCCTAAGATTCATTATGGAGGTAAAAAGGGGACATGCCTGGGACAACCCAGATACATGGTTCTTTCTTACGTATGATATACCCAAAAGGTGGTTTTTTTAGAAGTTGGGAAATACCTGTTGTGCATTTATGGACTGGGACACGGTATTGTATGAGCAAAACCAATGCTTTTTCACCCAATGAAAGAAAGCAAGTGTTTAATACATGACTCCTGGGCCAAGCTGAGAATGAAATCATATCAAAGCAAAAATGCACCACTCAAGCAATGCAACATAGCTCCCAGATGCATAAACCTTTGGAGTAAAATAAAACCACATGATCCCCATTCATAAAAGCAGCCTTTGGTGGCATTTGCTCTGCCTTTGGCTTGCAAACATTCAAGTGTGAAAGCTTTTGTTCATGAGGCTATCTGTAGGGATGTGAATACTCCTACACATGCACTGCTGATATTAAAAAGTATATAGGTATACAAACCCCTGTGTAAATAGGCATCTCCTATAGTGATTCTCTTGAAAGCTTCATTTTAGGAGTCAGGAAGCAGGTACTGTATGTTTTGGATGAGCAAAGGCAGACTTGGAGAAACAGAGCAGATAAGCAGTTCATGTAAACTGCTATTATACAGAAGTATTTGAAGAAATGCGTGAAAATGAACTCTGTACTTTGGTAAAGCAGTGTCTGGGAAAGGGAATATAAAGGAGATGATGCATTGCTCGTAGTGATAGGTGTGCACAGTTTTCAGCTGTTTGTAAGGTAACATTTTGTTGTTCACAAGGAGAGAGGCTTGAAAGATTTACAGAAAGGAAATTCACAATAAAAATGCAGCGAGTATTTTTTGCCAATGGCAGAACCTCTTGCAGCATGTTTCTTTCCCTTGTCATTTCAATTCAAGACCTAAATGTTATTCACTGACACACAAACTAACAATGACATTTTAAAGCTTGCACAGTGCACATGCATCCAGCTCCCCTAGGAAAAGTCAGGCAAACACCTGATGCCTGCTGGGAATTTCGCTGTGGGTGCCAGACAGCTGCTGCCCATCAGTGTTTCCAGGTGTGCTTATTCGGTTGGGAGGTCGCTCCAGCTGCAGACACAATCATAGCAGGGACTCAGGCAGGCTGCAGAGACAGAGGACATGCTCAGATTTTGCTGCTTGGGCTGCCTTGGTTTTGCCCTGATTTAGAGCACCTGGCTTGTTTCAGAATGCAGATGTTTGCTCTGTTGCCCAAGAACCAGCACTTCATTCCCTTTATAATGAGCACTGTGACCTGGGGGAGTTATTAAATCTCTGGTTCAAAAGAGTCTAGTTTTTCTCTCCTTTTGTTTCTCAGCTGACAGTATAAAGTTCACAAACAGATTAGTGGAAGGAATATATAGAAATTAAAAACTTAATTTTCAAACTCCTCTGAGTCAAATCTAATTGACAATTTGAATTATAGCCTGCGCTGTTCTTTGTTTCATTTTTCTTTGGGGAAATCCCTGATTATAGTTTTGCTTTGTCCTTTACTATAATTTTACAAGCCTATATTTAAAAATTATTCTGAAGCAACTTCTAGAGGCTGAAGCAATTTTAGGACTACTGCAGTGCTGGTGTGAGACCATGCAATATTCAAAATTGAAAAGATTATACCTTACTCAGGAGACTAGGTACCTTTTTTAAGACCACCAATTTAATTAAAAAACACAGGCTCTATATTAGCAGCAAGCTTACGGATCACCATATGCCAGTCAAACATAATGAAATACATGCAAATGTTTGATGGTGTATTCTTTTGTCTCTGAAATTAGCTATTTCAGTGAACAATTTCTCTGCTGTATGTGGGGATTTACTTTTTTTTCTCTTTATATTTAAAAAACAGTGCCTATCTGAGTGCATAGCTTTTGAATGATAAAAAAGGTAAGAAATAATCTATTGTCAACAATGCTTTCTTTACAGCTTAAGGCTTGGAATTCTTGTCTTCCATCATGAATGTCTGCATCGTGCACAACATCGACATCACATTGAGGTGTCCTTTTCCTGTAAACACATTTCTGCCTTTGGAGGTTGTTTGCATTGAAGGGGAAAAAAGTCATGAAATTGAAGCCCTGGAGAAAATCACTTATGCTCAAGAAACACATTTCAGCCTTTCTGTCTGAACAGGTTTGTTTTCAATTCCAACTTCATTCTTCATCACTGTCACCCATCCGCTCGGCCATTTGTGTTTGAGGAGTCGGGACAGGAGAACGTTTGCTCTTTGTATTGCTGCCACAGTCAAGAGCTGAACCAGAACCTGCAGAGCTGTAATGTAACAGCTCCACTGACTGCTTCTGAGAATCTTAATAAAAGCAAACTAATTTTAAGTAAGGGACAACCCCACAACTGATAAATGTGCAAATAGAGCAAAATATATTGAGAAGAAAATCTGGAGTGTGAACCTGATGTGAAGACAACTGCAGAAACAATCTTTCTGATTAAACATCTGATAAGAAAATAGAGTCTTAAGACAAGTTCTTCAGGACGTCACCAGTATATGACACTAAATTTATGCCAAAGGGAAGGAGTTATTAAGTTCTTTTCTTCTACAGAAAATTGTTATGTTATTATTGCAAGGCCTTTGTAAAGTTTTTTAGTATAATTTTCAGTACATTATCTGAAAATAGTGTCTGTCTAAAGATACTATTTCTATCAGTACAGAATTATCAGAAGTTCCATAATGACCAAAATAATGTAGTTTAAAAGGATCTCATGAGGAAATTACTTTTTAAATTAATATATCAGATTTTTTTTTCTTTTGTGAATATGACCATGCTTTGCTTAGTTATTACATTTGCTGGTGCTCTCAGCTTACCCTGGAGACATGCCATCATATTCTGAATGAAGTCTATTCCTTCAAATACATTCTGGTAACAGTGATAATCAAAGTATTTCCAAAGACCAAAAGGTGCTTGTGAAAGAAAGGCTTAAATCCTAGACCTGATGAGACTTTGTTTTTCAAAAGTCACTTTTCATACCTATTTTTGTCTAAGTTATTTTCTCAAATTATAGAAAACTGTTATAATTTAAAATAACTTGTTATAATTTGTTATAACTTAAAATAACTCTATTTTGATTAACATGAAGCTAGAATGTCACATTTATTAAATGTCTTCAATTACATCATCCCTGTAGTCCCACATATACAGAAAGATTATTTCCAAGTAAAGCGCTATCCCCCTTTTTTTTGGAATAGAATCTAAAATTTAGATTCTATTCTTGCTAAATCACATAGAAGAAGAGTCCCAAGTAAAGCGCTATCCCCCTTTTTTTTTTGGAATAGAATCTAAAATTTAGATTCTATTCTTGCTAAATCACATAGAAGAAGAGAAAATACATTCAAGAAAAGGTAGTGATAAAATACATGTTTTTACTATAGCTGAGCCACAGGATGTCACTGTTCCTCTTTCACAAGAAACAACCTTCAGCTGTGAAAGTAGACCAGATTCTTCTTAAAATTACAAAAATGCACAAAAATGACATAAAAAGCACAGAAATTAAGTCAGACATTTCTTTTTGTATGTGTGAGTCAATCTAGGCAATGTGTTGCCTATGTAGAATAACAATTTAATATTCAATTCAGTCTCATCATGTACCAAGATTGATATATTTTTGGTACATCCCTCCAGACAGAACTGACACATATCAGTATGTCCCATATTGCATAAAGAGTCAGGCAGAGCTGAATAGAGTTCAGGCGAAAGTTAATGTAAGACATTAAAACTTCTTGTAGCCTTCCCTAGTTAGCACTGAATTTCTAAAATTTAGCACCCTTTGCAACCACAAAGCTGGATCTTGACAAACACATGCTGCTTCTAGAGGTTTAATATGATCCCTTCATAAGATCCTTGGTTGCCTTCATATCTAGAGTTCCCCATCCTAGATGTCCCAGGAGGAAGTGGAAATTAGCTCAGAGAGGCTTTAAGATGTCAGTGTGCTTCAGGCAGTGTTTTTCGTCTGAGGGCATTGCAGAATAAACTCCTTTTCACTTGGCCATTCTGACGCCTTTCTTCACACACTTCCATGTGTCTGTCTGAGGATACTACTTCTATCAGTAGGGGATCATCAGAAGTCCTATAATGACCAAAATAATGTCATGTTAAAGGGTCTCATTAGGAAATTACCTTTTAAAACAATATATGAGGTCTATTTTATCCAAGTCTTTTCTCATTGCAGTACATGGGGCAACTCCCTCACTCACTTCAAATCTCCTCCGAAAATACCTTGTTGAAAACTCCAGTAATATTGATCTGCCAGTTCACACAAGCCCAAATCCAGTTTTTTTAATTGCCATTGGCTATTAATTCCATTTTCAGACTTCTTGCATTTTCTTAGGGATTTATTGTGTTCTTTCTGAATTATTTCCCTATCCTGAGCACACTGCACACAATACATGGTGAAGGAATCGGATTAGTGGCAGAGGTTTTAAAAAATATTGTGTGTGGAAGATGACTTCTCTCTGTTTTTTGTGGAATGGCTTGTGTGAAATGGAGGCATTCTGCCATATTTTACTCACCTTTCTGGTTTCTATACTTTTCTTCTCACAGCTTTGATAAAATGGACTCATCTATTTTCATTCCTTTTGTGGGATGGCATGTAAAATATATGGAAAATGTGTAGGAAGACTTTTCACAATCACCAGTTTCATCCCTGCAGCCCACTTAGATCTCGAACTGAATCACACCCCATCTTCTACATGTCTGAAATAATTTCCATACTGTTCTTTAAAATGGCAGCCAGGAGTCAGTGAGAGGCGGGTGCAGAGACATGAAACAGAAGAGAGTGCAGTACCTGCAGAAATCTTTTTTCTGAAATCAATGTCTACATCATCTGGCATCTCTGTCTGAAATCTAGATTTTCCTATCACTGAGGAACTCCTAAAAATATTTATGCTTTTAGTGTTCTTTCTAAACAATGAGGGTATTTTGCATGAATCTGTCTGTGTAGATACTCTTCCAAAAAAATAGAGGAGGTAGCAGTTTGGGGTGAGGGATTGTGTGGTGGTTAGCAAGACATATGGTGTGCAGCATAAGGACCTTACTGGATACAACTCAAGGCAGTAGCAAAATTCCCACCCACACCAGCAGATCCAAACCTGGCCCATAAACACTTTCTTGATTTGAAAAACCATAGTATAAATGACTTTCTGTTTTATAAACGGACTCTTTAATTTCCCCTAAATAAGGGTTATTATGAATGCCACTGAGCTCTCCTATGCCAATGGCATCTCATTGCCATAGGAGCTAATGCACCTGAAATGTGAGGAAAATGTATGACGTTTAAGAAGGGTTTGTAGGACCTAAGCTTAATAGGTGGTGACAAGCATTTCCCAGAAATATTTAAATATTTGGGGGAATATTTAGCTGAATAGCACAGAGGTAACCATAGGCTGAATAGCAAGGTTACAGTATTTAATCTGTTGATGCAAGTTGGCTGGATGACACATTTGTTCCTTGAGCTTCCTGTTTCCACAAACAGGAGGAGGAAAATTGCCTCCAAACACTCAATCTGTGCTCCCTTGGGTCAGCCCATGCTACTCTTGCAGAGTAACTGGGTGTCTGACACAAGTGTGGCAGATACATCTTCAGGAGCTTCAGGAGGGCTAAAATATAAGTAGCAGCACGGAAGACATGGAAGCACAGATATCAGCACAGGCTACCAGCTAAACCCTCCTCTTGTGTGACCAAGTTCAGCTCAGGGTCTCCACTGCAGTGTTCCTGGGGCTGCAGAAATGTGGCATCTTTGCTGCAGTCGTATCCTGTGGCGCAGTAATAAGTTGTTCTGTGACAGCACTTTCATTGGAGCTTTTCTCCATATACACTGCTGTCAGAATATGCAAACAAACACACAAACAGTCCTAATTCACAACAGACACAGTTATGGCATCAATATTTTTTTCCTTTTCCAGACCCCAGACCATTTGTCAAATTCTACTTTGCTTTGAATGAAAGCAGAATTTTCTCCAGAAGGAAAGATAAAGGAGATCCCATTAGGTTGAAGACGAAACACTGTAGGGAGTGTGATGGGGTTACGAAACACTTCAGTGTCTTTTTTTCAGCTGTATTGATTTTTTTTTTAAATTTCTATTTCATTTTAAATGAATAAAAATAATTTGTAGGCCTTAGGACCCTCAGGGGTACTGAAGCCTGCAGCAAATTTAAGCATACTTATACTTCAAAGTTAACTGGGCTTTCTCTTTTATCAGACTAGTTAGTGTTGCAGGGGGGAAATTCCAGGGTATTTTTCACTGGAGATAAGCATGGAGGAAAAGTGCTTGACTACCAGCAGAAATAAGGTGTCTTTGAAATGTTACCTTTTTTTATATATGGCTGTTCCCTTTAATACCTCCTAAATCCTCTGTTGTCCAGACAGTCACAGCTTCAGTCAATATGACCTGCACCGTTCAAAATCTCTCAAAATCTGAGCAAATGGGCACTCTGAGGGCTTTCAGATCCAATGAGTTTTGGTTTTGGGGATCTTAGGGATGTGTGGAAAGCTGTTCTTGTTTGAAGGGAAAATTACTACAGATTTGTTTGATATGTTATGGCTGGACAAGAAGATCCCACTGGAGATGTGCGCCCATCTGTGCAATGTGTCAGATGATAATGTATATGAGGTCTTAGTCAGTAAGTGAGTGTCCAAAGCACATACTTAGTGCTTTCAGTGTTGTTGTGGAAGCAAATTAAGAGCTTGGATGGAAAATCCTAAATTTGACTCATAGTCTAGCCAAGATTGATGGGTGAAAAGAAACAGATTTCTTGGGTTTTTAAGTGGCAGAAACTGGAAAGCCAAACCCCATTTTTTGAAGCTGGAGCATTGGTACTGATCCATGGAGGCCACAGGTGCTTGATTGCTGCCTGCTTGGGGAGTTCTGCCAGAACTTAAGGGACAGAAATTTGTTTGGTGCTGATGGCATCTTGGCAATTCCCAGTGTCAGGCACTTAGTATCCTCAATACCTCAGGCACCTCCAAGATAAAGCAGCAAGTGAGGGGAGTAGACATAGCTGCCAAGTCCCTTCTTGACTCTTCCTTTACCTGAAAATTTTATAAATAATTTTTCCCAGCTCCTTTTTCTCCAGTATTGAGAGTATGTTGGAACAGTTACTGATGAAAAGAAACGAAAATAAACTAAAAGAAAAGAAAGAAAGAAAGAAAGAAAGAAAGAAAGAAAGAAAGAAAGAAAGAAAGAAAGAAAGAAAGAACGACCCAGCTTCCTGTTTAAATCTTTATAATCACCTGAAGGGTGGCATTTCTGTTGTGCTGAATGAGGTCATTCTCAACTGGGTACAAATAGCAAGAGAACAAAATAAACACCTTGGTTCACTTCAAAACCCATGATGAAGCCACATCAACAGTTTTGCATATTTCTCTCCCCTCAGAAGTACACAGGCTACATTTTTTGAGACCAGTACTTCACAAGCTTCTTAAAATAAACAGGGTGCAAAAGAGAAGGGAATATCATTGGCTGGATACTAATGTCCTTCTTGCTTAAGCTAGCAGGTCTCATTATGGTTTTTTGCATCTTTCAGCTTACTCTGACCAAAGTCCAGCACTCAGTGATATTGTGCTCATTTATTTTGTGGACTACATCTCTATAGGCTTGTTAAACATGGACTGGATAATGCTTATTCATAGATTTACTATATTTAACTTCATTTCTTGTACAAATGTACAAGAAAATACATCTAAGTATTTCAGACTTCTTTGTCATGAAACTAAAATAAAATCAATCTAAGCCACAACTAATTTCAACCATCAGCAAAACGTGTTTTTCATTCGCCCTTTCAAGGCCTTTCCTGCAACAATCCCCAAGTCTTTAAGGCAAACACTGTACTGGGAAGATCATTAATACATTTTTTTTTTGACCAAGTGGAGGAAGCAAGTTCAAAGAAGAAGGATTCCCACAGAGAACAAACTATCCTGTGAACGTCTGAGCTACTGGAGTCAGAGTTTCTATTAAGCTATGTCTTATGGTTGAGTTTGGTATCTAAAAAGATGCTATTTTGATTAACATTTTGGGGAAAATTGTTTTTTGCTTTTTGGGATTTTTTCCCCCTTCCCCATGCTTCCCGTCCTCCCCCGTGCCAATGATAGAACCATGAAGTCTCTGTCCAGAATAGATTCTTTGGTTGGTTTCACATGGCTGTCTCATAGAGGCTCTGTCCTTAACTTCTCATATTTTTTAAATATGTTAATTACCTTTGAATCCCTGCATCTGTGTCAAATTTGATTGAATCAATCCAGAAGGATCAAACCCTTTGTATTTGTGTGGGAAGCTGGATTTGCAAAACACCTGGAGACTCTATTTTTAGGAAACCAGATTCTTTAATAATCTCCCTTTGTAAGTGATAAGAGATGACCATTCTTTGCTGGCTGTGGCTAAAGCAGTATCCCACAGGTGTGGGATCCCTCCTCTACACAAGTATGGTATGAATATGATGTAGCTTGATGAGGTATCTAGATACAAAATGAGAGATCCTACTTGCAAGTAGGATCATTTTAGACAGGAAGCCAGATTTGCTGTCACTCACATTACTCTTTGCCCAGTTGTGGCACCAAAGCTGACTTCAAAGGTAGCTCTGTCAGCGATCCCACCACCAGTGATTCCCTGGACTGAATGGTTTCCTTTCCTGTGGGGCAAACTGCTAAGTGACTCAGACTGTGCAAGACCCTTCCTTGTCACCTACATGTTGCCTTTGCTCCTCACTCATCTCAAGACTATCTTTGTAAAGAAACCTACTGAGTTTCCAAACAACCAAGCAGTTTTCTCTTCCCAGCCTCCCTGCCAAAATATCTGTTTTAGAAATCTAAGAGCAAGGTTGTCCTGGGGACATCTGGCTTCCCTTGTGGTGCAGCACCACCTCATGACTGATGGCTAGAATTTGACAACACTGTGGAAGATCCAGAAGTTTATTCCCTTTTGTGGGAAACAGTAAAAAAATTATAAAGTGGCAAATGAACAAATAGAAAGGAGGAGGTAAACTCCAGGAGGATCACCTCAGGGCTGAGCATTGCAATTCTCTGCTTTTTAAACCACATCCAGCCCAGAGTGACTTGTTTTGAAGCACTTAAAAATGCAACTGAGTGGAAATTGCTGAACAAAACATGCTATAATGAACATGGGAGTTCCACTGAAGTGAGAAGCATGTTGCACACTGTTTTGTCTACTGACTAATGCCACAGTCTAAGGGACAGGCATCACATCAAACAGAGGAGAGCAAGAAAAGTGGCAATCCCCACTCACCCCAGCTGTGCTCTCTTGGCTCTGTATTGAATATGGTGATCGTAGTCTGGCAGAGCTGTTGTAGAAAATGAGGTCTGGAACACTTAAAAACATTTTGGAGTGAATTCTGTTTATTAAACACCACTGAGACCTTTTATATCAATTTTCAATCCTTTCAATAACTTGTTTTCCAACAGCACTAAATCACCCACCTCTTCTTCAGATCTTAATTAGGCCATCAATTAGGTAAATCACATCTGCTTGTCCTTTTTACTACAGTTCCCTGTGTACAGCAGCTCTGGATATTTTAGAGTATGCATCCATGTTGGCAAAGCAAGATTGGCACTGCTCCCAATGCTGTTGCCACCCTCCCTCTGTTTTTGCAGGGGTGCACACAGATGCAGCAGCATTGAGGATCACTTCTGCTGCAAATGAGTTGGGTCTGAACAAGGGAGTTACTCTTGGCTGAAAACCCGTTAGTATACAGAAGTATAAACAAAATCAGCAATAAACGTGATCAGTTTGCATGACTCTACACTCAGACTAATGATGAAATAGTTGCCTGGGCTTAAGCAGCTGCCAACTGCTGTCACTGCCTATTCCATGTTGTGTACAACTTTTCCGTGGCATGGAGAAGGAGGAACTGCTTCAGAGAGGATGCAGGTGTTGACTCACACACACCTGGCACGTTAGGAGGATGTACCTCCTTCCCTCTGCAGGCCCACCCTGCTGCTGGCAGGTGGAGTGTCAGGAGCTGAACAGCTCCCCGTGGCTCCTCGGTCACACATACTGTGTGCAGGGTGCCAGGGACATTCCTGCAGGGCAGGCTCTCCCTCCTGCCTCCAGCCCTACTGCACCTCTCTCCTGCCATTTCTGTAGGCACCAGCTGCTTATCTCGCTTGTTTGCAATGGGGCTGAGCCCACCCAGGGCTCTCCCTTGGTTTGTTAGTCCTGACCAGGGTCACACTGTGAGTCTTAAGTTCTTGCTGCTGTAGGTGGTATCAAGAAGCTCTGAATCCTCCTATGCCGAATCTCTCTCACTCATCAGATGGCTTTCACTTCAGTATCTCACAAATTCAGGGTTTTTGTCTTACTGGACAGAACTGAAGAAAGAACATTCAAGTGGGTGAAGATGGCAAAATCTGTCTTTGAGAGTATAGATCCTGACTCCTCTCATCTGGGCTCCTCACAGTCATTGCTACTAAGGAAATAAAAGTATGGAGTGGATGTAAAAAACTACTACTTAAAACTCCCCTCTCAGAAAGAAATGTACTTATTACATTTCCTACACTTGAAAACTACTCACTAACATAAAAGGCAGTGTGTAATTGGTCCTTCACATTTAATTTGCATGTGGAACATAATAATAGCATGCATATTACCAAAGAAAGCAGGTTTTACAAGGACTCCTTTAACAACTTAAAAATGTTGGATGAGACATGTTAAAATTATACTAGGCCTTTCAAAATCCAAAAAATAAGTTGCAATTTTTAGGCTTCAGAAGTTAAAAATTTCTATTTTAACATTGCATCTAAGACTATTTTGTTGCACTGTGTGTGCACTTTGAAGGTGTTTCAGGTGCGCTGGTGTCATGATGCTGCAGTGAAGGAGGGTGCCATTACCTGAAAAACCCTTTCTAAAAAATGTGAGAATCTGATAGAATGTGTTTCAGCAAAGAAATTATTTCATTCCAGTTCAATGAAATGTGAGTTTAGACAGCTGTATTTATGGCCCAGGATTCCTCTGTGATGCTGGGTAAGCTATATAAAACCTTATTTTCCTCTGAGGATCACTAACCTCTTTGCTCCTTTCTTTCTGGTCTCCAATTGCAAGTTTCTTAAGGCCAAGCTAACAGAGGTGCAAAGTGTTCACAAAGGTAGAACTGATGGATTGGAGCCATGAGAGGATTGGTTATAGGCTGAAAATTGCAGTATCCTGAAATATCAGGAGTCATCATCTCCAAAGGAAGGATGTTCATCCAAAGGAAGGACCTGGCACTTACCTGTGACTCAGTTCCTCAGAGGTTAAATTGTAGGGGTGTCAGGAATGCCATATAACTGGCATTTTTAGTACCTGTGGAAGAACCAGAAAGAAGAGCTCTGTGAGAACTGAAGATGTGATCACTATCTAATTTGAATAATGTCTGCTAAAGTAGTTGTGGGAGTGCCTGGCCGTGTGCTGAATGGGAAATACTGAAGAAGGTACTGGGTGAAAACAATGAATGGGATGTTTTCTAGGATGAAAACAATGTGGCTGCTCCATTTGAGTGCTAAGCTTATGCAGTGGGTGTGCAGAGGGGCATGCCACACCTTCATGGGCAAAATAGACATCCTTGATGTTTCTCTGGGCAAGATCTACACCCTAAATCCACCTGGACTTTATTAAGTTAGGGAATATCTGAGGCATTACAAAATTCATCTTTTTGATGTAAAAGAATGTCACATATATAACATAGGCAAACCACATCACTCCACAATCTTCTGGAGAGCAGCAGGTGGTACTGCAATGAGGGATTGAGCTCTACTGGAAGCTGCAGTACACTAATGGTTCCAAGACTCATGGCAGCATAATTTTGGCAATTAATCAATCTCTCATTTTCTTCCATGTTTTCTGCCCTGTTGATTGCCACTCTTCAGTCTTCCCTTTTCTCTTTTGAGATGGCATGGATCACAAGAGCAAATATCACACAGGTATCAAAAGGGCTTTCCCTTCCTCTCCTCTCAGCAAAAGAAATGCATTCCCAGGAATCCTTACCTGTCTCTGAGAGGACTGTGAGGGCTCTGGGAGCATCCCCCTCTGGGGATCTGGCTGCCAGCCCAGGGCTGGCATAGAGACAGGGCAGCCTTGGCTGATCCATTCCTTTGGAGGCAGGGGAAGGTGGTCCTAGAATGCCTAAGCTCCTGTCCAGCCTTGGCCACCACTTTCCCCAGGGAGGTGGCTGATGCCCAGGGCTGGGTCTGCCCAGGCTGCCCTCTGTCCTACCCTGTCCCTGGCTGGGGCAGTGGGGCATGACTTGCTGTGAGGGAACGCCCAGCCCATGCAGTGCATTTACAGGGAGAGAGAAAAATTTCATCAAAAATAGCTTGCTCATATTCCTTTTGATTTTTTTTAAATCAATTTCCATTTTAAAATACCAGTAAGAAAATGTTCTGAGAAGTTTATACCAGTACATGTAATGTACAGTTTGGAGTTAAATGTGACTAAGAAAATAATTTTTGAATCCATATACAAAACCAATGCACAAAAGTTGACCCTTTCTTCTAAAATTAAGTCTTTTTTCCACTCTGTTCTCCTGACCACAGCTGTGTCCAGGTGAATTCTGGTTTGCAAGGCTGGACATCATGAGACCATTTATTCTTCTGGTGAGAACAACATTGTCTAGCTCACTGGTTTGCCATGGAATTTTATTGCAGCAAGGATCAGTTGAGCCACAGACCCTCCAAGTTAAGTCTAGATCACTCCAGCCTTTTCCTGGAGGGGAATACAGAGGTCTCCTTTCTCCAGATCAGGTCTTCCCTGGTGCCATTTCACACAGTATTTTTGAAGAGGCACAACTACTTTTGAAAGTTTCCACCTTCTTCCCACCAGCCTGTTGTCTGCATCTGTCTGCCTGCTTGTCCTTACTTGTGCTGATTTAATGGGTTGTGAGAGAGCAATGTCGAACAATCAGGAGAAGGATTCAGGACACAGACACACATGACTTCCTTAAAAAAATTAGCACATTTTTTAAACTCAAATTCTTCCTGTGTATCCCAAGATGGGAGAGCTGGCTTCAGCTTAATCAGGATCACAGCCACAGAGATGTTATTGTCTGTATTGCCATGAAGTAGATTCTGCCATCCTCAACTGTTAATTGCCTTCTGTGGTCGTGTATGTGACAAGCTACTCCAATCTGTTTTTAACACTTCTTCTAGTGTTAAAAAACTCTATGTTAATAATGGGAAAGTTCAGGGCTGTATAGAACATTCAGAGAAGTACTTCAGAGAAGTACTACCTGTCCCTTCTTTTGGAACACTCTTCCTAATATACTATACTAACATATATATACTAACATATAACTGTACCAATAGTTATATGCCCAAGTCTTTTTCCTTCCTTGTCTCTGTATTTGCTGTGCTTTCCAAATGCTTGAAGTTATGAGTTTCACAAAACTCAAATGTTTCTCCAGCCCAGCTGCTTGAATTCTCCAGAGGTTTTTTCCTGGCCTCTCTCAGCTGCAGGAGGGGAGACTGCTTCTTCTTTAAATTCCCAGATGAGTCATGATAAAAATAGTGTGGCATTTATATTCATACTAATGCACCTGCAGTATCATCTCTCTCCCAGCTATGAGGCTGCAAATTTCTGCACTTATCAGTGCATAAGTTGAAATGCTTATAAGTCTTTGCCAGCATAAAACATGTCTGCAATTCTGCAAGCTCAGCAGAAACTCTACAGGGAGACAGAAGAAAGTGTATGTCCTGAACAGTCCTGGCTGATGGGAAATTCATACAACATGATACAAGTTACTCACATTCACATGATTAGATTTAGATTTAAATCATGTGATTTAAAAGTTTTTTGGCCAGTCTCCAACATATTTTTATGTTCATACAATGTTAGTTTCTCAATAATATGTTAGTTTCAGTTATTCTTTTTTTGAGTTCACCTACTTTGTTCTAGATCACATTTGTCAGTGCTAGTTCTAATTTAATCTCCAATAAAAGTATTTAATCATAATTTCATAATATCTAAAATTAATTGTTAATCTACTGTGCCACATTAAGACATCAAGCTTGACTATGCTTACTTTAAATTAATAAATACATAATTGCAGGATTTTGTATTTGATTTGATTCTGTCTAGTCAATGGCAACCCCTCAACACTGTTCTTGTTCTTCTCCCATCCCCCCAGGCTCAGCCTGCTGCTCATGGTTCTGTTTGATTCTGACAGCTCTGTGCAGGTCCTGGGCCCATAAGCAAACTGTGTGGCTTTCAGGTCCAATACAAAACCTTTGCTTCTGCTGCTATTTCTTGCTAACTTAAAAGGTCTGCTGATTCTGGGACATTTCTGAGGACATTTTCAAAACCACTGTAAGTTACTTTTGAGCCTCAACCTAAAAATGGAAAAGAGTTTTGACAGTTTTGAAAATTCATTTCCTCCTTTATCTTCTGTGTAACCTTATTGCTTGCTTCATGTTCAGTCATTGAATCTTGGTGCACGCAGCAGAAATGCTTGTGTAGACGTGCAGCTGGTGGATTCAGTAATTGTAGATCCTGCTTGAATAAACAAAGACTCAAGGGGGAAAAAAACGCGACCAAAAGCACCTTTGGGGACACTTTAAATGTATGTCACAATCTCACAATCTCCTCCAAGTTAACAAATTGTGTTTTAGAACTGTGTTTGGTAATTATTGCATTCATACCTCAGAAGTAAGACCCAGGCATTATGGTTGGTTGGAATTCATCTGAATAAATAGCAGTTTGCCACATTCTTAACAAAAACATTATTCATTAGAACTATTACGTATTAGCAGCCCCGAATAACATTTGGCAATTGCTTTGGGTCTGTGTTTCTAAAAGGTCCATAGATGCATACAAATTGCTCAGTGCGCTAATATAAAACAGGAGCAGTAATGAAATGGTAGAGTGAGTATTAAGCTCCAGGACTGCAGTTTTATTCTGCAAAATGTTCCTCTTGCAATTTGTAAACATCTTAGAAACTCGGGTGTTTTTAAGCTATTTAATGATTGTTAGTTGTAAGACTTGATTTGTATTTGCTGCCTGTCCCGCTGCAAAAGACATTACTGGCAAGCTGAGTTGGTCAGATGATTTTGAGGCATTGCAACAATAAGCCCTAGGTAGTTTAGAGGATTCAGAACACAGATTCCTGCAGGTGGCTATCAAAAAAACCCTCTGAAGAAAGTGGTCAGATGGGTGCTATTGTTAGTAGTGCTGACTGATAGGGTAGAAGGAAGTGCATAAGTTCAATGGGAGACTTGTCAGGTTCTGTAAAAGAAATAATAACTCTTCAAATCTTATGTGGTCTCTCTGCTCCATGCATGCCTCTAGATTGTAGCAAAAGAAGGCACTTTGAATGAGCCAGTAAATGACTACTCTTTCAAGAAGCTTACATTATATCCCACTCATATGCGGTGTAGCCAGGAAGAAGAGAAAATTGTCCTTATCCTACACATACTATCACAGAAAAGGAAAGGAGGCTCCAACAAAAGAATTTCTGGGATGTCAGGATATAATATCTGGACACTTCTGGACCTTTAGAGAATTTAATTATGAACACTGCTGTGAGATGTTTCTACTTCCCAAAGAACAGAAAAAGCCAGACACACTTCCTTAAAGATATTGGAAATGCTTACATTCTATATCAGACTAAACTGCTTGCTCACGATCTTTCAAAAAGCCTCTGAATGAAGAAGAAGCTGGATTTTGTTGTCAAGTTCATGACTCCAATTCAACCTCTGAAATCTGTACATAATCTACTGACCAAATAAAGGATACTTCCTTTATTGAAGTCCAAATGGTTTCCAAAGCATCTGCTTACAGTTCTGTCAGCAATCTGGAGGATACCTTGCAGATACCTTAAGGCAGAAGTAAAGACCAAGAGCCATGGATTTATATATGTGACAAAGTATGAGAAATTAATCTCCAATGTCACCAACGTGAAAAGTTGGAAGGAACAATATATTTTCTATAAAGTGAGAAGACTAGAGTGCTCCTTCTTGTGTTATCAATTTAAAAATGTTTTAAAGAAAGGCAAGACAACAGCTTGCCTTAAACTGATTTCTAATACAATGGTATGAGATATTTGAATGAAGAGAAGGACTAAAGGAGGGAACAGGGAAGAAAAGCATGTCAATACCCAGTTGTTTCTTGTATTTCTGGGTGATAATGGTCTGAGGGTATGGGCTTGGTGGAAGAGTGTTTGGGAGAACAAAAATGCCAAGAAAAGAACCTGAACAGAAAGTGCTTTTCCTCTGGTGTTTTTGTCAGTCTTGCTAATACCTATCCCTTAGGTTGCTCTCAGGGCAGCCAGGATTCCCCTGTCCTTAAAAGCACTGTGACACTGGGGCTCTACTCCAGATCAGTTCAGAAGCAGCCAGGCACATGAAAGATTATATTAGTAACAAATACGTCCTCCTTAGTATTGGAAGTTTTTTGCTCTTGCTGTTAGGAGGAAAACATTGTAAATGAAGTGTTTATTGCTGTAATTCTCTTATATGACTCTCTTGTTTGTTTACCATCAGTATTTTTGGAGATTATCTAACAGAATCCAGAAATTCACATTTCATAATCAACACTTAATTTCTGTTAGGTTTAAGAAGGATTTTATAAGGTTGTGGTAACAGAAAACACTTAGACTTAGCATTAATTCCATAGCAGTACAGTAATCATGAAAGGTATGTGAGTGGGATAGAGAATTATAATTTATTGCCTTTGAGCATCTAATCTGAACTGAAATTAGCACATTTTTACTAAGGTTTCCAGTGATGAAGTATTTAGTTATTGGCACAGCATCACATTTCTATGTTTTAGAAATGGGCGTTGTCTCGTTTTGGCTGGGATACAGTTAATTTTGTTCACAGTATCTGGTATATTGTTGTATTTTGGATTTAGGATGAGAACTTGCCTTCTGTGTTCCTGTTTCAGGTTTCCTGTTCAGTTTTTACAGAAAACCAGTGGCTTCACCTGTACTTTTCCACTAGCACTCAGTTCTAATTCACTCAGTATCATTCACGCTTTTATAATCGGGCCACAGAATTAGCAAAACAAATTTTAAATGCAGCCATGAACAGAATAAGAGGAGGAAAAGAGGAAAACTGCTGTATTAGATGAGACTGCCCTTCACCTTGAGATGCTCTTTGGGCACACAAAGCAAGTAGGTGACACACAGAGCTCAGGTCTCATTCCCTATAGCATAGGTCAGAGCTGCCTCCAACAACAGCTGGCAAAGTCACTGCTTATCATTTCTTACAGGGGCTAAAAGGCTGCTCGGAGCAGGAGCTCATCCCTCTGAGCCTCTGTGTCCACTCATTTGGTAACACAACACAAGGGAAAATGGGACCTCTCACTTCCTCTCCTTGATGGGTGTAAAAGCACTGTTGGAAAGGGAAGACCTTGGATTACAAGGGCAGTAAAAAAAACGGCTAAAGGAGCATGTAGTTTTTCTGTCAGGTGAAGATTGATAATTACTGTTTTGGGATCCCCTTTTTTATAAGGAATTTTAAAAACCTAAAACAAACAACCCAAACCCCATGGAGAAACTATTTTTATGCTTATTGGTATTCTTTATTATACAACATTGATCAATCTCAGAATTCTTTTAAATGAAGTGTGGCCATTTAGAAAATGCTGAGAAATTCAAGGTTCCACTTAAATAGTGCTAGTTACATGCATCCACATACAGTAAAATGTCTGTTAGGCACTATTCACAGCATATATAACAGATCACCACTGAAGGAGTGACAGCCATGTAGAGACTGTGAACAAACCCATCAAGAGTACTTCTCTCACTGTACCTGGAAGCTGAACAAAGAGCGTTGTGCTGCGTGGACTAACATTCAAAAGGACTGGGTTATAAAAACTGTATTTACTGAGTTTCAGGTTAACATGGGGCACCTAAAGAAAAGAATGATCATAGGCTTGCCTGTCTTTTAGCTGCAGGTAAGAGGGCAGTGAAGAGAGGGAACTATTCATGCTTTTAGCTTGAGTATCATTGAATTTAATGAGAGATGAGTGCTAAAACCTCATGCAGCACTTTGAAGATACAGGGGTCACTTTATCTCATATTCTGCTGAAATGACTGATAAACCAGCCAGGAACTATATATAGTTTTTGAAACAAGTAAATATGTCAGCAATACAGTAACACTGTATGTTTGGCCAAAGAAATCAAAATATTAGGGGAAATTAATTACGCAAAAATAGAGCAAGTTGTAACTGACTATGTGACAGCTGAATTGAGTTACTATGGGACAATTTTGAAGACATCTTTGTCAATTTGCAAGATGACAGTAAATTTAACAAGATTCAGAGCTGGCCTTTAATTCTTTCTATTTAATGTGCTTGTTTAAAAATATGGCATTAGCAAGAACCTATCTGAAGTACCCTTTGATATTCATTCTGGACATGAACCAGTAGTGTGTGCTCACAGCCCAGAAAAGCCACCTTTATCCTGGGCTTCATCTAAAGCAGCGTGGCCAGCAGGTCAAGGAGGTGATTCTGTCCCTCTGCTCTGCTTTCATGGCACTATATCTGGAATGCTGCACACATCTCTGGAGTCCTCAGTAGAGGACATGGACATATTGAAACAATCCAGAGGGAAGCAATGGTCAGAGGGATGGAATACCTCTCCTATGAGGACATGCTGAGAGAGGAAGGGATGGTTCAGCCTGAGGAAGAGAAGGCTTCAGGGAGACCTTAGTGCAGCCTTTAGTACAAACATGGGTCTTGTAATAAAGGTGGGGACAAGACTGTTTAGTAGGGCCTGTTGAGATGGACAAGGGGTAATAGTTTAAAACTAAAAGAGGGTAGACTCAGAGTAGATATGAGGAAGATGAGAGTGATTAATCTTTTGTGATGAGCAATGAAACACTGCATCAGGTTGCCCAAAGAGGTGATAGATACTCCACCCCTGGCCACATTCAAGCTTAGGCTGTAGGCAGCTCTGAGCAACCTGGCCTAGTTGACAATGTCCAGGTCCCTGCCAACCCAAACTCTGCTATGATTTAACTCACAGCGCACAATTAATTACAAAGCTGCAACAGGGGAGAACTCAGTCCTTGGCAACAACATAACTGTGGTGAGCAACAAGTAATAGCAGAACAAAATGTTCTCCCAACAATTGGAGCTTCCCAGCTATCAAAGACTACCCTTACCTTCTTACCTTCCATCTCCAATGCTTCAGATGGATGTTTAACCAGCTTGGCTCTGCCTGGAAGCATTCCCAGAGGCCAAGAGACTCAAGATACTCAGTGCTTGCCTGTGTAAACAAGGACAGTGTCATCCACTTTGTCTGGGCTGGTTTTGCCTGGAGGAAGAACCTAAGGGGAAAACTGAGTGAATAGATTCTAAATACAGATTTGTTTCAAAATTAATCTTCAGACCACACTGGTAAAGTGAGTGAGGAACGGAAAGGTTGTTGAACACTTTTCGCTCATAGAATTTTTTTTGTCATTTTCTCCAATGAGCATTACTGTACTTCCTTTTTTTTACCTAGAACAGCCTCCCAGACTTCAACTCCTGGTTGGTTGGCACATTTCACTATTCTTCACACAAAAGCAGAGACTTTTATGTCCATCACTCCCTGAGGCTTTCTTAGAATTTGCCTCTCCAGATGAGTTCTTGAGCAAAAGTGGAAATGTCGCTGCAGCCATGACAGCTCAGGGGAAGATTTCTAGGGAGTAATTTTTCTTTAGATTAACTGGTAGAGCTGGAAAAATAAGGCATTTTTGGTGCACCACAGTTGTTCTGCTCTGAAGAAAACACATTTGGCCATTTGTGTGTATTGAGCTTGACAATTTTTACACAATGCTTCTTTCAGTCTTGTCATTAAATACTACCCTGGTTATGCAGAAGTAGCCATCAGTGTCTTAGTCCTCCATTAGTGTTCATATGAGCCTGTTCTTTGCCATAAAAAAGGTGGCAAGGGATTCACACTTATTGTGCCTGAGTGACTTGAATGACATTTTCTCAGTTTAGAAGCATCTCCACTTGCAGACTCAGCTTGGGATCTGAAAGTCAAGCTGTGCATTTTCTGGCTCATACAGCTTTGCCATTAAAGCTTCATTACATCAAATTCTACTCACAATTAAACCTTTGCAGATAAATTTTCCTCTGAGTTTGCAAAGTAATAGTTGAAGAGGCAGCATTTTGGTCCTGGAAATGAAAAACATTTAACAATTCTTTTGGTGACACATGAGGCCAGAATGGAAACCAGCTTTTTTCTCATACCTTTGTCAACACTAAGAAGTGAAAGAAAAAAAATATTGTAAAAATTAATTTTAGTACTAAATACTTTGGATAAATGTACAGACAGGGAATAGATAATTGAGTGAAAGATGCAACTTTTTGACAGCCACTTTTCAGAATAAAGACTCATTTTAAGAAAGACACAGGTGCGTTAGAATAAAGAATTTTCTTTTATATATGAAGGTGAGTCAAACTGTCTTGGGACTTCATTTGCTTAACTGACAGGCAGAAAATAGGATTCTGGCTAGTACTGCAGCTCCTCTAGCTTCATATGGGAGTTGAAATTGAAAATAATAATGAACTGTAATGTTAATCACTCCTTTATTAGAGCAGGGACTGAGGATCAAGGGGCCTTAGTTCTTTCTTTGAGTCTTTCATTGAAGTCTTAGCTGATGTGAAAAATAGTAACTGAAATATCAGTTTGATGGTACCAGTCACAAAATGGTACTACTTGGTCCTGTCCCACATTGTCAGGGCCAGGCTAACAGCCCAGCACAGCCAGCAAAACAGGCACATATGCCCGTACACAAACAGGGCACCTCTTCACATTATTTCTCATATGAGCACATTGCCAAGACATAAGGCTATCTGCAGAAAGAGCAAAACACCATTTCAAAGCACCTGGTGTCTGAGAAAAATGTTCAATGCTCCATGCCAGTCCCAATATTTTTTTTCTTATGGCAGCATCTCTGTTTCCTCATTACATTTGTTCCAGATCTAGTGGGATATCCAGGACAAACTGTCACAGGCCCTACTGTGCCCACTATGCAGGACACATCTCCCACACAATGAAGAATGTTTAACCTCGTTAGAAATGGAAGGACTTTGTTGTCCTGGGATCCCATATCACTGGGGACAGTGGTGAGCACTAACAGACTGAAGGAAATTTTCTTTTTTCATCACTGTTGTTCCCTGAAGCTGCTGCAGCAGATGCTGCATATTGTGACTGCTTTCAGAACAAAGCTCTCAGCCAGGCTTGAGTGCTAGCATTATTCATCCCTCTCAAAACTCTTCCCAAGCACCGACAGCTAAGCTGGATGTCCTGTGCCTCTGCATAAGTGGCAGTCGGTCTGTCTGGTGTGGCTGCTACAAAGCTGAGTGTGTAGTGTTCCACACTGCAAATGGCTCATGTATTTTTTCAGGATTGTGCAGTGGTTAGGCTGACCCATGATTCTTTGTGCACTCAGCACTTACAAGCAATCCTTTTACTCATTCAGGCCTACAAACTGAATGCTAAAATGCTTTCCAGGAATGATCTGAACTGAAGCTTCGGAGGATGCTCATGTTTTGATCCTGTTTCAACTCTCTTGCAATCACATCAACCACCTGCCTTCCTTGAGTCTCTATTGACTCAGCTGGATTTTTTTGTGTTTTAGTAAAGTTGAGGATTTCAATGAAAACCAGATGTGCTGTGTGATCCAAATTTTCCTGGGTAAATAAATGTTCACTCTGTTCCGTCCACTTAGTTATAATATGCCAAACCATCTCTAATGGAAATGCTTTCACAGTCCATTTAGTAAAAATAAGGTCCCACTTCTAGAGAGACACTGATCCTCTGTGCTAATGCAGGAAATGGTGGCAAGAATCACTCTACCCTGGTCAGTGGTCTTGTGTGTTGTAGTGAGGTCTTTTTAGAGGAGAAAAGAGCTTAGCAGAGATCATGAAAACCAGAGAAAAGCCTTAAGTGGATTCTGCAGTGTAATGCAGTGTAAACATGAGGAATGTGGGAGAAGATTGCGCATGGAGATGTTGGGAAGAGAACATGTAACAGTATGGATCAATCACGCAGGACAGCAGGGCCATATCAGCAAGCGATAACAACAGGGATATTTGAGACAAAATATGCTGAAGAGCAGCATTTTCCTGCCTTCTTGGTAGTCCACCTTTTCCCCCACCCTCAGGCAGGGAAGCCAGATGTCCCTGAAAAACAGTTCATTAAATTGATGTAACAAAAGACAATTAATTCGCAGTGGCAACATTTGGTAGTGCCGTTGGTTGTGTTCACATCACAGACACCCTGCCCCATGGCAGTGGGGGGGTTGCTGAGATCTCATAAACAACCAGTCAGGTGAAGCAGCAAATGCAGAGCCCCCTGTACACAGTTCATAAAACCACCCTGGTCTTTTACTCTTTCAGCTGTCGTAGTCACCTCTAGCAAAAAGGTGACAATGTGCTGCTCCTGGTTGGGATGCAGGAATCGAGAATCTAACAAAACAGTGCTGTGGTAACTGAGAGCTGTCTCTCTAGTCTTTGATTAATAGAAAATGTTTGGGATGCCTTCATTCAGCACTTAACTAAAATTATTTGTATATGAATAAATAATGCTCATTATTTTAGGGAGAATGTGACAGTTCTTTGTTCAGGGAAGAAATAAGTATTCCAGCTCCTCTCTGCTAAAGAGAGACTGTGACTTTTAGGGCCGTCCGTAAGATCAGTGCTCTTTAGCATGAGACAGAGCTGATCATGGCATTTTTTTAGCAGACCTGTGAAAATATTTTTATTCCCTTAGACTTCCAACATAAACAGATTCTGCTTAACCGTGTTTATAGCGCTTCATACTAAGCAGAACTGAGAATCTTAGAAGATGACAGCAGGCTCTTCCAGGCATTAAACAAATTTTTATTTATATAAAAAAATAAAGATGTATGCCTTTCACTATATTCTATGGCTGTAGTCCATTTGCTCTTGCTGGCAGCTTTTAATTTTCAATATATAAAAAGGTTATTAAGAAGTTTTGCAAACAAATGCAGACCATTTCTAGGAGTGCCCAGAAGAGCTCTAACAGCAGGGAACTGGCTGAGCTCTGTGAGTGGTGGGCAGCAGGTTTACCTTTGAGAGCAGGGCACTGCTGGCCATGTGTGCTCTGTGTCTCGCTCGTGGAGAGGCAAAGGCTGCCTGGGCAGTTTTGCTGTGCTCTGAGCTGGTGATGGAGATATCTCTTGTGGGGCAGCATTTTTTTAACCCACAGCTCTCATTGGCTTGTGGCATGAGTCAAGAAGAAAAGTTGGAGCTGGAACCCACTCTCCATGGAAGCAAAATACTCCCAGTCAGCTTCAGTGGGAAGGGGGTGGTTGAACCTATTCAGATGATTTCTTGTAGTCTTTTGAGTAACTCTTCTCATCAGACCCTTCCCAAATTTGTGTTTAAAGCCCCACATGAACCTGATCTGTACCAGAGCCTGTGCTGGTTGGGTTGTGTTTTACCTGAGGAATGAAGAGTGGGATGATGGTTACCTCGTCATACATGACTGTGAATGATTGGCAACACCCAAACTGCCTGTGATGTGTTGCAAGAGAATTTCACAGAAAAAAAACATTTGGCCAGAACAAGGAGGGAGGGCGAGGGAAAAATAATCCATAATGTATGTAATCTCTCAGAGTATAAGTTTTGGAGGCCCTTAGAAGAGTTAGGAATGGAGAACAAAGCAGAAAACAGCTTTATACAGTTGCAGCCATCCTTGGAGGGAGCTCTTCCCCTCTAACCCCTAATTTCATCTTTGTCCCTTGTCTCCAGTGAGACACGGTAAAGCTCAGGGACCAGCAGGGCGAGAGGGCACAGGCTCTGTGCACTGCAAACCCTGACAACCTCTCCTCATGGGCAATTTGAGCATCCTTTCTCCTCCCCTGTCCTCACTCAGAGCATATCCATTAAAACAGGCATTTGCAAAATGCTGCCTGCTGAAAGCATGAGAATTGATCTCTGCACGATATGCCTTAAGGCCAGTAAAAATTAGTTTTCCCGTTCTGCAAAGAAGGAAATGAAATGAAAATGGTTAAGTGACTTGCTCAAGATTGAAGAGGGAGCCTTTACTGGAGATGGAAGGAACAATGGAAGTCATGCAGTTCATTTCTTAGGATGGATCCTTTCTGAGAGAGCCACGCATCTCATGAGACCCTCCCTTCTGCTCAGAGCAGGACAATCACAGCTATACTCAAAGAGGCAGAAGTGTTTGGTGACACTTCTCTGTCATGAGGTCTCAAACCTTTTCAGACTCTCTGAAAAATATCTGGACTTGACTTAAAAAACAAGGGGAGCTCTACTTCTCACATGACATAAAATCCAGCCCAGACATCCCCAGAGAGGCCATGAACTAAATGTGGTCTGGGGAAACTATGAAAGGTTTTCAATCTAAGGCTTTTCTTCTACCAGATCTCAAAATGCTGGTTTAAGGTTGATAAATTGAAGATTAGAACATATATATACTTTTCAACAAATTACTCAGTCATGGTGCATTGAAGGATTTTTAAAATGAGAATTAAATGCATTTTTAGAAAATATGTAATGTCTTAGAGCCACTCTGGAGCTGGAACAAAACATGTTTTCTTTATTTAAAATGCAATTTTTATGGATGCATGAGACTTGGAGCCAGAGAAAACATTTTTAACTGCTGAGGTTTTACAGCCACTCCAGGGTTAGGAAAGAAAGCTGAAAAAATATTCTGCCTGGCAGATTTTTTTAACGCTTCATTTAAAAGTAAAATAAAAAATATTGTAACTTTTCCACCTGTACCATAGTTCATCCAAGTGAAAGAGACACCTTTCACTTCATCCCTCTCTTCTGCAGTGAGCCCAAATTCAAGATAACTTGTCTTGTGTGAAAAGAAGGTGCTGGCTCTGGGCTGAGAACAATGGCAAAGGCACTGGGGCCAGTCCTTGGTCCAGAACAATGATGAGTCTCTTTGTTCAACTGCAAGCCTCAGTTTCTTGTACATAAAATGCAGTGAAAATGTTGTTCCTTCTATCTGATTCATTTAGGTATGTTGGGAAATAATTTGGACTGTCACCATGTCTTTATATAATGCTTTTTGCAGAGAAACCTTCAGAGATACCTGCCTTTTGACATAATTCAAGGCAGTTGATGCCAGTCTGAAAATCTTCTTCTGAAGCTTAAAAGGTGTTCATTTGCTTAATCAAGTAAGTTAAAAGGCATAATATCTTGAGCTGTTAAAAACAAACAGTTTCCCTCTCTAAATGTTACTCCTGGAAGTGGACCTAAGGAAAGCAAACAGGATCTCCAAAGCTTCAGCATGTTGGGAAAGCCCAGGGCCTCCTACATGCATTGCAAAGGGAAAGACATGTGCCAGACTTGTCTATAACTTAGTGTCTGGTGAGTCAGAGCTAGAAGAGGCTTTCTCTCCACATTTCTAGGCAGATTTTTTACATGTTGAAATTCTTGCACATGGAACCTGAAGATCTCTCCATTGATGAGAACAGGTCCTACAGATGAACACACCCCATATGAAAAGCCAGAGAAACATACATGACTTTTGTTTATGTGCAGAAAGAGATTAATCTCTTTGGGTGAGTAATGTTGTGCTGTTCTCCCTTGCTCATGTGAAGACTTGTGCTGAAGTACTTTAATTTCACACATGATAAATCAGAAGTTGGGCATCTTCTGCACTTTGCTCAGTTACAGGTTGGCTGAGATTTTATTTGTGCATAGAGCTTTTACATACATTTCTTCTGAAATGTGCAGGTTCTTGAAGTGGCACATGGCAAAAGGCCATTCTCACAGTGTGACTGTGTAGCCCACAGAAGAAAGAATAGTTCTGAAATGGGGCAGGAAAGGCCATGTTATTAATTCCCTTGCTTTGTGAGAAGATCAATGTTATCATATTAACATCTCATCTGACTGTATCTGAAAACAAAAATAAAATAGCTGTGTGTAAGGATAATACATTTTTTCTCTTTCAGCTATGGAATTGACTTCTGAGAGGTACTACAGTCCACAATACCTCAGGATCTGAAGTCCATAGCAAGATATCAGGTAATCCTTTCACCTTCCTGTGTTTCCATCTTGCACTTTCCACACTGTGAACAGTCTTCCCTAGGCCATAGATTACTCTTACAATCAATAATGAAGATGTCTTTAATTTTGTCTTCAGTTTTTACTTTGGGATTATAGAATGTGTGCTGAATTCATAATACAGCCTTTCATAAATAAGATTTCTTGGTGTTATGAGGGGCCAGAGAATTTTGGGGTGCTTTGTGCTTCAGGAGACAACAAAAATTGCCAGACAGCTGCTCATAGGGAACCCTCAGAGTGCCCATGATTAGGGATCCAGGTAGACCAAGAAAAGAAATTAAGCAGCTACACATATGGTTTGGGGAAGATGGGTAATTTGAGGCAAAAGAGAGGGAGGTGAAGGTGAGGTCCAGATGGGTAACAGTCTTTAAACAAAAGAATGGAATAGAGGAAGTCAAGCCCCTGGAAAGTTTTACTGAGACTGAAGATGACCAGAGGAACCAAAGGTGTATACTTTTCTGGGCAGAATTTTCAGAGAACGGTGAGAAGAGGATGAGTTTCATTGTGAAAGCACCATGGAAAATGTAAGACCTGTGGATTTCACTTAAGACATGACTGAAAGCCTGCTGCAAAAGCTGGACCTAGAGCAAATGGCAACCTGCATCATGGAGATGCTGTTGGACCTCCTTAGGAAAAATAAAATTAAAATAAAGGGGAAAATATGGGAGAAAAGCAGTGAGACAAGAAAGCAGCAGCAGTGAAGGGACAAGGCAGTTTACTTTTGGAGTTACATATGAATGCTGTCTCCTTTGCAGTAAGTGCCAGAACTGCTCAGCTTTTCTTCATGGTTCTCACACCTATTCTGCTCATGAGACAACACTTTAATATCACCAGATGTAACCCAGATGGTACATATTAATTTATATATGGATGCTGGCAAATACTTATATACTTTGCATTTGAAGTCTTTTAAGTATGATTTTTATATTCATTTGAAAATTGTTCATTTTTATTTGAGCCATAAGGCAGCTCCCAGGTGAATGAAAATTTATCTATTCTACCCTGAATGATTCCAGGTTTGTGTGAAACTACTTTCAAAGGTGTGTGATCACTTCATTTCAGAAATGATTCTCACTGGCTCAACAACGTGTTACTGTCAAATGCCCATTATTATGCTGAATGGAAATGTTGGGGAGATAAATTTAGAACATCTTTCATCTCTTTTTCAATATTAACAACTGTTCCATATACTTGCCAGCAAAGATCCAATTGTGTGGCAAAGCAGAATGCCTTAATTTAAACATTTAATTATTTTTCTGAGTCAAACTTGATTTAATAAGTAATGATAACTGGAGTCAGACATGATCTTTAGATAAGCAATGGAGCTCACTTACGTGAGAGAACAGGAAGAAGTGATGGTGGCATTTGTCATAATAATCTATGCAACATCAGCACCAGTATTTCCACAGTGTTTGGAATCACTGAGAAAAGGTGATGAAAAAAGAAGAAAATACACAACTACAGGTAGAATATCAAAACAGTATGAAGGAATAAACTATGCCTCTTTATTGGTGCCTCCCAGTTCCTTCCACCCCTCCACTCCATTTTTTATTCTCTGTTTCTATCTCAAAGTGTACACCATTTCTGCAATTGTATTTTCTAAGCTCAAAACTGGACTCAGTGCTGTGTTTCTGCCAGAGATGGACCTTTGGCTCCAGAGAGCAACAAAGAAAAAGCAGGCACTTAAAAATATCAATAAATAAATATGTTTTTAAAGCACTAACCCACAGAGTAGTCTGCTATTATTTCTGTTGAATTAAAGTGGTCATGCAGAAATGAACATAAACCCAAAACATGAACTTTGTACCCTTAAGAAAAACTGGAAGAAGGATCTTCAGGCCATTCTTTATAATCATTGCCACAAATATGCCATATTATTATTCCATTAGACTAGCAAAAACCCTTTTCTGCAAAGAACATCTTTCCATCAACAAAACAGAGAGTTGAGGCTGGTGCAAGGTTGGAAGGTTGGCTTCAGTGTGAGTGTCTGGAATGCTCCTGTATTGGTTTTGCATGGTGTCATTTTTGGCAACAGAGAGACCACAGAGGTGGCTTCTGTGAGAAGCTCCTGGAAGGTTCCACCATGTCCAGCAGAGCCAATCCCTGGTGGCTCTGAACATGGACATGCTGCTGGCCAAAGCACAGCCAATGAGAGAGGTTGGTAACACCTCTGTGATGGCACATTTAAGAAGAAAATCAAAACAAAGTCACACAATATTTCATCTAGTCAGAGAAGAGGAGGGGGTGAGAACATGTGAGGGAAACAGCATGGAGACACCAAGGTCAGTGGAGACGGAGGAGGAGGAGGAGCTGATCCAGGCGCTGGAGATGAGATTGCTCTGCAGGCCAGGGTGAGGACCGAGGTGAAGCAGCTGTGCCCCTGCAGCCCATGGGGATCCATGAGGGATGCAGAGATCCACCCACAGCCCATGGGGATCCACGGGGGATGCAGAGATCCACCCACAGCCCCTGGGGGAGGTGCCCATGCCGGAGCGGGTGGATGCCTGGCGGAGGCTGTGATCCTGTGGGAGGCCTGCTGGAGAGAGCAGGCCCCTGCTCCAGGCTGGAGGACTGCACCCCGTGGAAAGAGACCCACGCCACAGCAGTTTTGGGAGCACTGTGTGCCTGTGGGAGGGACTCAGGGTGCAGCAGGTGTGGTTTGGCTGCTGCTCGTGGGACTGCACCCACCCTGGAGAAGTTCACGGAGAGCTGTCTCCTGTGGGAGGGACCCCACGACCTCACAGGGGAAGGACTCCACTCCCAGAGCAGTGGAAGAAAACCTCAGTGATGAACTGACCAAAACCCCACGCCCTGTCTCCCTGCACTGTCAGTGGGAAGGAGGGAAGGGCTGGAGGGAAGAAGTTGTTTCAAGGACTTATTTTATTTCTCATTATCCTTCTCTAATTATGATAGTAATAAATTCACTTTGCAACCTTCAGTTGAGCCTGTTTTTCCCTTGAAGTGTGTCTCCCAGTCCTTATCTCACTCATGATATGTTTGTTAATTTTTTTTCTCTCCTCCACCCCGCTGTGGCAGGGGAGGGTGAGCAAGCCACTCCCATGGGTGCCTGGTGCTGGGCCAATGTCAAACCACGAGAGCTTCCCATGGGATGCTCATCTTACCTGCTCCTAACTGCTTCTCAAAGTTCCTCAAACCTCAGACCTAATCCTTTCCTTCCCTTCAGCTCGTTCAAAGTGTCTTCACTCCCACAGCTCCTCTCCCATAAGCATTCTGTTCTTACCAAAGGTGGTTGGTTCTCCTTTCTAGGAGAAACCTATTCATCTACTAGGTGCAAATTTCCACTCTTACTTGATGCAAATCCAGACAAAATGAAAATTATTCAAAAAACATTAAGCTGTGAAATGGTAAGCATGATTAAACTAAAATAAAGAATGAAATGACAAATCATTCTTGCTACTTCAGGATGGAAAACACCACTAGTTCTACATTTTGGGTAGAAACTTCTGCTAGAGGCATACTGTTCTTTCATTACCTGGTGCAAAGATATTATGCACCTTGAACAATTTGCTGGTCGGTGCTGTCAGAGAACAGCCACTGGATTAGATGAATTGTTGGTCTGATGAGATAGGACAATCCCTCTCATGGGCCCTATAAGTAATCTCCTAATGAAAATATATTTAGCTACTTCTTGTAAGTCACTGCTACTTCCAGTTGTTATTTTCTGAGTTCTTTCTGGTTTGTGGTATTTGGTATTTACAGCATTCTTTTGGTAATGCCAAACTCCAGAGAATTTTAGGTCTATTCATAAGGTACAGCCATATCTGGAGAAAGTACCAAGGGACCTGCCAGCAGCAGACAATTAATGACTATTAGGAGGAATGTAAGGTATCCTGCAGTAGCAATGGGACACATTTTCCAGCAATCACTGCCCAGTGCTTTGGAAACAATCTCTCTCCTGTTATGCTGCTGCCTGTTAAATATCTTGGCATTTATCTCACAGCAGAGACCATTCGCCTGTGCCAGGGTTCTGTTCCATTGACAGTGCCTCTTAATTGCCTTGTTGTTTAAATAAACAAGACAAGATAATTAAGGGATAATGACAAAGAAACAGGATGTTAGTGATAATGGGTGGTAGATCCCTCTTCCACCCTAACTTCACTATCTAGAGCAGCCCAAACTCTCTGCCTGTATTAAATCTCACAGCATCCTTCTGAGTTTTGAAAGGGCCCTTTTATCCTTGCTGTTTGAATAACTCAATAAAAGTGAAAAAGTCTGGAGGAAAAAATCAAGACTAGGAAAACAGGAGAGTCAGGTACTTTTCAGAAAAGTAGGGTGTACCTGTAGCACAAAGAAAAGCAGTTCTGCACAGGGAATAACCAGCAGAAGGAGCTGCCTGTTTGCTGTTTCAGTGTTCCTGGCAGTCCAGGAGGGGCTTCCCGAGTTGCTCTATTTCTGCTCCTGACCAAAGCTCTTCAACCATGCAATTTCCCTTAGGGCAGGGCAGCAGGAATGCTTCCCTGTCAATACCAGCTACCTGGGCTGCTGTTGCGCACACTCTTTCTCAGTGTCTCTGCTCACACTTCACCTTGCTATTCTCCCATACTGGGGATAATCAAAAAGGCTGACTTTGAGCAACCCTTTAGGCAAAGATTAACCAAAGCAGGATTTTCAGCTATTTGGCTCTAGGAACAAAGCAATTTTGAAGTGTATTCATACACTTGGGACATTAATGAAATAGATCCGTGGTCTTTTCCATTTATTACCTTATTTCCTCAATTGGGGATAATAGATGAAGATCCAAATCCCAAAATATTTGATCTGGAGAAGCCTGGAAGTATTTTTTGTGTCTGAGATTATTCTTTCTGACAGCCTACTAAAAAGACAGGAGGACTACAGACTGATGAAGCTTGCTGCTTTTCTGAGATTTTTGGTTTATTTTGGTACTTATTGGTGCGCACAGTTGACAGAGACCAGTTCTGCATAGGATGATGCCATTGTACATTTCAAGGTATTAGAACAATCTGTTCAGGCAGAAACACATAGCTGAGCAAAGAGTGGTAGTGAAAGGAAAGAGAAGTTCCTTTGAACTTCTTTGAAGTTCCTGTTCTCTCTCCTGGCTTCCAGCTTGGCTGTACACTTTGCTTCAAAGACTAAAGTAGTATCATACCAGATTTGCTTCCAATTTTCTCAGTTCAAACATCTTTCCTGCTGGTTATTGATATTGCTCTGACAAGCTCTGGGAGAGGTTTTCAGGGCATTCTTAAAGCACTTGTGTTGGCCTCAAACTGTTCAGGCTATTTGAATGTGAAAAAACCACCATGTGGACCAAGGGTCTGCTTTTGTGTTTGTCCTAGAACAGATTACACCTTACCAAGAAAGTTTTTATACTGGGGTTAAAAAGTGAATTTTCAAGACAGAGGTGCAGTGTTTTCTCTACAGTCATGTCTGCCTATGCCACAAGCCAGGAGCTATGATGGACTTGAAGGACTGGCTATGTGGTCTTGTCTGCTGCTCAGACATTGAAAACAAGAACAGAAACATAGAGAAATCTTGCTGCATGCTGGTTTTTTCAGCTATTGATTAATGCTTTAAGGTCAGTTGAAGGAGGGGTTAATTTTGGAAATTAGGGAAATATGAGAAAGATTGTGTCTGCTGTAGCAATAGATCTACCAAAACGCAAACCCTCATCGACACTTTCCAGCCTGCTCCTGGCAACTGGCAGGGGTTTGTGTCAGGCTGGCCTGGAGCAGGTTGAAGAATGAGTGCTAACTTCAAAACAGTTTTACTAGGACTGAAGTACTTACATGATGCCACAGAGACATTAGGAGATTCTGTAGGTATTTTTGTCCTTGACTTTGATTTTTTGGTAGCCGTTATCTTCAGGGTTACAGGTCAGATATTTGGGTTGATGAATAGGTAGCTTTCATAAGGCTGCACTTGTGTTAGAGAGGCAGATTATACTGCAGCTCTGAAAAAAATTGAACTGTGGAATATTCCATACAGCAGACTAGGAAGCTGGTTTATTGACATTGAGGAATTGGACCAAATCAGTACCATAGTCTGATGGCAGAACCAAACCTGAGACCTGCATCCTTAAGATCCTAGGGACACATCCTTGCTCTTTAAAGGATAATGATTCAGATGCTTTTTCAGACACTTTGATCAGACAAAATGAGGATACATGGTACATGTATCACTGACATATATATGACACATATGTGTTTGTGTGAGCTGGAAATAATGGTCAAAGAGCTTCTAAAAAAGGGTGTTGCAGCACATTGCCATGCTGCCCACACTGGCATTGCTTTTTTGAAGGAGGATAGACAAATGACTGCTTTTGTGATTTTTTGGCAATAAGAATTGTATTTTGTAATTTCATATTCATATATTTGATTCTGACTTGCATTTTGAACTTATTCACTGGCAAAGATATGGGTTCATTTATTCGTGGGATTGGGAACTTTCTATGTCCTTATCCCACAAGAAATCTTCTGAAATAATAGAGTCACTGGGTTTTAAAAGAAATGTGGAGCACTTCATGAGCTAAATATGCCACTATTAGAAAGAAACAAAGAAAAGACAAATAAAATGGAAGGTTATTTGCATCTGATTTACATTATCCTGTGAGCATTGATTTCATTTTTATTTCATTCCTCCTAATACTATTCAGATTGCAGACTACAACCTTGCTCAAATTTACAGCTGAGTTTCATTGTTCATTTAATCATCTCAGGTGTTACTGAAATAGGGAACACTGGTGCTTGAAAGATTTCCCCTGAGGTTCATGGGAGCTGCCTGTATCCTGAGGCTGGAGGAGGGGGTCTGCAGCTACGTTCTGGCATTTGCTGCTCTGAATTTTGATGATTGTCTGGTGAAAAATTGCATGGGCCATCCTGTGTCAAGACAATCATTGCTGTCTCCTCCTTTTAGTTAGCAATTTGTCTTCAAGCTTACTACTTAGGTTATGCCTTTTTCTCCTCCATCCCTAACCCCTTGCTTCAGCTTAAATATTTGCAATAACTCACATTTCCCTCTCCCTCATTCCTCTTGCAGGCAGGAACTGTGTCAACACTGTGCAGATGTGTTTTAACCCAGCAGAATATTTCAGTGAGCTTGATGGTGAGTTATGAAATCTTTGTGGTTAGCTCACAACACAAGAGGATTCTTTGATAAACACAAGTAACTGGAGTTTACCATGAAGGTATCTTTGTCAGGGAATGTTTTTCTTTCTGTTTCCTGCAGCTTTGTTTTCTCTGGTTCAGAGAGTCAAAAAGTTAACAGCCTTGGGCAATGGGCAGTACTATCCATGATTTGAAATTCTCTTTTAGCTAATATTTTATATTGTTTGGTTTAAATGTACTGTGTCCACAAGCAAACCCTCCTATAAAATTATTTACAGTAGAATATCTGCTGAAAGCAAACATAAAAAAAAACATAATCAGGTTCTAAATAATTATGTTTAAAAATTTAAACAACTAAGAGTTAGAAATATTTTGAAATCCTTGTTTAGCTGTAGTCTGTTTCTATTGATATAGGCTTCCAAGAATCTTGTGGCTGGAATCTCTGATGTTTCCCTTTGAATTTTTCAGATGAAGTTTTGTTCCTGATTTTTGGAGAGGTGAAATTGTGATGGTATCATAATGAACAAATGAATGAATACATAAAAATGTAAAAACATCCCCTTGGGCAACAAATTTGCTCAATTTAATGCTGGAAGAGAGGGTTAAGTGCTATGTGACAGAAACTGTATTAGCTGTTGCAAAAGGAGCTACTCATTTTGATCAACAGCGGAACGTTTGCCTTCGAATCTCTAGTCCCAGTTGGAGCAGCAACCTTTCCCCTATAATTAATTTTTGTGTGCTGTAGTCCATTAGAGAAGAGAGTGACAGCCTCTGGACACAGATTACTGTCTTAGGTATGGCCCAAAGGAACATTATGGTCTTAATTAAAGGTGGCTCAATATGTCAGCCATTGCAATAGTTTGAGCATTTTTAATACTGTGTCAGTATCTAACCACCTTAAAAGAATTCTGGTAGCAAGCAAACTAAGTAATTTAAAGGCAGCTCATGTTCTCTGTAAGTTTTGCAGGACTGCTATTGGGAATACTTGATAATTTATGAAGGCTTACACCACCAAATTAATTACATTTTCCTGATGCCACATGTCTTTTTCATACAAGCTAGCTCTGAATTATAAGTAACAATATTGTCCTTGTTCATTCCTTCAGTACAGGAGACAGCTTACTAATTACACCAGTAGAATTCAGTTGCTGTATTTTAGAAGTGTCATTTATTAAACCTTGCTGCAGTTAAGGTGGTATATGCTTCTCTAATATTGACCCTGACTTCTGCTGTGTCTGCATCGGTACTGCATCTCAGTTCCGTGCTTTTGGCATGGGTTTCATCTGGGAGCATTTTTTGTAGCATAGAAAAATAAGTTCTGAGGAAATGACAAATGTAGAGACTTGCTGTGATATGCAGGAGAAATATTGACCCTGACTTCTGCTGTGTCTATTACTGCCTCTCAGTTTCGTGCTTTTGGCATGGGTTTCATCTGGGAGCATTTTTTGTAGCATAGAAAAATAAGTTCTGAGGAAATGACAAATGTAGAGACTTGCTGTGATATGCAGGAGGTAAAACGCCATGCACTCTGCTGTTTTGTGTGGGAATGAGGTTATACTTCAAGCCACTGTTCAGACAAACAAAATAACCTTGGTGTCCATACAATAGGCAACTCGTTATCCGTGGGTTTCTTCTGAGGTCCTGCAGTCTTGAGCTGTGCTCAGTTTTTGCATTGCAGATGCTTCTTGGAAAGCCTGACAAACTCTCCAGGCAACTCGTTATCTGTGGGTTTCTTCTGAGGTCCTGCATCTTGAGCCGTGCTCAGTTTTTGCATTGCAGATGCTTCTTGGAAAGCCTGACAAACTCTCCTGATGTGGCTGCCTTAGAAAAAAAAACAACAATGTTTTCAATTTTTATTTAAATTAAAATAAAATCAGTTTGAATAGATAGTATATGAATATAGCTAACCCCTCAACTTCAGTCAGCAAGGAGGGAAATAAATGGACCTTCTATTTTTTTAAATAAGATTTTAGAATATTGAAACTTTCTTTCGTGCCTCTTCCATTTTTTTTTTCTGATTTGTATCAAGATGATAGAAGAGCGTCTAGGGCTGCTTTTGGATTCATTTCAAGTCAGTGATTTGTACAATTAAACTATTTTTTTCCATGATTTGTTATTACTTGAAATAAGAATTAGACTGGAAATTCCAAAAGGAGAATTTTTCACAGGAAATCTCACTTTTCTGCAGTTCCTTTAAATACTAAAGTTTGATCTGTGAAAGAAGAATGCTGTTGTGAAGTTTCATTAGACTCTAAGTGGGATTGGGGTGAAAAGATTCTCTTTCACCTCAATTGCTCGAAAATGCAACTGAGGAAAACCCAAAAGGTACTGCAAATGCGGTATGGATAGATGTGCCCTATTTGGAACATGGAACATGCAAGAGGATCTTGAACCCTCTTCCTAGGAGGGAGTGAAAATGTTATTGGGCAATGACACTAGAGCATCAGTGCAGGAGGAGTTACTTTGGAGCTCAGAATTCTCCAGCACTTAGGCTTAACATTTTTTCCAGTGAAATCTTCTGTTCCAATATTTTCCTTTCTCATTATGGAACATTGTGGAGCCACCCTTTACTTTTCAGCTGTATCTATTAAGCTGTATTAAGATATTATAATATGTGTATTAAGACGTGTCTTAAAGGTCAGCTTCCAATCATTACTGATTCTTCAGAGACGACCATACTGAACTAACAGTGAGTTATGTTTTCTACTGCATTTAGTCTTCAGCTCTGAATAATGTTTGGTCATCTTCACATTATGTTAAGTGCAATGGATGTTGAAGGCCTTCAGGTAGCAACATCTGCTTGTGCTACTTTACAGTACAAAAATTGCCTCAAGGAACTAAGCCTCAAGTAGTTCAGCATCTGTTTCAGGTTGTTTTAAGAGATGGTATACTCCTTGTAAGCTTGCCCATGAAGAATTCTTACACAAGCTTTGATAGCAGAAACATTTTTCTGCTTTTTCTGTAGCATGCAGTTAGAAGTTTACTTCTATAAGTTGGGGGGTTTTTTGTGCTCTGAAATTTAAATATATTTGAAAGTGGCTGGTGAAAACGTATGTTAATTGTGCATCAGAAGTATTGCAAATACTTGCAAGGGCAACGTTATATTAAACAGCCCTTCAGACAGTCAGGACTTTTTTACTGGAATGGTACTGACCATGTTTTGTTCCCATCTCTGCTTGAAAGCAGAGGAAATCCAGGTTTTTGTCAGCCCATTTAGAAGCTGTCACCTGTTCTCACTCTCTGTCTTCTGATAGCACTAATGTCCTTTAATTTATCTTTCTTCAGAATAAAATTCTCTGTAACATTTGCTCAGCAGGTAAAAAAATCAAACCTTCTTAGAAGACATTTGGATTTCTGACCAAAAATGAGATTCTCCATCTTTCACTCTGTCTTGAACCAATGCCTCCTGAGTTTACAGAGTTTGCACACTCCAGATTGATTTATTTTGAACAAGACCTGAAATCTAACAAATTGGGAAGGACAGCAGTTAGATGGTATTGTAACTTCAAGTGTGCAAATATAAATTGTCACATAATGGCTGCCTGGGTCAGGCCATATTAACTGGGAAACACAAGATGCTGCTGCCATAGCTAACCTATTTAGTCTAGCTTGGCTCAGCAAACAAGAAAATACTTGGCCTTCCTCTCCTAAAGCAGCAACAAGAAACGACTCACCATGAATCATTCACTCTGTCGTTCCCCAACACATTTACAACGATGTGCTATTTGTTTTCAAAGTGTCAGGATGACACTTAGGATGAGCTACATTGTCTCATTGTCTCCCCTTCAATACCTACAGGGGTTGGGCAACTTCATCTACCTGGAGATTCTTCATAAGATACAGTTATACTGCAAGTATTGTCTGACATAGAAAGCGCTAAGGAAGGAATAATGTGAAATCCCTGATGATGGCATATCCAGACCCATCAGTGCAGCCAGGCCTGTGGATGTCATGGAAGCTGAGACATGACTTTAATCTGTGAAGCATCCCACACTTGTAATAATTTGCAAGGAAAGGCCAGAATGGCTGGGTATTTGCCAGCCACATCCAGATGTGAATAATTCTCTCAGCTCTGTACATAATCATTGTAGTCTTCCTCAGAGCCACATAGTATTTGGGGTCCAGAGCTGATCCCTAAGAAAACAGTCATAGACATTGTATCAAATGTCTCCAAGGATTGTCATACAGGTCTTCTGCTGAATCTTGCTGAGAAGCCTGGAAGGTAGCTACCTTTACATGCCACCCTGCTGAGTTTCTGTTCCTCCAGCTGCCCCTGTCCCCTGGATGCAATGATGAATATGTGCTGGTCCACATGAGCTGTGCTGATTTAAAAATCCCCCCTGTTGCCCCATGCCAGTTCTTTTCTGCCAGGGCTGCTGTGGTACAGTGGGAGGGAGCACGACCTGAGCCTCGGGGCCGTGGTTCCTGCCGCTCACTCTGAAGCGCTCAGCAAACGTGACTGAGCTGTGGCTGAGGGTGGTGCTTGGGGGTCTTCTCTGGCACACGCTTCTGCCAGCTCTGCTGTGGGGTGATAACTGCTGGCAGATGACTGTGAGGACCTAGGAGCTTTAAAATGTCTCAGAAAGTTCACCATGGCTTTTTTGTCAGTCAAAAAAGTAAGTTTTTGCATTGTACCGCCCTCATTAGTTTCCATATATTGCTTGTCCAAGTGAAACTGCTGAATGAAAGGGATGTCTTCTGTGGTAAAAAATAACATTAATTTCCTTTTGAATTATTATTTCATTTATCTATCTAGCAAGAGAAAAAAAAAAGTGGAAAAGGTGTGTGCAGGATCACCTTAGACTTATAAAATTATTGTTGTTGGTTGGCCAGTAAATAGCCTGTTGGCTGCAATGAAAGAGGAGCTTAAAATAAACTGTTCCAAGAAATAGCATTGATATGTCCATGTCAACCATGAAAGAATCAGGAGGGATGCATAAGGAGAGTCAAATCTTTTCCTGGAGCTAATATACAGTTGCTTTGATCACACACATGCACATGCACAGTAGTGCTCAATCTTTATTTATTGCATTCTCACCAAGGAACACTTCTAAAATGTTATGAGAGACAGATCTAGAAATATATGATTTATCTGGAAGCAGAATGAATTTGTTAAGCAGTTTGGGTTTGAATGAAGACGTTCCTGTTTCCACACACTGAAGACTGGTATTGATTTGATGTATATACAGAATAAGCTTCTTCACAGCTGTTTAAACTGTGCCCTCTACATACTTCCATGAATATTTAAATTTATGTTGCCTTTCTCATCACATCAGTACTATTAGGAAGGAAGGTGATACTCAGGGAAATGGTTTGGTTTTGCTGGGTATGAATGAATTGTGTTTTAGGAGAATTCCTTTGAGTGTGAACAATCTTGTTTTAAAGTGTCACCTGTGATCTGAGCCGTAGAGAGATGCTGACATATTAAGCAGTTTGGTAATGCCATTGTGATAAAACATAAGGCAGCATTTTGGCCTACTAGATTCTGAGGTTGCTTCTTAAGCTCTATTGTTGAGTCATAGTTTACTACTGGCTACCCCATACACAGCATACTTCTCACATGGTTTGCACAGAAGAATTTTAAGAAAGAATGAGGATTTCATCAATCCTGTTGTGTAAAAAAAAATGTACTTCATTACTTTTAAACTATATACTAAAGGTAAGTTGACCATGCAGAAGTAGCTGATTCTTCCAAAGCTTTTTACAACTCCTTGCTGAAAAAAAAACAAAAGCCGCCACTCCATTTGTTGAATTTTTTAGCTGTATTACTTCTTTATGCTCTTTTCTGTAACAATTTTTCTTTACAATTTTATTTTCAGTTTATCTAGAAGACCACTGGCAATGGGCAGCACAAATAATTTAAGTTCCTTTCTAGTTCTACCACGTCTGTCATCAGCAGGAAAGAAGCTTCTAAGAAAAATGGTAAAAGTCAGTATCAGAGTTTTTTCCTCATAAGATGCCAATATGAGAAGCACAGTGCACAGCAGCTTTGCTGCGAAGTGCCTGACAGGCTTTTTATAGAGATTTGTCCTTTTTTAATGTTTCTGGTCTGTGGGCAGTTGTGGAGAGGTCAGTGATCTCCCCTCCATCAGACAGTGGATGATCTCTTGGGCTCAGGATGAGCAGTTGGGTTTTCCTCCTCGAAAAGATGGGTGAGGAGAAAAGAAAGATCTGGTTCTGCAGGTTAATCTGTGGAGCAGTCCCAGAGGCAAAAGCACAGGAGTGTCACAATGTTACAGCATTGCTCTTGGATCCATAGAAGCCCACTCTCTTCTGAGTGCACAGCCTACTGATGTGCCTCAGTATCCTCTCTACTGGAGCACCATCACTCAGAGCATTTCAATCTGTATTTCTTCAGTGTGATCATTAGTAATAACCTGTGCTTTCAAATGTTCAGTCATGATCAGCTGAGTGCTCTGTCAGAGCCAGCATCCTTTGGTTGGGGGTAAAGACTGTGACATTTGGGCATTCCTGTGGGATGGTGAGCAGGTTATCCTGTGCTTGGCACCACAGTGCAACAGGTGGCTTTTGGGTTCGTGAAGAAGTGCCTGTGCTCGGTGACCTTTCCTACCCTTCTGCATTCCTCTCTGCCGTGCTTTTTCTGCCCCTCTGCTGGGCATCAGGCATATGCTGGAATAAGCAGGTGGGAAGAGAAAGATCCCTTTCCAGCAAGGTCCTATTTGTGTGCTGGGGAAAATCCACCTCCTGGTATCTTTCCTACCCTTCCGCATTCCTCTCTGCCATGCTTTTTCTGCCCCTCTGCCAGGCATCAGACATATGCTGGAATAAGCAGGTAGGAAGAGGAAGGTTCCTTTCCAGCAAGGTCCTATTTGTGTGCTGGGGAAAATCCACCTCCATTAACCACTGATGAAGAGCCTGGTCATTTCAGAATTGCTCCTTATACATTGATTTCTGGTGGATTCAGCACCATAGAAATCCTCCATTCTGAGTCTCTCGCCTTTGCTTCTCCTCTTCCTTTGGACAGAGAAGGGTTTCTTTCTCTTGCTGGCTGGAGGAGGTGAGGTCAGAAGGAGAAAGAGCTTGGGTGGCCGAGTCACGGGTGGCAAGAGAGCTGGGGAGGTACTCCAGATGGCTGACGTAAGGGTTCATAAAGTGATGAGGACTCAACCTGCAGTGTTCCTTTAAACCTAAATGTTTGTATGGGTTACCAAGCCAGCATGTAAAACTATATAAACATTTTCACATGTTGAGCTACAGATTAACTGTGGCGCTTATGATGATAATTAAAACCACAAACACGACATATTGTGAAAAATTCTACATGAGCATTTAAGTTCCAGTCTTGCAGTCAGGGAAAGGCATTACTGAGTTTCTCTTGAAAGTTGTTCTTTGTATTCAACAAATCTTAGGTGAAGCTGAAGGTCTTGCAGAATTGAGCATCACTATTTGTAGAATTTGGAGAAGACTTTTCATTATTTCTGGAGGTATTGTTTAGATCAGGATATTTTTTTTTAATACTCCTCAAAGTGAAAGAAACTGACATAGGAGTTTGGTGTGATCTGTATATGGTATTTCAGATTAAATGCTTAGATAGGAAACTTTAATTCTTGAATATTTTAAGAGGAGGAGTATCAATCTGCAGGGGTGGAACAAAAATGAGATTTCAAAAGTATGTTTTATCTCAGGCTTGTAGCTATTTTAATTTAATGTTTGCATCACCAAGGCAAATGTTTCTGAAAGTTGTTTTAATTATCTTCCTTTGGGGATGGTTTGTCACGTTTGTTTCCTGTGCCACAAACTTGTCTGTGCAACACTGAGTCTACAGCTGGCAGTCAGAACTGGGTGAGCCAGGACGTTCACTTGGGGTTCGCTGTTCCTTGATGAAATGCCAATTACTCTGAAATGTAAGAGCCACATCAGCAGCTGAAGAAAATAAAACTGGACCATGAATAATTACTTTTGTATGTGTATTTTTGATTTTTTAACTAGTCTCATAATTTTTTAAAAGTTTATAAATGTTGGAGGTGAGACTAGAAGTGAGGCAAGCAGCAGTATCCTCTCCAAAGTACTCTAGAGGCCAAGACACAGAGGTCATGACTCCTACCAGCAGAATAGATAGAGAGAAACTGCCTGATGTAGGTAAAAATGTAACCTGCAACTCAAAATGAGTCTTTTGGTTTCTCCAGCCTCATCTAAGTGCTTGTGTTCCAATGTGATCCTACACTGATCTATTTCACTGACATTTCTATTTCTAATTTTGAGCCTAATTCTTCACTAAAGTTGTTCCTTTTGTGTTCCAATGTGATCCTACAGTGATCTATTTCTAATTTTGAGCCTAATTCTTCACTAAAGTTGTTCCTGGACAGTGAAAAGTGGCACTGCAGGAGAAAGGCTGAGAGCAGCTCAGAGCAAGCAGGAGCATCTCCAGTGCACAGCACTGCAATGTGTTGTCAAAATTGTTGACAGCATTGGGGATACCATAATATTGGCACAGTGTGGATGAGGCTATTTCAGGGATCTTTCCACCAAGTAGTAGAGATGCACCTAAACTACAGTAGTAGCAGCCCAAATGAGCAGTAGGAAAAGTTCAATGACACAAGGAAACTAGTAAAAATACTAAAGTTGGTGGTTGTTTTTCAGCAATCGCAAGTGTTCAAAATTAGAAATATTGAATAAATAGAAAGGATTACTTAAAATGTCATAGGTCATGTTTAAGATTGAAACAGAGAACCTAGAGTATTTTAAGAGGCAAATGCTTAAATGTTTGCTTGTTTTAAAAAATGAACCCTTTATCTGATATAAAACATTTTGTGAATATTGTTGATCCTATTTTTAAATTGTTTTATGCAATGTTTTCTTCTCTGTTGAGTTTATGAAAATTTTCAATTTTTTTTTCATTTAGGTGCTCCATAAAAAATCATCAAAAATGAGCAAAGGCATATTTCTTCCCATTAAAAGATTTTTTTATGCAAGAAATTGACAGCAGTTTTTGTGTAATAATAACACTTCAGGGAAAAAAGGAACAACAATCCTTACACAAAAAAAAAGAAGTGATACTTCCATAAAAAAAGATGCGATGTTAAATTCTGAGCAGCTGCAATCCAAAACACCTTGCAGAGTGTTGAGAAATTATAGCTACAGAGTCAGCAAAACACAGGTGTAAAGGCTCCCTCTGTGGAGCACAACTAACTGTGATGTTTGCTGTGTATTTGCATTTATTGGGATGTTGTCTTGGGAAGTCTTGCTGGCAATCTTCTCTGGGAATCTGGATTCAGAGTGAGAGAACGATCACACTGGGCTGTTCAGCTTGAACCTTGCTCCAAGCCTGCCCTGATACCTACCATTATTATTACTATTGTTTTTGGGTCTGGCTTGTGGGGGCTTTTTGCTCTGCATTAATGCAACTAAGATCATAACAGCAGCATATGCACAACAAAGCTGCTAACCAAGGAAATATCAGGCTTACAGCACTTTTTGCACCACAGTTGCTTATCAATGAAGCGTGTATATAGCCTAATTAACATAACTGAAATGACTATAATTATGCTATCATTTTGTTTACTTTAGCACATTCTGTTGAGGTATATGGGTAGCAATATTTGTTATTGAAATATTCCCCCTTGCTACATTTAGGCTGCTTAATTTTCCTGGTAGTCTATTTTATTTATGGTGTGATTTAGTTGCTTGAAAGTGGAAAGTGTTAAAGTCCACAAACTCTTGGCATACAGAGTCTTCTCTACTTTGCATCTTGGACACAATCTGATAAAGCTTTGAGTAGTTCTCAATCATGCAAGTAAGGCAGTCCTGTTATAATTAATGTCACTATTGTCGTAAATAAGGCTTTGGAAGATGGAAGCCTATGAATAAAAATAATCAAGAACATGCACAGCTAAAAGCCTTTCAGGCTCCCATTTGAGAAAGTGCAATGCAAGTGAAGCTGTTAGTTTGGGATAGCATTGCCAGACAAAGACAATGGAGAAAAATTGCAAAAGCATTTGTTTTGCCCTGGCTTTGACTGCCCTACTGAAATGAAGTTGTATCCACTTTTGATGAAAATAAGATGTTACTCCCAGAAATGTTTCCGAAGAAGGTTCCTAGTGCAGCAGGGCGATGCTTGCTTCAGCCTTTGTGTAGTCCATGTGGACATCTGCATCTTCATGGCTTCAGCAGTGGATCTTTGCTGGGCTGTAGTGTGGCTGCAGCTCAGCAAAAGCAACCACAGCACGTTCTTATCCCTCATGCCCTTGTCTAGGGCAGAAGGAGAAGGGACGGGCACATAGGACATCAGTTCTTACTGACAGGAATTTCTGGATGTCTGGGATTGTAAAAATCCTTGTGATGCTGTTGCCTTGAACTTTTCTCAGCCTCATGCACCCACAGCACAGGAACACAAAGCCCTTCACTGGCTCTCACTGGCAGAAATGATGCACAACCAGCTCACCCAGCAGAGACCAGGGTCATCAGCTCTCTTGCATTTCACCAGGGCTAATGCCTCCCACTTTCTGATGGTGTGCAGGACATTAATAACATAAGTCTTGTTTGTACAGATATTTGATTTCCATAATTAGGAATGTCAAGAGTGTAATTTAAGGTAAGGATGTATAAATTAACACAGACATATTGAGTGTGTTGGCACTTTAAGACACCTTTGGGTGTAGTCCAGGGCTTTTCTTCACATTAAAGGAATAACAAAGGTTCTCTTGCGTCTCTTGCTGAGTTTGCTGGTCAGCTGGAAATCTCCTCTCTTTTTTTGTGCCTTTAATGGAATCAAACTTCTTGATAGTGTTTTTATTGGGAGAGTACCTCTTGTATGCAAGCTGTCATACTTACAGTCACTTCTAATTGGGAACAACTTTACTTCTCAAGCTGACACATCCCACAGACAAAGTGCCTTCAGCATGTGGCAGGTCAGAAGTGTCCGAGTATTCCCAGGGATGTTCTGATGGAAACTGGATGGTCTGAAATCTTTCCTCCCCTTTCCCTACCAGTGCACTTACTCAAAGACAGTATGGACATCTAATTTAATGCACCAAGTATAAAAAAAATGGAGGGAATTGACTGTATTTTTTTCCTGATAATTGCAATCACATCACACTCAGAAGAAGAGGAATACATGAGGAAGCAGCATGTTTCAAGTCCACTGTTAAAGAAGTCTCACATGGCTTTGCTGTTCCTCCATGTTTCTTTACCATTCTTGATCAGGAACCATATATAAATAAATAATGCCTACATGCAAGATCTGTTGTAGAGTTATATCAGCTATTCCTAATAGAAGCTCAATAAGTGGAACTTAGTCATCTATGAGATGCTTTTATTTACCAGTTCTCATTTTTTATTTTAAATTGCTTGTCTGATTTAAATGAGTAGACAGAAATCCATCCCTGAAAATATATCATTAAAGTGACACAGTTTTACATAAAAAAATAATTTTAACCACATCATATGTTTTTAAGAATAAAAGAAATCTGCTACTGGAACACAAGCACATACACACTTTCTCTAACCCCTGGCCATCACCATGAAATGAAGACTCGAGGACACAACCTTTGGAGACAAATATACACTTGACTCTTTCCATTTCATTGCCATCTCAAGGACTTTAGCATTGAAATGACAGCTGATTCTCTCTCCTTTTATGCAGACACAAAGGCAGAGAGAGGACTGAGGCTCAGAGATAAATATCTCAATGTCCAGTGCAAGTGAAGCTTGTGCCTTAAGAACAGCAGGTTTGAACTGCTATGGCAAGTTGCAAGTCTAGTCATGATTTTCATTCATCTTCTGCTCTCCTCCTCGGATATGCTTGTGACATTTTCTCTCACATTGAAGCCCATTAGCTGGTAATAGGGCACACAGAAATGTTTTGTAGGCTGTAAAGGAGAGACCAAATGTTATGACACGCTTGCCAGTGGCCGTGGCTGGATTGGTGATCCTTGTTTTACACTTCTGTGCTCCTGTTTCAAACACTACATATGCAAATGTCTTTCTGCTGCTTGTTAAATTGCCCTTGAAGTCTAGCCTTTTCTATTCCCAGCTTGTCTTCTCTTATGTGCACTGTTGATCATGTTAGGACTTTCTAGATGTGTGATGGTCTAGTGGGTTCTATACAAAAAGACATTGGTTTGCTTTGCTAAAAACATATGCTTTAATTTTCCATTATGATTTCTTAAAATCAGAATGCGGAAGAGGAATCCTTCCACTTTAAACAGCTTCCTAGTATTTTGCAATGGTCTTCTGGGAACACAGCCTCACAGTGCCTGAACATGAGGCCCTGCTGCCTCAGAGAGGTGATGTGAGACCCTTGCTCCTTGCACGAAGAGAGCCTTTCTGGGGCTCCCAGCAATACCAGGCTGTGAATCATATTATCATCGCTGTTATCATCTGGGGAAGCAAACAGGAATTTACCCTTTATTTTAATGATGCTTGTACTTGTTCCTTGAACAAGTACAATCCCTATCCCTTTTCCTACTATAAACACTGCTTCTGCTCCTCTTCTATTCCTATGCAGTCCTCTTTGCCCTTTCTTCTCCTCTTGTACAGCTTGTGTTTCCCTTGTACCAGGTTATTTCAACAGTTTGCATTAAACTCCTGTATTAAATGACGTGGCATTTGTGCAATTGCACACTTCACTCAGCTTTACTCCATGCCTTCTTTATTTACTCTAGGTGCAAGTGACAGCAGTGCAGTCTGGAGTCACCAGGTCACACTCTTAGGAAGAGCAATACGTGAAGTTTTGCCTAAATTTACATGGTCACCAACACCTTGTTTGTGTGAACAGCCTTAGCTCGGTGAGACCTACAGCAACTGGGAAACAAGTAGCATCTTCCTTCAAAGAAGGGGATTTTTGAAAAGTACCAGAATGAGTGAGGGATGAAAACTGTGTTAGAGGGAGCACAACCCCTGTGCAGCTGACCCTTTGTGTGTTTTTGTGAGGATCCCCAAGTCCTGTCCACTGCTGTGATCACAGAGAAGTGCCTACAACAGGCAAGGCAAGAACAGCCAGCAAGGAAAATAACTGCGGATAACCAAAATCATTACAAGAACAACAACCCCTGCCTGGCATGCCTTACAGAACAGCACTGCGACTCTTGAATAGTCTCAAGATACCTGATGCCCACAGAGATAACCAAAATCATTACAAGAACAACCCCTTACAGCACAGCACTGCGACTCTTGAATAGTCTCAAGATACCTGATGCCCACAGTGGCAGAGGTATATGGTGTACTTACATTGCTCTTCTAGTGCTGGCTGCTGCAGTGGTGGAAGTATTCCTTCAAGTGCAATGCCTGCCTAAAACCACTGCCTTTGCCAAGCTGCTCTGCCAAACACTTCTTTTCTTACCTTACTCATTTTCCAGCAGACAGGAAACTGATCCTTTTCTCAGACCAAAATGTCTCTTATAATCCCAAACTGAGACACATCATGAAAATACTGCATTTTTATTCAAACCAGCCATTGTTTAATTGTGTTGTCTTTATCAGCAAATTGCTTTCTTTTAAAAATTCCCACATGTGACAAGTCACGTTGTAATGCATTACTTCAGGCTGTATCTTTCATGTTGCATTAGAGTAAGTCGAGCTTAATGTGATTTGATGCTTGCAACCTGCTTCAAACATGGCATGTGAAACATTTGAAAGAGATGTATCTTTCAGGGGAAACAAAGAGTTTATAGATTTCTTTTTTTCTTTCATTTATATTTTTCTCCCTTTTTAGTTTCAAATGGAAGTTAAATAAGGGGAATGTTAAAGAAAGAATTAATCAATGCATCACTTTTTTCTACTTGTAAAAATTCTTTGAACTTTCAATTGTTTAATTTCTGCTTTATATTTCCCAAATTACTGAGAGAAACATCTATCTGGTGACTGTTAGGAAAAAGTCTTCTAGCAAAGCAGCAATTAGGCTGGAGAAAGAATGGTTATAAATTCTCTGATGGGTGCTGATAACTGAAAAAAACAATTCCACTTTTAAAAGATGAAGATTAATATGGCTTAATCCCACCTGATCCCACCTGATCAGCCTCTTGTATTCTAAGATATTTTTGATTCTCTAAATCAAAAGTGAATTTAACAACTCCATTGTATAAATGAACATACTTGCCTAACAACAACAGTGAGGAAAAACAAAATAAAAATAACCTGAGTTGTTAAAATAGCTTCAAATAATTTAATTCATTGTATTTAGCAATAAATTTACACTTAAACATAGCAAAAAATGCATGTTTTTCTTGAAAGAGTTGCAAAAGGAATATTGTAGCATTTGAGGTTTTGGGGTTTTGTTTCTTCTAAAACAAAACCTGTTTAGTCAAGAAATGTTTTCCTGAAGAAATTTTTGAGCACAAGGTGATTTCTCCAGATACAAGTAATCATACAAACATGTTGGTGCTTGGAGTCTGCCTGAAGAGTTTTCTGCTTTCTTTGCTGCTGGTGTTTTATTTTCCTTGAGATTATTCACAGACTATATAGTCTATAGACTATATATATTTTTACTATAGTCTATATGAATAATCTATCTATATATATATATATACAGATGATACATGTAGACTGGCTGGACACTGGTGGTTTTTTTCCTTTTGAACCACCCTTTTTTGCCCTTTGAATCACAATATTGCATGACTTGGACAATGGTCTCAGTTTGTCATACCCATAGGTAACATGTTTTTGGTTTTATGGACATTTTCAGTGCAAGGATCTTTATTTTAGCTGCATATTTCATCTTGTATAGATGCTAATACAACTGCAGCCACCTACTTGTCCATCATTTCAGGTCTTAAAATTACAATTTTAGAAGACATGCTCTGGACCAACCAGGAAGAAGAAACCTAATGTGGGAAACGCAAAGTAACATCATATAATTCTTGTGTACAAAATCAGAATTCTTGACCAAAATGGTCTTTTCTGGTGTCAAAACCTGTTAAACCCTGTCTATGCCCTTGAGGGCAGAGGCTCTGCAGCAAGACCTTAACAAATTAAAGAGATGTTCAATTACCAACTGTATGAAGCTTAAGAAGGACAAGTGCAGGGTTCTGCACCTGGGATGGGGCAATCCTGGATGTACAGACAGCCTGGGGAACGAGAGACTGGAGAGCAGCACCACAGAAAGGAGCTGGGTGTCCTGGTCAGTGGAAAGTTGAATGTGAGCAGCAGTGCCCTGGGAGCCAGGAGGGCCACCCTGTCCTGGGGGGCATCAGGGACAGCATGGCCAGCAGGGCAAGGGAGGGGATTGTCCTGCTCTGCTCTGCACTGGGGCAGCCTCACCTTGAGTGTTGTGTGCAGCTTTGGGCACCGCAATATAAAAGAGATATTAAGCTACTAGAGAGCATCTAAAGGAGGGCCATGAGGATAGTGAAGGGTCTTGAAGGAAGGTGTAAAAGGAGAAGCTGAGGTGACTTGGTTTGTTCAGCCTGGAGGAGACTGAGGGGAGACTTCATTGCAGCCCTCAACATCCTCATAGAGGGAAGTGTAGGGACAGGTACTGATCTCTTCATTCTCATGAGGACAGGACTCAAAGAAGCACCATGAAGCTGAGTCAGGGAAGGTTTAGGTTAAACATCAGAAAAAGTTCCATTTCTGAAGTTTCCTATAACACAGCTATTGGTAATAACAAGAGAACAACCTCGATACAAGGTCAGCACCCAGTATTTCTTTGTAAACCAAAGGGTATATTTTTGTTTAGACTTCCTGAAGTTGCCCAAATGACATGTCAAACCAAGAAATGATGTTATAAGCAGAGGATGTGGTCTGTATCTCATGGGGTTGGTTGTAAATGATAATTTAGATGATACCAGTAAAAGTATTTTTGTTTCCAAAACAGAAATAATTTTCACATTCTGGTTTCACAAATCTAAGTACTAAGTGACTCTTTCAATTGCCTAAGAAGTGGAGGGGGTAGAGGTAATGGTGTTTTCTATATCATTAGTACTTATTCATGTGTATTTAAACAGAAAACAAAGATAGATGTAATATTTTTTGCATTACCATGGAGTTAGCCACTCTTGTTTCTAAATGTGAATTTCACAAGCTGGCAGAATATTGAGTTTCATTGCCAACTATTTGATTTAGTAATATAATTCCAGGAGTAGTGGCTAGCATAACCCCTTGATGTGCAAGTAGACAGTATGTCAAGAAAATACTGAAATGGACGCTGTGTTGTTGCCTTGTGCACTGGGTCAGACTGTCGTAACACCCAATTCCTTGAGCAATAGTTAAAAGCTCTGTACAGCAAGACAACATAAATCTAGAAAGTCAGCCAGAACCTCGTACTAAATTTTTCCAGAGGATGTGTCAGTGGGTATCTGTTGTGCTAAGCACCTCGCTGGCTACCCTGATCTGTAGTGCTGCTAATTGCTCCCAGTGCCAGCTCTCTTTGTACAGATAGCCACGTGAACAGCAGTGGGAATGACTTACAGAATTGCTACAAAGCCTGGAGAGGGCCTCTGGGGGCTTCCCACTTACTTGCTGCATGCTAATGAGTCCTCCTGGTTGTTGCTGGTCACCAAAAGTTGCTTCCCCTTACAATGCTTAAAACACCAACTCTTACAGTCTGTACATGTCTGCTAAGGCACAACAGAACTGGGTGGGGATACAGCTCATGTTAGTTCCCTACCCTTCTGAGTTGCCAATCTTTGAAAGAAAAATGTTTTTATGAAAACCAGTTACCTTCAAACCACCCTTACTATAAGTCAGATTGAGGTAAAAGCCAAATGAAAGTACAAAATCACAACATCCAAGGCTGACTGTGACTACAAAGGTTTATGCAAGTCATGGGCAAAAGAAAAGGAGAAAGCACACAATCTCTATACATGAAGTTGACGTTAAAGTTATTTCTTACTACAGCGAGCTGTGGTGCTAAAAGTGCCTCAGTGCAGACCTCATCTTTGATTTTGGCCTCCACTGTGCCTACAATGTCATCTTGCAGCTATTGGGGAGGAGCATCCTGGGCAAAGCCACCTGCTCTAAATCACCTTTCCAGGCGTCCTCAGTATTGCCATTGATGTCCCAGGTTCCCCACACAGGTTTTTCCTTGGAAGTTTGAACAGAATGCTCCCTTCTCATCCTCTCATGAGAGGCATGATGGTATTTGACACTCAGTGAACCTTAAGCAACTTTTCATATGATGTCGCCAAATTTTCCTTCCAAAAAACTGGTTGGAAGTTTGAATTTTTTGAGAGACAATCACACAGTGTGCAAAAACCCTTGATAAAATGTCTAAATAAATACAGCGTGGAAAACAAATAAATCCTGGTGATGATAAAAGCCTAATCCAATAAACTAATCTGATCAAAAGATCAGTCTTGTAAAATCAATTACATTTGTCTTCAAACACAAAGACATAGGCAAGGTTTTTAGAAGAAATACATTCTCTGTAGGGATTAAACCACAAATTGCTTTATGAATGTACTCCCCTAAGAGAAACTAGAATATAATTCCTGAAGGATCTCTATCAAGAACCAATGGGAATTTAGTCTCTTTTGTACTATTTAGCAACTCACTTGAAAACATGTAAACAATGTTTGGTATACAGCATGTGATTTATTGCATACACTGTTTTGTCTCGGTGCTTTCAAGGAGAACAATAGCAAGCTGTAAAACCTTCTGCTCCAGATCATTCCTTCAAAATAAATCCAGTTCAGATGCTCTGTGAGGACTGGTATTTCAAAGTGATAACTGGCAATTTATAAATCACCCACGTTCTTTTGCAACGAGACAGCACATCTGTAATCCATATTTATTTCCCATTAATAATTGTGACGGTGCTGTGGCATTGATTGTTTCATATCGTGTGCATTTCACCTTACCAACTAATCTTGAAGAAGAGTAAAGAGGAGCAATTTTCCCCAATTTTTTTCCACTCAGTATTCTAAGATGAACTGTTTCAAATAAACTTAAAGTTATTGAACTAGCAGATGCTCAACATTTTCATGAGTTTATTAGTGAAATCTATATTTGCACCATTTATGTTTCATTCCTGTTCCAGACATCCACATCACATATGAAAGCTGAGCAACACAAAGAGGAAATACTTTATTTCGTTTTTAAAAACCGTCAAAATGTTGAGTCACTTCAGGTTGACATTGGTAACAGTGTGACTTTGCATGCCTGCAGGATTTGTAAAATTGCCAAAACAGATTTTAGGAAGCTGGGACTAGACTACCAGGAGGGAGATGTAATAACAAGAAGATTGATTACAATCAAGTCTGCTAAGGGAGGGCTGAAACAGGCCAAGGTGCATTCACTGCCTGCCCTCAGGTTATGGTGTCTGCTGGAACTGGCAAAAAATTGTGTGACCTGGGCTGTTCTCTGCCTGCACTGGGAAAGACTGCACAAATTGCAACAGCCCCACAGAAGGAAGTCAAAGAACAGGCTCTGATCATGCCACCTATGGAAGTTTCTTCTCCTACATGTAGCCAAGGAGTTCATGACTGTCTGTGGAGAAGACTTCATAAAAAGCATGATTCATTGAGCAGAGCACATCTTTTCCACTTCACCCATGTTTGCTTTTCCTTTTGCCCAGTTTCATGTCTATTGCCAAGGTTTCTGTGTTAAAGGACACCCTACTTTGACAACTTCTAAACTTATATTAATGTTTATATTGAATCTTTGACTAGTGAAGCATAATAATCTCCATTAATAAATCCTATATACATAAGTTGAATAATTAACCTCCCAGCCAAAAGAGATGTTGAACAGCATGGACAATGCTAGATGCACACTTTACATACTTTGTGATCCATATTCTAATCACTGCTAAAGGTTTAAAACCCTCATACTTAAAAATACATTTACAACTGTGTTCTCTTTCCATTCCTGCCTAATATTGCTCTTAAATCAAATATAGCAAAGATTAAATCATTGGCTTCATGTTACACTAAACATTCAAAATCATTATCCCAAAATCCTTTTGGGAGGCAGACAAGATGCCCTCGGTTCAGCTCCCTGTAGATTGGAGGTCAGTAGCACAAAGACATAGCATATAATTGGACTCAAGTGGTAGTCTGAGCTCATAAGAGGCCAAGAACAAATTAGTCTGAATCAGCTTCTACTTTAAAAAGAGACATTTAAGTATGGGCACAGTTCAGATTTGCAGCTGCCTGACCTATGGATAAGTACAAGGCTTTAATGCTTCCAGAAACAGAACAGTGAACAATTTAAGTACCTGAATATGACAGAAAACATCAGCTTTTTTGATCCACGACATTTCTGTGGGCATTTGGGCTTTATGATGAACCCTGAATTCTTGAATTTATATTGAAGTACAAAACAACTTTAAATTCTACATTATAAAGGGGAATGAAGAGCAAAATAAAGGCAGCATGCAAGTACTAACTGTGAAATAGTTCCAGTAATTACCAAATATTGCTTTTTAATGTTATGTGACATTTTACAGATGGAGAAAACAATCATATGTCTATTGTCAGCCAATTAGTACATAAAAATAAATTCAAGTGCAAAAATTACTGACCTGATATCCATTTTGATATCATGAAAGTGGTCTGTTTTTATTTTACCAATGAATTTTTAAAATTAATAAGTGTTTATGCTGAATAATTGGAGAATAAATCAAGAAAGGATCAGTCTCTATGTTTTCCTCATATTCTCCAACTATCTGACAACATCTGCTGCTTACAGTGAAAAATCAGGGTTAAGATCCTTTCATCTAACTTGAAGTGGGAAATGTGTTCCTAAAATTTAGCAAACAAAGAAGTTATCTAGGTTGGAACTTGAGTTTCCATTCACATCTGACATATCATTAATATATGGTAACAATGAGCATGCTTCATGCTTTGGGTAAAACAAACAAATATTTGCTTCCTGAAAACGTCTCTGTGAGGCATGGGCAGTAGAATAATTCAGTCAGGATGGAAGGAGAGCAAAGTAGCTGAGGTATGAGCCCAGACCAAAGAACATTCAGTTTTTGAGCTCCACCCCAGGCTTTTGTGGCAATTTTGGAGCAGTCATGTGGCCTTCTGTGTGCCTCAGTTCCCCTTCTGTACTGCAAGGCTAATAGCATCACTCTCCATCTCAAAGGAAGACAGTCCTGTAGGTCTGTGATTCAGCCTAGCCAGCCAAGCAGGAAGGAAAAACACAGTGTGTTTCTCACTCTTTGGGGTTATTTTTGGACCTTTGCTTGGAGGTAAAAGAGAGATGAAAGCACCATCTGAAATGTACTTTTTGCTGCTGGAACAAAAGTAATGGTGTCTATCAGATTTAATCAAGCTGTTTGTCTGCTTTTACTTTCCTGTACTTGAAACAGTGCAGCACTTTGTTTTCTTTGTAGTGCTACATTTCTTCATTGGTTCCGTTTATGTTCAAAGAGATTTAGAATTGAACATAACTTTTAAAGTGGTACTTTTAGTGTTTGTCTAGAGGGCCTGACTCATGGAATCTGTCACATTCTCCCCACAGCATGCTAACAATTCAGGTGAAGCATTGCAGTCACCATTGTAAAGCACTGCCCATATTTTTATATATGTTGCTTTGTAATGAATAAATGGTTCCTGTTGAAAAGAAGCTGGTAGACTAGGAGGTGGCAGGTTCCAGTTTTGCTTTCAGAAAGCATCACAGGTGCAGCTGGCCAGGAGCATGAGATCAGCCAAAGCCTCCTTGGGCAGGCCTCTTTTCCCACAGCCACGTGATTTGGGAGAGGGAACACTTACTTATCAGTGCAGCAAAACATGATGTTAGACAGAAGGATGCATATATGGTACACTAAAATACTCAGCAAGGTCTTGTTGACTTCTGCTGCAGGAGAATTTCATCCTCAAGAATACAGCATTTACCTGTTAGTGGGAAGAGGAGATCCTGCAGGTGCCTGCTCTTTTATGATACCACCTAGTTGTTCAAACAGCAACTCTGAGTACTGCCTCTGGCAGTCTCCTGTATGTGCCCACACTCACCAGGGTTGCTCAGGTGAAAAGGAATCGAGATGCATAGTGTTTGAAAATTTTTGAAACTGCTATTTCAGCTTATTTCCATCCTTCCCCATCTTTTACATCTCCTTTTCTTTTTAACTCTTCACATCCTTCTCTGTCTAATATTTCCAAATCCGGAATTCATTGAATTCATTGACCTTGAAAACAAAAACAAACAAACAAACAAACAAAAAACCCTAGGAAAGAACAATTCACTTGCCAAGTGCAAATACTTTGACTGATGCAGGGTGCAAACCAAGCTCTGAAGTCAATCAAACATCTCACATTAGAAGCCCTCTTTCTCTCTCCCTCTGGGTTTCTACCCACTATTATTTTTCCTTGATGGCATCATTCTTTTGTGAAGACTGAAACTCTTGAGAACATAACTACCCTAGTCTCTATAATAAATATATCACAGAAATGGTGTGATTTATGGATTTTGGTAGTATGTTTAACAACCCTGTTATATGTCAGCAAGGATTTATGGCATGGATCTGTTGATCTTATAAAACCAGGCGCAACAACCAAAAGCCCAAGAACCTCTAACCATTAGCAGTCTCTAGTGCTCTTTTGTCAATAGGCAGGATTAAGAAGACACACTGTATTAGTAAGGGATTCACAACTAAGGCTGCCCAGGACATCCTGTGTCCCTGGAGGGCTGCAGTTGCACAGCTTCACACTGTGAGGACTTCTCTGTGAGCATTTAAGCCTAGACCTATATTTTTAAAATGCAAAATTGAACCTGGAAATACTTGAACCTGCTGGTCAAGTGCCGTAGCACAGAGGTAGCAGATGTAGAGCAGCTCTTATCCGTAAGGAAGCCACTAGAGGGAGGGAGAGGTCCACAGTGCCCTTCCCCATCCACCTTCTCCATCTCCTCCATCACCAAACACAGGCTGGACCCTGCCTTCTAACAGCTGGTGGGGAACTTCAGGTTGGACCCCAGCCATGGGGCAGATGAAGGTGGCAGCAGTTTCCCAAGGTCTTCAGCGTGTGACCCTCCAGGAGCGCTTGTAGCTTTTCTTTAGCCGCGGCTGCTGCTGCCACATGGATGTGATTCCTCAGTGCCGAGGCTGCGGGCCAGATGGATGCATCCCGTGGGCTCCACGCAGCCCAGGAGCCCTCAGCTACAGCACCATATGCAAGTGGTGTTTTACACACATATCAAATGTCAAGCCTTGGCTAAGTCACAGATGAAGTATAATGCTACTGCTGCAGCACAGTGCCCTTAATACCACCCCACAGTGTGGGAGAGTCCTTCCTCCAAATCATTAGCTGCAGATGAGCTCTGTGCTTATTATAGGCCCCTGAGTACTTCCCAGCAAAAGAATCCCCAGAACAAAGTGTGTCTCCACTCCTCCTCAGCTGAGCTTTAACACAGAATTTAATAAAGATTTATAGGTTTTCAGAGATTGTTTCGAGCTCAGCCAAAGTCTCTTTTAAATCACACTTTTCCATAGGGGGCAGGGGAGGAAGTGTTTCCAAGGCTGTAGAAAATGAAGCAATATCTCAGGTATCTCCAGCCTGACTCAGTGTGCTACCAGCCCTTTAACTTAGGGGAAAACAGGATTTGTTTTACAAGTCTCATCCAGAAAAGCTTTGTGTGAGTAATAAAATGTTAGGCCTCATAAACTTATGCTAATGCTCATATCCCTGGATTTATTACATTTGGAAATCAAAAATTAATACCATAAAATTTCCAGAAATGAAAAGAAAATGCACTGAGGGCAAATAAGTGAAAGCTATCCTCTGTCATTATTTGTTAATTAAATTAGTTGAAGGCCATTTTGATGACCAGAGGTGGACAAATGCCAGAAGAGAAGTTTCACTCCTGCAAGGGGCTTGAAATTTGCTAGGAAAGGGGATTGTGATGAACATAATTTTGTAAAGAAAATTAAAGTCTTTCTGGCTGTTAATTTAATGTTCCAAGGATTCTCAAATCCTTTCCAGAGAAGATACCCAAGATTTCCCCTTAACCTGGATAAAGGCATTAAATTCAGGGAGGAATGTCTTGCAGTCAATGTTTAAGCCTGATTGTCCTCAGCTGTTAATTACAGGGAGTAAAATAGTAAGAGTTAGAAGAAGGACTGGTTTGGTGGACCTTGGGAATTTTGACTCCTCTTAAACACATCCCAGGTATGCTCATTTTTCTCACACAGGTTTTGTTCCCCCAGTTACTGAGGATTCAGGTTGGTTTCCTGAAGCCTCTCTTTAGATAGTCCTTACCTTTCCTAACACGCAGCATGAAAAACATGACACAATACTGATGATGAGTCATCAAAACTGGGAAGAATGGTGAAAATTTACTTTACATCTGTAAAATACCTTCTTTGTATTTACATTTCCTCTGGTTGGGATTTACATTCTTTTTTGGTAGACCTGCAGTCCAGCTCACATTTTTTATGAGCACGTATCTCATTATGTCTATGTGTGTTTCACTCACCCTGTTAAACTGCATCCTGTTTATTCTAGGACAATTTTTTTTTTCATTTATCAAAGCCACTTGGAGTTTGCAGGCTTTTCTATATGAGCTCCTCATGTCACCATTTAATTCTTTATCAAAAATACTGGTTAACTAGACTCAGACTACTTTTGCAAAAAAAATCAGTTCAGTGACCAAATGTTAGGAATTTTGGATTTAATATGAATCCAAATCTCCTTGGAGGGAGCATCAGGAATTGGCTATGCTGTTAAAAGCAGGGCTAGAATTTTCATACTCTACCAGAAAAGATAGTCCAATAGTCTGCTCCTAACCTCAGCTGGTTTCAGGGGAAGATTTAAGAAACTGCAGAATGGGCAGCTGTGGAACTAGGGAAGATTATGCCGTAACCAGAAAATTACAAGTGACAGTAGGATAGCACATACTGAACTTCTGCCAGACATTATTATCGGGGATTCTGAACAAGGGAGAGTGAATGAATAAAGAGCTCTTAGGGAAGATAAATCTCATACCCTGTGAGAGAGGATGGTTTTGTTTTTAAGCCACTGCTTGCTCAGCTTTACAGAGGCTCTGACAACTGTTTCTACCACAGACTTTTCTTATGGGCCCTGAGCACATCAGTTAATCTCTTTGAACATCCAATCTCTTTCTGATTCTGAGGGATACAGGTTGAGTTATTTGAGGGGCTCTTTGATATTGTAAGTGCCCCCCATGTAAAACAAAAACAGAATCAAAAACCCACATAACAAAAAAAACACAACAAACCAACCAACCAGCCAAAAAAAAAAATACAAAAACCCCCCAACAAACAAACAAAGAAACAAAACCAAACCCACAACTCTGGAGAGAAAAGAATGAAGCCAAAAGAAATTAAAGACATGCCTTGACCACAATTTAGCTTGTGTCTGGTGAGATATACATACAAAGTAAAAATATACATTGCACAGCTTAGATAAGAGAAGTGAGGGAAGACAAGAACTACCTGTGATAAAAATAGACTCCTTACCTGACTTTAATATAGAGGGGTGAGGAGAAATATGATTTTGTTGTTGTATTCAAAGTGCTTGGATCCCATATAGAAAGTCTACACCAAATGAGAGTTAATGGAAATGAAAAGTCAAGCAAGAGACTACAACATGTGATTTCCCTTAAGACCGAAATCAAAACAGATTTCTGATCTAGGTTAGGACACTGGTGCAATTCAGACAGCAAATTCTGGTGCTGAGATCCTGAGAACTCATTACACATGATATTGGGGCTGTATAAACCCCAGCAAAGCTGAGGATGAGCTCTGTGCTTAACCAGAGTGGCTCAGTAAGTAGCACAGCTCAGGACTTGGCTCCTGTCTGCATGGAAGAAGACACAAACAGTTGAATCTGTTGCAATACCAAAGATATTGAGAAATCTGGTTTTTACACTGAAGGGTTTAGCAGGATCCATTTTGGCTGGAAGGAAAGATCTCCTTGCTAACTTGTTACACAGGCAATCTGGCATGAGGAGGCTCCATTTCCTGGAGTGCATGTGAACTCCCAAAATAAATCCCAAAATAAGACTCTTCTGTGGCGACCCTCATAGACTTCACTATACAGAATATCTCCCTGTGTCTCAGTACAAGTGCTGGAGGAGAACATGGGTGCAGGAGCAGCTGAAACATTTTTTTGTTATAAGGGACAAGACAGCTCCCTGGGGTTCATGGGGACAAAGATGCAAACTGGGGCAAACAAGTGCCCATACAGCACAGCACAGAGTGGGCACTGGCATCGCCATTTTATGATATTACCAGAATCTCATAATTTTGAAGTGTTCTGTAGCATAAATCATGTTTCTGCCATGTGCTGATACCACCACTCTGCTTGAGGCTAAAAGTATCTGTTACCAACAAATTCCTTATGATAAATCTCTTGGAAGGACTTGGAAGGACTAGTATTTCTCAGTGTCACACGTGCACACACAAGCACACGAATCCACCTCTGTGCACAAGTCTTACTGGATTCTTCACAAAACAAAGTCATAGCTTCTGTTTTCTTTGGAGATGGGTAAATGAGGACAGATTAATGGTCGTGTCAGAGCCCAGTAAGTGCTTCCTTCACAACAGGTATAGAAGGTGATGTGTCATTTTCTTTTTTCATGTTCAAGGTCTTTCTTTGCTTCAGAGAATCCAAGTTCAATCTCGCTCTTTGATATGCAGCTTTCTGGTAGAGATTGGTTAGAGAAGAATCAATGTGATGAGTTATACCTTATGAGCTTAAAAGGAAAGACTACAATTCCTTACTTCTCCAAAACAAGGAGAATCGACTCCCACTTTCCCAAGACCTATTTGGGAAGTTGAAGTCTATGTCTCAGCCTTGCAATACACATGTTCCCTGCATGGCCCTGAATGTCTTTGTACAGGTCCAGGTGATATTTCTCAACATGTTTTGTGCAAATGTGCAGAACTCCTTCATCTCTATGTGCCAAATGATGGAGTTTATGAAGCCAGAAAGTAAAAGTAATTTATAAATCTCATTTCAGATCTCAGAGGAATAATGTAAGGCAAAATAGAGAGCTTATGTATCTCCTTTTCTTGTGCATTTACTGGTTACCATGTAAACTAAGGGAAACTACTTTTAAGTAAAACTCAGCATTTGAAGTAGTTTGTCTCTTTTGTCTAAAATACCTTTTAAAAGAAAGCATTTGTCCTGTTTTTCTTCCTGTTCCTTTTCTTTCCTACTCCCCCTTGAATACCACAGGTCTTATTTCTGACTTACAAGAATGGTCATCTGCTCTTCTCATTCTCATTTGGTCTCTGTGGATAGCAGAGAAATGATGAACCTTGCATTCCTTCACTGTCTTGGTCCCAGGGGAAATAACTGTAGCCACAGATACAGAGCAGAAAAAATGAGTGAGCTGGGCTTTTCCACCATCCTTTATTTACAGTTTTCATGGTTTCTTTTTCCTCAATATTGGTTATGTGTTAATGTTCATCCAGCAGCCCAGCAGGGATCAGTCTTTACTGTCACTAGTGGAATATCTTATCACAGCAAGAAAAAGTTATAACAGTCCAGGTCAAAGAACTAGATAGCACCCACATTTTTATGACTTGCAATACCATTTGGGACTGCTAAAATTATGACACAAAAGACTGTTTTTTGAATAATATAGAGTAGTCCCACCAGTTTCAGACCAACTCTAAATGTACAGACTTTTGTTTTCCACTAGTAGCAAAACTCCCTTTATAAAGTAGCACACCCAAAGTGAAGGTGGCTGTGATACAGTACACTAGAGGCTTTGGACTTTGCAAAATAGAGCTATATAAAGGGGGTATAGCAGGAAAAAAATGGTGTACAGCAATTTTATAGCATAAACTGTGATAAAATATTGGCAGAGATTAGTAACATTTGCCTGGTTTCAGGTTTCTTTGCAAAATTCAGATATTACATGAGATTTAGCAGGATCTTTCTACACAAAGGCAAAGACTTTTTTTAATAACTCTTGTGTGCAACAGAGAAAACAAATATCTTCCTGACTTTATTTGTCATTTATCATTCTTTTTGGTGGCCCGAGACAACACCACACAGCCAGAAACACTAATCTAGGAAGTTAGAATGAAGCCAGAAGGAAAGGGTAAAAGAGAGGAGTATGTTTATGCTGACTTTATGTTTTTTAGTGATTCACTAGCCAGCCCAGTGTGGCTATCATGAAACCCATTGCTAGTATGCTCCAGCTGAAAAAGTGAACAATCACAAGGTAACATTAATTAGGAATCAAGAAGGATAGAAAAATTACAATATGGTTCCAGAAGCTTCCTTAGAAGATACTTCAAATTTACAAGTAGAATTTTTCAGAATATTTTTTTAACAAATATCTTAAACTGATGAGCCTAGCACTGGTTGAGGTGGAATAAAATTACACTGCACAGTTCTTCCAGGTAAATAACTGCAGGAGAAAGAAGAGCCCATGAGCAGGGTAAGCACTATGTCTGCTCACAGGGCAGCCAGAATCCCACTTCCCACCTTTTAATCAAGACCCTGGGGTTTGTGCTTTCACCTGGCACCAGGGAAAACCATTTTGAAATGATCTCTCTGATGGAGGGAGCCTGAACCCACATTATATGCCTCCACAATCTGTCCTCATGCTTTCCCTCGCTCTCAGTTTGGATCTGCTCCAGAGTTCACAAAGCCTGTTCTCACATGAGCATTATAACCAGTATGATCTTGGGTAAATAAATTAATCATCTCTTATTTCACTTTACATCTATCTGAGAGCTTTCATGGGGTGGGATTTTAGGACAAAGTATCAGTCTGTAGGTCCTGGTGTCATAGATTTTCACTCAATATTCAGTTATATGGTATCATCACTCCAGTTGATGGCTTCTGCTTGCTGCAAGAAATGCATGAAACTGTACCCAAAAGAAACAGTAACTCCTCCATGCACCATTCATTCCCCAATCTCAGTGAGTGAAGGTTGGATGCTTTGATGAAGACTTTCATTGAGCCAAAATCTTTGATGAGGTTGTCACCTTATCTCCCACAAAACCTCAGTAGACACTTTGTGACTCTACAGGAAAGAGAAGACTTCTCAGCAACCACTTGTGTGGGTACTTAGAGGAGTCTGCAGCCAGTTTCTTCACGAGGATCTGATGGAGCTGTGGAAGCAAAACTGAGCACACATCTGATTCTGTGTTATCTTAAGTTGGTCCTGCAATGAGATGAAAGGAAAAGTGATGGAGTAAATTCAAAGGCACTTCCTTAAATATAGCCAAGGTTTCACTTAGATTCTCTTTTTAATAATAAACAAAAATATTTTAAAAGTTACATAGAGACAAAAAAATCAGAAGCATCAAAATGGACTTCAGTGCCATAAGTGTCAGGAGCTAACCTGACTGACTGCAGTTAAGGTGTATACTGTGGAGAAATACAGCACCTACAATTTCTTATTTCCTGTAGAATTAGCATGTAGTACCATGAGCCCCTGATGTATCTCATGGGGAATTTGCAGGAGATCTCCTTTAATTAACCTGAGTCACCAGAGAATGCAAGTAAATAAATCAATACAATCTTGATCTTCTCAGAATTAATTTTGTAGAAGATTCCTTCATTACTTCGGGAGTGTCTCTCATGATTTTTTTCTTAGTTATGCAGATTGATTTGGCTGTTCAGCATGGAGGTCCGAGTTTCCCTCCTCATGCCTGAGGTGTTGTCAGTGGGCAGAAGAAAGTAGGAGACAGACTTCCCTGGAGTTTCATTGGTTTCATTGGTTTAATTTCATTTTCACTGGGTTTCAGTGGTTACCTGAACTGCCACTGCACTTACTGCAAGTTCATTACACCTCCTGGAGTTCCTTGAAGCCTGCTCCTTTCCTCCTCTCTCCTGTTTTGGTAGAAACACCATAGGGAAGTTAGTACCAGGACCCCCATGAGCTTTGTTTTAGGGAGTCAGCAAAGTCTGCTAAGGCAGTTGAACGAGTGTCAGAACAATGCTCCTATTCCCAAGACAGGGTTTTGTTATGCTAATGCCTTTATCTGACTATGGAAGGAGAGAGGAAAGGCAAGCAGAAGGAACTGAGCGTATTTAGATCTCTACTCACTGTTATCAGTTTGTAACTGAGCAGGTAAATCATATCTCACACATATTGTTTGGGGTTCCCTGAGTCAGCCCGCTCCAAAGCCCACCCAAACTTTCAGGCAGAAGACTGCCTAGCTCTTTTCTAGTCCTTTTACAGCAAATGACTAAGTTGGATTTGAAGCCATTTCCATACTGGACACAGTCTAAATAAATGCAATGACTGAGAAGTCATTCTATAGCTTTTGTGCTTCAAATTCACATTCCTGACTGAGATTCCTGACTAAAGACAAAAAATCATCTTTTATTACACATCAAGTGTTAGCATAGCTTTTAAAAGACAAACCAATTTCAAGTATCAGAGAACAGAATAAAGTTTAAACCATAGGAGCAGCAATTTCTTACTCTGAAAATCAATACCATTGCACTGAGGAGAGCTGCAAAGTCTCTTCAGTTTCTATTGCCATAAGCTGAGGCTCTGATTCCCACTGTAAGCATTACTCAGTTTCAACAGACTTTGATCCTTACTGGGAGGAAACAAGGATCCGACCTTTGCCTGAACTTGGGTCCTGTGGAGAAAAAATTCCCCTGTTAGAAAAAAAGATAGGTTTCTGAGCTTCTTATACCTCTGTTAGCTTCCCAACAGGCAGCATGTGCATGTGCCTGGGTAGTGTTTCTGAGTCATCTCCTCTAATTAACCTCTCAGAGAAGGTTGCCAGCTAATTTGCTGACCAACCCCAAACAACCAAAAAAAACCAAAAGAAAGAAAAGCCAGGCTGTGATTTTGAGCATGATTCTTGAATTAACTTCACCAGACAGAGTAAAAAAATAGCTCTCTCTGCAGTGCAATAGCCTCATTCGTGCATCTGCTTCTAACACTGCTCCCTCCTCACCCCAAACTTTCTGGCTGGGAAGTTTCCTGATGTGATTAAGTCATTACTGGTCTCCTTGGGTAGAAATAATGGAGATCTCCCAAGCACAAGGAGCTGTGAATATAGACCAAAATTAAATTCACGGAGCTCCTAAAAAAACATACATATAAACCAACAACCTGAGTTACTCTGTTGCATTCCTGATGGAAACTGTGGATATCAAAGGGATGTTCTGGCATTGTTGAGCAGCACTTGCATAGTCAAAGGATCTTTCTGCTTCTCATGCTGCCCTACCAGTGAGGAGGCTGGGGGTGCACAAGGAATTGGGACAGGACACAGCTGGGACCCCAACTGACCATTCCACACCATATGGTATTTTGCTCAGCATTGAAATGGGGTGGGCAAGGAAGGTTGGTGAGGGCTGCTGCTGCTCAGGGATAGACTGGGCATCTATTATTTGGTGGTGAGCAATTGGTTTTCTTCTGCATCACTTGGTTTTAGACTTTTACCCTTCTGACTCTCTTCTCAAGAGGGAGAGTGAACCAGTGGATCTATGGTGCTTAGCTGCCTGCTGAGATTAAACCATGACAGACTTGAAACCCTTCCCACAGATCTGCTGAAACCAATACCTGAAGCTGCACAAGTTTCTTGCATAAAGTGGTAACCAGTATATACTGTCCCATCTGATAACTTTACTCCCTGATTCCTCCCACATTCTAAAATATTCTAAATGCTTCCATTTTTTTTCTCACTGGACTTGGATTTACTTCTGTTTCTCCTCATGTTTTCTCCTGGTGCCTTCTCATTCCCACCAGCCACAAACCAAATTTCAGCCTCCTGTCTCCTACCCCTATCTCCATCTGCTTTCCGTCCTCCGCTTGCCTTTCTTCCTCCTCGCTGCTCCTGTGGGCAACTCTCAACACTGATTCAGGGCTGAAAGCACATCAGTTTATCACTGCTCTCACCTTGCTGCAACCCCACTGCTCCCTGCATGCTGCCCCACTCCAGCGTGACCAGCTGTGGCACAGTTGGGGACACACTTGGAGGATGCTTCCTTCTCCCTAGCTCATCTGGCTGACTGCATGCTGAGATTTGATTCTCTTTTTTCCCTAACCTTTTTTTTTTCCCACCACTCTTCCTCACTCCTTGCTTCTTGCCACTTTGGGATCATTTCTCTCTCACACAAAGGAAAGAGGGTAAAATACCCCTAATTTACTAATAAGTAAAGCCATAAGTAGACTGGCTGTTCTTCTGCTTGCCCTCTGTATAGTGAGGCATAGAAGTGGAAGATTACCAGGTACATAAGACAGGAAAAAGCGTTGAAAAACTGAGGGACACTTGAAGTTTTTCTTTATGAGCTTGAATGCTGCTCACAATTTAGCTTTCAGTGTGTTTGAGTTGATCAGTTCATGAAGACAGTTACATGGCATGGCTTGCTTGTGATGAGTAGAGGGATTTTTCACTGAGCAGGATCTTTTCATCTCTCTGTTTCTCTAATTTGCTCTCTTGTAGGAAAAGATAGGGTAAAGGTATAACAGCTGGTTTAGAAATGTAGGTTTTTGTTGTTTAACATAGCCCAGCATAATTACTATCAAATTAGCTGTGGTTGAAACTAATATCTTGGACTGTAAATTGAAGTGCCCCACGATGCCTATGTACTCCCTTCAGGATGCCTACATCTCAAAGTGGGTCAGAAAGCTGGTAGGTTTGCTTAAAGTGTTCACATCTGACCTGAACACTGCTGCAGGAGTAAGAAACAGCTAGTGTCTGTATAACAGTTAAAGTTGTGGATGGCAATATTAGGATATGATAAGCAAGCTGTCAGTCTGGGATGGAGAGCTGGACCACACCCACAGCACCACAGAAGAGACTTCTGGCAGTGACAGTGACTCCTCATCCTCACTGTGGTTTGCTCTTGATTGAAGGAGTCAAGCTCCTGCCTTAACCAGCTCAGCCAGTCTGGGGTGGAGAGCTGGACCACACCCACAGCGCCACAGAAGAGACTTCTGGCTGTGACAGTGACTCCTCGTCCTCACTGTGGTTTGCTCTTGATTGAAGGAGTCAAGATCCTGCCTCCTGCCTTAACCAGCTCAGGACATTTCTGTCTTTTGGGGAGGGAAACCTCAATCTTTCTACCATGCCCCATAACCTGGAATGTGAGGAAAAGATTTATGTAACCACTATTCCCCAGAAGTCATGAGCCTTTGAATAACTGGTGCAGTGTTCAACATCTCAGAACAAATACAGCAGCTCAGAAGCTGAGGAGTGGCCCTTTCTTGAACAGCTGGGAATGGAGTACACCACAGAAAGCAATTCCCTTCTTCAGAGCAGCAGGGTGTGATATAAGACTCCTGTCCCTAGAATGGCAATCTGGCAGGAATCCCTTAGCACACCAGAAGTTTTCACTGGGTTTGGTAGATCTGTGATCTAATTACTCTCAATCCAATTGTGGGTACTGGTCATCTTTCCCCAGTGATGACTATTAAAATGATAATCCTGCATCATAAGACAGAGTGTATTTCATAGCTCAATGACCTTCTATCTTCCTGGAAAAAATCAGGTAATATTACAGGAATTTGCTGTCTATTCTGGTTACTTGCTTAGTGCTTCTAGACATAATCAAATTCATTTCTCTGCTTCTTATTTGAGGGCAGATTTTCTTTTGTGCCACCAAAGTACTGTTACAGTTATTTATAAATGTTCGTCAGATCATTTGCCTGTACAAATTACAGCCTGAGTATTATCTGTGAACTGTGTATTTCCATTATTCATCCCAGTCTCCACTCCTGATTGGATGCCTGAAACATTATGAATAGAGAAAAAAGTGAATGATGAATAGTGAATCATGAATAATAAACAGAAGATGAGTAGACTTTTTCAAACTCCTATTCCTCCATGAATATGTGTACCCCTCTATATCAGTTGCCTTCACCAACATTCATATGCAGAGAAAATAGATTGAAACAAGACTAACAAAAAAGGGCAGGAATGCAGCTGAATCAAATCAGGAACTAGCATTTTTTGTGCATAGTTGTGAATGGACTACTCAGCAGTTATTCAACTCCAGTAAAATCCAACTCTTCTGGGGATGAACTTAGCTGCACCAGGCAAGAGCAGGATTTTTCTCCACCCTGCCTTCTCCCAAACCTTTCCAGGAAGGTAGATATGTCACAGTGGTTCTGCTTTCTTCTTCCTCAGCTGTAAAATAGAAATAATTATGCCCTTCATTCTCCTTGTAGCACTCTCAGACCTCTGAATAAATCATACTAAGAGAGAAATAAACATTTGTAAAGACTCGTCAGTAACTAACATAAATCATGTCAGCCTTTAGATTCTTAGTCATTCAGGTAACTTGCAGATATGTACAATGCAGATGTTGCTTAGAGATTATTCTTAAATTATATTTTCCCACAACATATAATTGATGGCTTCTGTGTGCCTGACTTGCCAAATCATATTTTACTTATAAAAAGAAAAATATAATTTTAAAAAACCTGTTTTCCTGTGCAATGTCCAAAACTTTATAATTATTGTTTTCTTAAACTGCAACTATTTGCCTTCCTAAACCTTTCAAAAATCTTCTAATACAGACCTATTGAAACATCTTGGCAGTGAATGTAGTCAATTGCAATCATTCTTGTTCTAATTTATGCAACTATAGAAATATATTTTTTCTTAGCTGTGGATCCCAGCTGCCTAAAGTTGCTGACCATGACTGAAGATGTGAACATACTTTTTTTTTAAAAAAGAAGATTTTGTTTGGATTGTGAGATTTGTACTTCTATTTCATGTTTTTACAGATGGATCTGAAGTAATTACATGTGCAATTCTAACTTCTTTCTATTTAGGGAATCTACGTGACTCTTGAGCTTTGTATGAAGTAGCAACAGGATTTTCATCTTCAGAAGGTAAAATCTAAATCCCTAGGATCTCACCTGTAAATGAAGAAATAAATAAGCCTTCTATATGTGATCTAACAGTTTGTTGCTAGTTACTATCAAGCTGTTTTGAACATTTTGCAATTCAGAAAAGAAATGTTTCTAGCTTGAATAAAAACAGCCAAGCCTTTCAGGAACTGCTGGAGGGTACTCAGCCAAAAGCATCCATTAGTCACCCAGAATTACCCCTCTAAATCAAACAGAAGAGGGACTCAAATCTGCTTTTCTCATAGAATGAGTATCTCAACCTGCTTCCAAAGAGCCTTTTGCCAGCTGGGACCCAAGATGGTTATGCTGAAACCAGCACTCTTAAAATAGTTTTGGTTTTGACTTTGGCTTTCTTAGTGACAAAAGTCATTTGCATCCAAAAATTCACAGTATGCTTTAACCACTCTACACCAGTATTGCATCGAGTGAAATACCTACAGATACGCCTTAAACAGACCTGCATGGCTCTCTCTTTAACACTTTGCTGAAGTGAAATGACAGAAATTTCAGTATTTACGGAATACCAGGATTTGAAGTTTTTTGGAAGAACTTTTCAAGCAAAAAATGTTTAAAAAATATTTTATGCTATTAAAGTATGTAAGTGTTTTTAAAAGTACTGGATACACTTTCTTCAATCACAGCAGTGCATCTGTTTAGATGTTAGCCCTGACTCTCTAAAAAACTATAATCAGAAAGATCGAAGTACCAGTCTAGCCTAAAACTCAGTTAATGGAAGTTTTGTGACCATATTTTTGCAACTTTAGAAAAATAATAATACAGTTTTGCTGATGTTTCCTTTAGTGCTCCAATGAACTGTAAATTAGGGTTACAATTTTAGTGTCCTTTTGAATTATTATATTATAAATGCATTTCATCTGTCGCAAGGCATCAATGCAAAAAATTACAAGATGACCTTTAAAAATGGCTTGTAAAGCACCGTTGCTTACTTTGTTCTAGATCTCATCTCAGACAATCTCTTGTCTTTGTCACTTGCAGAGATAAATTGCTTTTTCCACTGCCTACACCTGTAATAGCAGCTTCTTTTCACCACTTGTCACTTACTTTTCTACTCCCTCTTCATTCCTGCTTTTATCTCTTTCTGCCTACACTATAGTTCTCCATTTCTCCCAAGGAAAAATTATATATTTAATATATAAATACAAAACACAATGTACCCTGACCTTACCTTCCTTTTTCTTTCACATTGCAGGCAGCTCCTCTATGCCTTTTCTTCTTACTCCTCAGCTGTTCCTGTATTCCCACCTTATCCCATATCCTTCTCTTAGCTTCTCAGTATACTCTGGCCCTTTTTCCATAACAATACAAGCAAGTTAAGTCTTGTCCAGCTCACACCAATCTGCCTCTGACCATTTTTAATCTGTTCCAATCCAAACTCCAGCTGCAGTGTGGAATTTCACTTCTCCCTCATGACAGTCTGGTGCCTTGGACTTGAACAAAAATGAGCCCATACTTCTGAAAAACTTATCCTTTTTTAGCTTAAGTATAGTTTTGGGGTTTTTTTGTTTTGTTTTGGGGTTTTTTTGTTTGTTTTGTTTTGTTTTTCATCTTCTTTCTGTTTACCTAACTTCTGGAAGATTTTCTTGTTCTCCTCCATACTGGGGGAGAGTAGAGTGGTGCTCACTAAGGCCTTATTTTTTATAATAATTTTTATTTGATTCTTCTCACTTTCTGTTGTGTGTCATCTGTGAAACAACCAATGTGACAAAAAGGTATGTCTTTACTCCATGTCTATTTCCCTATGCCCAAATGAAAACATTTTAACGTCTCTTAAAATTCAACAATCAGGCCAGGAGAAAGACAGCTAAAATACACCTCTTAGCTTCTCTGCCTTGTAAACTTGTTCCTCAAACTCCACAACTGCTTTTCATTGGCACAATATTGCTATGCTGCTCTTAAATGGATGCAGTTTTCTGTTGAGATATATATAGCTCCCCACTCCATGTCATAACTCATTCTTGCAAAGTCTTTTCTATCTTCTCTAAGATATATTTCTTACCTATCACACCATCTAAGGCTCTCATATAGATCCCATAATTTTATTTCTTAATGAGACCACTAACCTTTCTCAGAGTTATGATAATGAATGGCTCCCCAAAGCACCCACTGAGCCTCTTTAAGGTTGGGGTTTTTTTCTGTAAAACCTACTTAGCTAACACCATAATGAAGCCATCACCATCTTGCTGCTGACTATGTCTGTGTGTATGGTTTATATTTGACCAGATGCAGGTATCTCTAGATGTAGGTGTCTGTGAAACAGCTCCTTTCAGCTTGCTCTATAGAAGATAAAAAGAAACAAAGCAATGCCAGATCAGATCCAATGAATTGATATGGAGAGTGCCTGTTTCCCTTCAATAGTTGCAAAGGAAATTGAGGATTGCTAGCTCACCTGTCAATATCTGCAGCAGCACTATCTGGAACTATTGAGAAGAATCCCACTTTTTTTGTGGATTTGAAGTATTTTATCTAGTTTTTAAATTATATGCAGTTGGGAGCAATTTTGTATCCATACCTGGATCTGTGCAAAGCCTTCTACAATGGGATTTGAGGGCATGAATTTGTTCCCATGGTGCCACTGTAATGATTAGACTCCAAATTACCAATAGCATCCAAATGCTGTTCAAAAAGACTGAAGAAACCCTCTTGCAAAGGTTAGAGGAGCCACAGTGATGTATGGCAAGAATATGGAAGCATTGAGGAGCAATTAATTGATAGCTTGTGTAGCTGGTATTCACAGCACTGCAGTCCCAGTGACTCTAAACATATGGCAAAATAATGTTGAAAAATAACAATGGCATTTAGTCAACTGCGCTATATAGCACTTATTTTTTTACTTATTGCTAAGAATGGTATGTAAAACTTTTCTTGCTTTCCCTTGGAAAAGGTTTTAAAATTAAGATCCAAGCCACTTGGAGAAGACATGAAGTCATTAAATTGTTTCAGTTGGAAAAGATTTTTGTGATCATCGAGTCCAGCCATTAAGTGAACACTGACAATCCACCACTAAATCACATCTACACTTCTTTTAAATACCTCCAGCAATATTCAGACTTCCATAACTATGGGTAGCATTCAGTAATAATTTTGACTTTGTTTTGCTGCATGATTGTCTTTTAGCAGTAAGAGAAATTCCAGCACTTGTGCTAACACTGCAGTGAGGCCACCCACATTCATCTTTGAAAGGGCATGGACATCAGGAGAGGTGCCTGAGGACTGGAAGAAAGCAAATGTCACCCCACTCTTCAAAAGGGCAAGGAGGAAGACACAGGCAACTAGAGGTCAGTCAGCCTCACCTCAGTCCTGGAAAGGTGATGGAGCACCTCATTCTGGAGGCCATCACTATCCACAGGGGTGACAAGAAAGTGATCAGGAGTAGTCAGCATGGATTCACTAAAGGTAAACCGTGCTTGACCAGCCTGATTGCCTCCTATGATGAAACAACTGCCTGGAGGGGTGAGGGGAGAGCAGTGGATATTGTCTACCTTGACTTCAGCAAGGCTTTTGACACTCTCACAACATCCTCACAGGCAAACTCAGGACGTGTGGACTGTGGGAGTGGACAGAGAGGTGGTTTGAGAACTGGCTGAAGAGCAGATCCCAGAGGGTTGTAATCAGTGGCACAGGGTCTAGTTAGAGGCCTGTCACTGGTGGTGTCCCCAAGGTTCAATATTGGTCCCAGTATTGTTTGACTTTTCACCAACAACTTGGGGGCACTAGGAAGAGCACTGCCAGTAGATCAAGGAAGATGATCCTGCCCCTCTACTCAGCTCTAGTGAGGCCTCATTTTATATCAGTATCTGAAGGGAGGGTGTCAAAAGGATGGAGCCAGGCTCTTCTCAGTGGTGCAAAGTGGTGGGACAAGAGGCAATGGGCAGAAACTGATGCACAGGAATTTCCACCTGAATATAAGAAAGAACTTATTATGTGGGTAACCATGGACTATAATAGGCTCTCTGGAGAGGGTGTGAAGTCTCCCTCACTGGAAGTTGTCAAGAACTGTCTGGACACAATCTTGTGCCCTGTGCTTTAAGATGACCCTGCATGAACAGGGAGGTTGGACCAGACAGCCCAAAGCAGTCCCTTTCGAACCTTGATTGATTCTGTGATTTGTCTCATGTCTTTGATTTTGCAAACTACAACGACCTTTTTTAGGAAAGAGATGACTTAGCAGGGATATGACTGACATATATAAAATTACAAGTAATATGGTGATGCAGAATGAAGAATGTTTATTCAATATTTCCCAAAATATTCTTATTCTTTTCCAAGAGCATCAAATAAAATTGCCAGGCAGACTTAAAGCGAGTAAATGAAATAGTTCTCCCTACATGCTGCAGAATTTTTCTGTGAAATTTGTTACCAAACACCAGGCATACTCATACGCAATACAGTTTTCCCATGGAAAGCTTGCTGTTTAGTTCCACATACAAATTCCAAAGTTAAGTAGTATTATTCTGCTTATGCAAATCAAATTATGCTTGTTTTCTCACTTAACTCTGGGTAAAAGAGAAAAACAGGTAAGAAGGCTACTGCTTTACCTTTCTTGCCTCCACTCTGAATTAAGTGGAATCTCCTGAGCAAAGAGACTTTGCCTTACTATAGAGCAACCAAATACTGCCCAAGCAGGAAAATTTTGAAATACAATGTGGGACAGACAGATTGAGTTCAGACTGGGATCTAAAACACAAACAGTTTTAAAGGTGATGGAAAGAAAGAGACTTCTCCAAAGGACTCATATTTTCCAGAATTTGTTGTGACATGGAAACTCACATAAAATTTCTGGATTAAGGGAAACTCTGAAAGAAACAAATTGCCATGCAAGGAATAAAGAACAGGGCAGAGGCAGTTGGTTTCAAATCCATTTGTTTCAATTCAGCTTTACCCAGCACACCTGTTTTTTTGCTGTTTAAAAAATGTGTACTCTTAAGAGATTTTCACTTTTCAGGTACAAATTCCTTTTGGTCCTTCAGTGGAGCTTCTTAAAGGAAAATACATTAGCAGTTATCTGAATTTTGGCTTTTGAGATCATGTCACATCCCTGACAAATAAAGTATTTTATTTCTATAGCCATTGGAGAGTGACAGCTAAAATCGGGAAATAACTCATACCTTAAGAGACAAATGACCCTTTGGATGCAACTTTTTGAGGAACCTGACACTTGACTTTCAGGTGTCTAGGTGTCTACATTAATAGAATAAAAGACTCATTTTTTGGTTTTGTTTTTTTTTTTTGGTTAGTTCTTTTTATTACAACCACCCAATCTGTGCCCACATGAGTGAACTGGTGGACGCAATACCATATGATAGCTCACCAGTAACCCTTGCAAGAGCAATATCTCTAAAGAAGCACCATGGAAGCACAAAATGCCCTGTTTACATTCAGATGCATGATGAATCTATCCAATCTTTTATTTCAGTCACTCTTCCAAAAGTGGCATTGGCTTTTCTGACAGAAGAGAGCGCTTCATCATCTCCAAGAACATCCTTTGAACAGTAGGCTAACACACTCAGAATGTGATCTGAAGTTGTGAAACAATTGCTTTCATGGTCTTCTTCAGCTGCTTACAAGAACTCTTGCTTAACAATTCATTTTGAACATCTGGTTTACTATTATTGAGCATCTATTTATAAAGCTGTCCTTAACAAAATTCTTATAGAAGTGTCTGTCTTCAATCAGTTTGTGTGTGTCTTGTGGCAACAGAATATTTTACAGACATTAGTTCCTAATTGTCCAGGGTTTTCTTATACAAATCAGCATTCCTTTCTGAAGCTACTTTATTTATTATATGGTTTTTATTAACAGATCTGTTTCTGTATACAACATAAATGAAAACAACCCTATTAGAGAAGCTGTGAGTCATTGCCATGATTTTATTAAACATATTATTTCAAGATCTCAACAAGGCATGAAAAGGCTTTAACAAACATCTAGCAATGGCTTAAAATACATACAAAAACCTTTTTTTCTGCATTTGTATTAAGTTAATTTTAAAATCTTCTGGTTTTATCAAAGGTAGATAAGTAATTGTAACCAAATTTGGAGATGTTAAAAGGTATCTGAGAGAAGGGAAGAAAGAGAAAGCATGATTCTCATTCAAGAAAAAAGATGGGGCAGGTTGATTCCTACTGTTATTACATGGGGACATCATATATGAAGTGAAGTCAAACTGGGGAGTGATTAGAGTTCTGTGTCTGTCATGATTTTCTCATCATAATATCTTCATAGAATGGTTTGGGTTGGAAACAATCTTAAACAGCACCTGGTTCCAGCCCCCTCCAGAGGCTCCATGTCCAGCTTTTCATCCAGCAGCATCCCCAAGTCCTTCTTGGCAGTGCTGCTCTCAACCTCTGCACCCCGAGCCTGTGGGGTTGTCCTGACCCAGGTGCACCTGGCCTTGGTCAGCCTCATGAGATTGACATGGGACCACTTCTTGAGCCTGTGCAGGTCCCTCTGGATGGCATCCTGACTCCCAGCTTGGTGTCATCTGCAGATTTGCTGAGGCTGCACTCAATGCCACTCTCTATGTCATTGATGAGAGTGTCAAACACAACCAGTCCCAGCAGAGACCCGTGTGGAACTCCACTCATCACCGAGCTCCATCTGGACATCGAGTCCTTGACCACTACCAGCTGGATGTGACTGTCCAGTTCATCTGCCAAACAGTTCACACATCAAACACGTCTCTCCAGTTTAGAAGGAAGGATGTTGTGGAGGATCATGACCAAAGCCCTGCAAAAGTCCATGTAGAGGACGTCCATATTTCTTCCCTTGCCGATGATGGAGTTAATCCATCAACAAAGGCCACTAAATTCATCAGGCAACATAACTTCATGAAATTTCTACCTACAATAATGACAGCAGATTAAAACATAAAAAAGCAATCCTTTCTTCTGCCTTTTTTCCAGTCCTGACATCAGTTACCAATAGATGACAATTATGCTCAAACAAATTCAAAACAACTCAGTTAAACTTGTAGCCAGAACTTAGGGAAAAAATATGCAAGATTTTCCTTCAATGGTACAAAAATATCTTTCTAAATTTTTTCCTATTAAAACTCCCCTTTTTCTAGTTTGCATTCTCTAGATGGTGCAAGGACAAAATGTACTGCATGGATTCAGTGAAATACAGATATCCAGCCTGGGTGATGGATATAATGAATGATGATGGGAGGACAAAGAGTTTTGCCAAATGTAGCAAAGCAAGAAAATATTCCTAAAGAGAGGCATCTTTCTAACTCAACAGGATCAGACTTCAGTGATCTCTGGAAAAATAATAAGAGGAACTGGCAAAAATTGCCCAAAGAAATAGTAGCTGTCACATCCCTGGAAATGTTCAGGTTGAGGTTGGATGGGGCTTTGAGCAACCTGATTTAGTTGAAGACGTCCTTGCTTATTGCCAGGGGGGTTGTACTACATTAAAAGGCCCCTTCCAACCCAAACTATTCCATAATTCTGTGACACTATGTGACATCAAATTATAGACACATCTGTAATAATTTGGGAGCCTTGGTTTCAGATGATCCCTAAAATTGCCTTAAAATTGAGACTTCTAAGTGATCCATAGAGATGCCTGCACCCAATAAAATGTTTTGAGTAACCTTTTACACATGCTTTAACCCTTTTGAGCTAGAAATTACTTTTAGAGTATGAAATACTTCCATTTTCATTAGCTTGTCATCTTTTATATAGACATAGATCTATTTATGTACACATAAAGAAACAAAAAGAAAACTCAAAATGCTGTTCCTATTGGAGCAAAACACTGCTATTCGTATAATGTAGCTTTAAGATATTGTATAGACTGGAAAGAGTTTTTAGCAGAGTATAGTATTTCTGCATGAAATTAATTGTCTGCAAGTGGGCCTCTAGAATTTTGCTACAGATTGCTATGTCCATCATTAGTCTCATAAGGAACAGGCAAGATAAAATGAGGAGAATATTTCGGTATTACACTTCCAGGTGTGTAACAGCTGGTCAAGGCTGAGGGACATCGTCACTAAAGGCTATAAATTCTACTGGAACTCAGACCATTTTCCATCATTCTGGCTTTCTCACATTAATAATCACAGCAATTGAAACTGCAGGAGCTCTGATGTGCACTGTCACTCTCCCTGCGATCATCCCTTCACACTGACCTGTCCTGGAGTCTCACTGGGACCTTGAGTGGTAGTGACAGGCAGAAAGCTGTGATTTATACAGTGCTGTGCTAATTAAGGCAGTGCTGCCAGAATTTGGGCCATGTCTGTGTAGTGGGTTGACACTGGCTGAATTCCAGACACCCACCAAACCTCTCTATCGCTCCCCTCAGCAGCTGGACTGGGGAGAAAAAATATAACAAAGGGTTCATGAGCTGAGATAAGGACTGGAAGAGATCACTCACCAAATATCAGAATATCAGCACAGGCAAAACAGGCTAGAATTAGAGATATTAATTGAACTTACTACTAACAAAATCAGAACAGGATAATGAGAAGTAACATAAGACCTTAAAAACATCTTCCCCCCACTCCTCCCTCCTTCCCAGCTCTTTTCCTCTCCTCCCAGCAGTGCAGAGAGATAGGGAATGGAGGTTGTGGTCAGTTGATCACACGTTGTTTCTGACAACACTCAGGTAAAGGAGCCCTTTCCCTGCTCTACTGCGGGGTTTCTCCCACGGGAGACAGTTCTCCGTGAACTTCCCCAGTGTAAGTCCAGGCAATGGATCTCCACAAATGGCTGCAGTGCGAGTCACTCTTCCACAGGGTGCAGTCATTCAGGCACAGCCTGCTCCAATGTGAGTCCCTGTGGGGTCACAAGTTCCCTGTGGGGAAATCTGCTCCAGAGTGGGTTCCAGTCTCTGTGGGTCTGCAGGTTCCTGCCAGGAGCCTGCTCCAGCACAGGCCTCCCACAGGTCACAGCCTCCTTTCAGGCATCCACCTGCTCTGGAGGGGGTCTTCCCCTTGGGTTACAGGTGGATCTGTTCATCCCAATAGTTCTCCATGGGCTGCAGGACAGTTTCACCATGGGCTGTAGGGGAATCCCAACTCCAGTACCTGGAGCATCTCGTCCCCCTCCTTCTTTACTGACTTGGTGTCTGCAGAGTTGTTCCTCTCACATGTTCTCACCCAGGTCTTCTGCCTGGAGCATCTCGTCCCCCTCCTTCTTCACTGACATGTTCTCACCCAGGTCTTCTCTGGCCTCAGTTACAACTGCACGATAACTTTCTTTTCTTCTTAAACACAGAGGTGTTGCCATCATTTCTGATTGGCTCAGCTTTGGCCAGTGGCACGTAAGTCCTGGAGCCAGCCAGCATTGGCTCTGCTGGACACAGAAGAGGTTTCTGGCAGCTGCCCCCAGAAGCCAGCTCTACTCTGGTAGTAGTCCCCCATTACCAAAACTAGGCCATGCAAACCCAATACACTCTGTGTTTCCTCCCCCAGAAGCCAGCTCTGTAGTCCCCCACTACCAAAACTAGGCCATGCAAATCCAATACACTCTGTGTTTCCAGTAGAAATCCTTATGTTTAACAGCTTAAAAATGTGGCCATTAAATGCCACTCCAGGCTGCAAATTGTCATACAAGTCGTTCAGTGCCAGGGGAATTCTTACAATGAAATACAAAATGTGTTTGGTACTTTTGAAGTAACTTGGGTACATACTCATGTGCACACACACAAGTATGCCCATCAGGAAATGTGTGACATAAGTTATACACGTTGTTCAACCATAAGTTTCATAAAGGCAGTCCTCTCCTCCTGACTGATCCTCCCTTCAAGGATGACAACAAAACTCCTCTTTGCTTTGTAGCTTTCACACCACTACCAGGAGAAATATCACCAGCTTTATTCTGCAAGAGCAGAAGTGGGGGTCCCTTCCATTTCTGATGCCCATCCAGCCTTCTTTAAACTCACTTTGAGATCTGGTAGAAACCTTTCTGATAGAAACATGTCTGGGGTCAGGCTGAGATGTTCCTGCACTCAACTGACCTGGTCTCAACAGCACTGCTTCTCAACTGGCTCTTCCTGATCCACACCCCATGTTTCTCCCATTCCTGGGCTAGACCCATGCTCTATCCTATCCCCCAGTGCTTCTCCATGGTCACATCTGAAACTGTGCAGGGCCTGGGGCTGCTGGAGGATCATCTGCCACTGAGTGGTTGGTTGGGGTGATGCCTTAAGTTTCAGCTTTCATATTTTCCAAATTCTGTACTGCATTAGTATATAACTCTGAACTTCAAATAAAGTGTTAGCAAGTTCTCTTCACAGTTTAGACAGACAAAACAATCCTTTTTCAGCCTGAGAACCAAGAACACCGTTGCAGCTTCAGACCCAAAAAGTATAAACAGCAAATTGAGGAGAGCAATCTAGAAGGATGGGACTTCATAACCTGAAGCTGTAACTGGACAATTAACCCCAACATGTAAATGGACCAAAACTTATAAAAGTGTGGAAACTTATGACCGGTCATCCATCTCAAGTGTTGCCACTGCTGGGCTCTTGTACTGCCCAAGGTGTATCCTTTGAAGGTCTTTTAAATAAATACCTACTCTATTCCTTTAACATTGTCTAGCTTCTGTTCTAGATTCCCTCTCAAGGCATCAGGAGCTAAGGGCAAAGTACCTAATCTCCCTGTTTTCTCACTGCAGGGATGAATGCATGCTTTCATCTCAGGGCTGCTGAAATCCCAGTGATGAGTGCCACAGATGTGCTGGTAAATAACTGCATAGATCTAAGAGCATGCCCATTAATGAAAAAAATCATTGAGTCTATTTCAAGAAAGCGAACTGAAAGAATGAGGAAGGACTAAGCAAATTCATGCTTTTGAATCACACTAGTTTTTGGTAACATTTGCTGTGTTGCTAGTATACCACATAACAAACCCACCTGAAAGTCACAAGCATAGAATAATAAATGAAGTGTAATGCAACTTTTGAGAATAATAACCTCCAGACTTTAAGCAGCTTGCATACTAATTACTTCTGGAAAACTTACTTCCTTCTGCAAGCTTCCCTCCCTCCCTAGGTGTGGTGAAATATCCAGTTTATGTAGCTGTAAAAGAAGAAGTGCAGGAGCCAATAGATCACAAAACGTGAGGTATGAAAAAGTGCTCATTTCAATCAAACCATCAGCATGAGCATTCTTATTTATGATATGTTATAAAAGGTTTATTGACTGTTTTACAACTCTAGCTGCCCAAAGTTTGATTTAATCCAAAAACATGCCAGCAATGTGCATCAGTGCCAGGCCTAGCTTTTCATGTCCTGGACGTTGTGACAACTTAGCCCAGACTTTTCCCAAGCTATTTGCTAGTGGACATGAATCCATCAGGTATTTGGGAGAAAATCTACACTGTGACCTGTAAATCTTTCAGAAGCTGAGGACAAAATCTGCACCTTGAATATCTACTGGTGAATAGAAGCACCACTCATGTTGTTATTAACTGGATATGTCCCCTTTTTTTTAGTGCTCAATACAAAAAAAAACATAATCTAAACTTCTGGGTAGTTTCTAAGTCATCCCTGGTGTGTTTTGCCATTAGAAGAAGTGAAGTCTCACCTGAATTAGTGTCATAGGACCTCAGCCAGCCTAACAGGCTATGGGGAACATTGTCCCCTTCATAGGGAGAGAACACACTTTGCTGGAGGGTTGTTCTTTCTCTCTGCCTTACTTTGCCTCAAGGGTAGAAATATTCCTAAAGAATGGAAGGAGGAAGAAAACCAATCTCTCCTTCTCCCAAAGTAGGGCTGAGGATGGAACTTGCTTTTCTGGGCCTTTTTCACATTTTGTAATTGTCCTGGCATGGAGGGAGGTCACTGGATGTTTGCTGTTGTATCCCTCCCTGGCACAGCAGGATTTGCCAAGTGCTGCCTTTAATTCGCTGTGGCTCTCCTGCACCAATATGAGACATATTGCTCCTCGTTTGGGCCAGAGTGGGTATACAGGTGGGAGATGTCACTGCATGACTGGATGGTATTGCCCTGATCTGGATTTAGATGAGCAAAGGCCATTTTTTATATTGGGAATCTAAAGATGATTTTTTTTTTTTTTTAATGAGCTCCTTGTGACTTGGACAGTGGGCTGAAAGGAAACAGAAGTAAGAAAGGTAGCATTAGATTTAGAGATCTCTCATCTGTCTCTGTTTTGTTCCCCCAAAGGGGATAGAGAAGAAGACATGGCAGCAAGTTGTAAGCAGTCATCTTTCTTTATTCACTATGCTAGGTAAGGCCATATAGCTGCTTGTCAAGTCCCTTCAAATGCACAGTTGTGGGAAGGAGGAGGAAGTCTAGAGAGACAGCTAATACTCTCAGTTAATTAAATTTAACTAACTTTCTTCAACTGCTTAAAATTCATGTAAGCTTTCAATATGCATATGTGCCCTGATCAGCCTTCTGATTTTGGTACCATGGCTGCATGGTACCAAATGGCAGCAATTCAATCCTGTCCTGCAGACATCAAAACTTCATGCTGGTCTCAAAGGAGGACACCTCTCAGAGGAGGTGAACTGATGCATCAGAGATGGAGCCCCTGCACTTCATCTGCATTACCCTCAGTTCAAAACTCATGCTAAGCCAGGACAATGTGGGGACACAGCAGCAACATAAACACACAAACAGCAGCCAGTGCAGAGGGCCTGGCCAGCAACTGATTCTCCCAAGTTCCTGAAAAACTTACTAGGAGATTAACTACTGCAGAAGCATCAGCACATGAAAGAGCCTTTTATATCCTAATTATTTTATAGTATACAGAGCAATATCTTGTGCAATTTGTTTACCAAGCATCAAAAGTTGCTGGCTGCAGAAAAGCCGTGCTAGCATATTGGGTATGGATTTTAAGCCAAGATGCCTTATGGCAGTGAACTGCTAAATTATATGAGCTTTCTGCATTCCATGGTGTTACATGAGGATAAAAGACCTCAAACTTTGGTCCTGTACCTTCTAGTGGATGGATTTGTTTTCAGTGTCAAAGACAAAAAAAATAATTAAAATAATGAAAATGTGTAATGCAGCTTATTTATTTCTGCGTTCTTTCCTTTGTTTTCAAATCCATTGGGAAGAAAAAAAAAAGCTGCGAAAAGAGTGAGCCTAATTTTGATAATAGAATATGTTTAAATTCACCTGATCAATAGATGAAGGTTTTATCACTTTGAAAACCTTTTGGACTGCTAGGAGGGAAGTGGTGAAAAAATATAAAGTCTTTTTGGAATAAACAAGAATGTAAATCATTCTGAGTTCAGACAGTACTCAGCTCAAGAATGCATCAGTTTCAGAAAAGATTAATAAACCAATATTTCTTTCTTGTGCTCTTCTTTGGAGAAAACAGTTGGCTTTGATTAAGTAAATGAAGATCAAAAGAATGGAGACAGAAATGTATTGAATACCTGACCAGGCTAGGTGTAACTGTTAAAAGAAAGCTGAATCCTTCATGTCTTTAGTTGTGGGATGGATATTTTTATTAAGCATATAGCATTATTTATAATGATTCCATATGGTAGGGATCCAAAGCATGTTTAAATTATGTTTCCCCTGTTGTAAGAGACTTGATAACTGGTCTAGGAAGATCATCTGTGTATAACAGAAATACAGCTGTATAAGGTGATGGGTGCTGTCAATTAATCTAAAGGCAGGGTGCCAGTGGACACACTCAGCTATCCCAGCTGAACTGTCCTATGTTGGATCAGCTTAGGGAGCAGTAAAGCCAGTTAATGTCCTTTGTCTTGCCAATGTGTTTTAAACCTTGAGAGTGAAAAATGGGGTGGAGCTCCAGGACAAGAAATGTAGCTTGCCATTTATGCTGTGGTCAATGAGGTTTGAAACACAAGCAGAGGCACAGTAGGTGAGAAGTATGACAGAAAGATTGACTTTAACAAGCCGGAAAAAATTTATGACAGAAACTATCTACCTCAAAAAAGCCAGGCAATTCCCATGAAGTACATTTAAGAAGTTTATTTAATACAGATATTCCTTTTAAGATGCAGTCTTACAGTGATGAAAGACTGCCTGTCCATCCTTACATCAACATTTTAGGTTACATTTCATGAACAGCTGATGACATTTTTTTGTCTCAGTAACCCCACTCACTTGCAGTGCTGTTGCTGGTGGCTTCTCTTGTCCCCCTGATTTCAGATAATGAGCCTTCATAGGAGACATGCTGTTCTCTGGATGAGACAAAATGTTCTCACCATTTAACAGATATTTTCATTGTAAGTTTGGCTCACATGATCAGGGGTGAATAAGCTGCTGAAGAATATTATGCTATCTACTTGTGACTCACCTGCCACGTTTTATTTTTAAAATAATATCAAATAAATTAGGGAACAAATGATACAAGACAGAAATCTCAGGTTTTGAGATGCAGGGGGAGAAAAGGAAACCTGAAGTACTTCAGTTTCCTATCTTTGGTTTCATTTAATTCTCTATTTCCTAGGCCTAAAATGAATCCTGTAAACTTTTCTGTGCCTCTGCAATTTAGCTGCAGTTAAAGTAAATTAAAAGAAAGTAATCATAATTTCTTTTAAATCCAAGATTAAATAGTAATAAGCTGGAGGCTTCTGTAAGGCCCATCAAAAAAAAGAATGGTATTGCTGTAAAAGGCATATGAGTTCAAAAATTTATTTTCTGCTAAAGAAACACCTTCAATTTTTGAAGCAGTTTTTTGTTCTCTAACAGGAAATGTGGGAAGCATGCTGGATTACTGGCTTACTTCAGAAAATATGGAAAATGTAATCGGTAGCAATGGAAGGACTGTAGGACTATCATATTATCAATTTTTACCAGATTGAGACATAGCCCCAAATCCAAAATTTTCCCAGAACTCAGACGATCAGATCCACCAATACTTCTGAAAATCCACTTCAGAAACCTCTCAGATCACACCCACTAGAAATCAGGAAAACTGTTTGACTCTAAACCTCATGCTGTAAATCCATCCCAAAAAACTTCACAGTTATACAAAGTGGGTGGAGCCATGGGATTGGGAATACAATTGAAAGGAAGGGCTGGGCGGGCTCTCAGGATGCTCTGCCAATGTGCACCAGGCTGAGCTAATGCATGGGGGTTGCACAGGAAGAAATGGTTTTTTTTCTGATTTGCATTGCTGAAGATTACAGAAGTCCAACTTATGGTCCAATATCCCACTGAATTAGAAAACTTAGGAAAAAAATCTTGGGCTTTGGGACAACTTTTGAAAAACTAGTGTTCTTCTCATGCATCACAGCAGAAGTTGAGCTGATTCTAACCCGACTTCTTCAGAGAATGGGGTCATCCTGCCTTTGGACCACCTGCACTCTGTCCCTGCCAGACCAGAGCATCATTGAAGCCACAGAAGGTCCCATCGTGGCTTGGGCTGGGCTTTAGTCCCAGCACAGAGGTAATGCTGATTATCACACCTGACTGATGAGTACAAAAAAATCATGCTCTGTTGATGCTTCATTGCAGTGTATTTTGATGTAATTAATCCTAAATGTTTGATGCTGTTTTCTTTCATTGTACTTTGGGAGGGGATTTGTTTGTGTTGATTTGTGGAAGCAAATTCATTTGGATGTATATTTTTTCCATCCTATAAAGTCCTCTCTGAAGACACTGGGTGGGATGGATTAGTTCTTCCTGTTCCTGAGTACACTTTTGAAGGATTATTTAGGACTGTGCCTTGCCACCTTCAAACACAGTGCACGTCTCCTGGAGATGTGCCAGAGCAGCTAAGAACAGTGCTGCGTCAGAGGGATGTTTAAAACCAGAGAACTTGACAGCATGTAGATCCAGACATGGACACAGGGCCCAGACAGAGCAGCCTGGCAACATTCCGGCAGTTCTCAGTGAGACACATGGGTCTATCACAAATCCAAAACACATTATGCTCAGAAGAAATCTCTGATTTCATACAGTTGGTAAAAAATAAAGCAGTGCGCTGCTGCACAGAATGGCTCAGCCAGCACACACAAACAGCGCTCCCTGAAGGGTCTGTGATGTCAAGGGATCATGCAGGTTGAGACAAGATTAATAAAACAAGAGGAAAGGTAATAAAAATTATTTTCTTGAACTATTACAATCACTCTTTGTGTGTACAAGTGCAAAGATTCATATGGTCTCCTGTCCAAAAATGACAGCCTATTTATTAAATCTCATGCTTCAGATTTAGAACAATGTCCTCACAGCAAGGGTATATCAAACAGCTCCTGTTTGAAACTCCGCAGACAGCACCTCTGAAAATCTCCCCCATTCACAAAAATGCTACAGTGACAGCTAAGATTGCCTGAAAGTCCTTCCCCAATCACAGATCCTGTATGCAGTTTTTCAAAGCTGTATCTCCAGTTCTGGGTCATGTACTAACCTGAACATTCCAAGTCCAGACAAATGTCTATTGCTTCTGTGTCAAATCTCTTCAATGAAAGCAACCAATTACAAAAACTCTATTTTAGATATTTTCCATTTAGTCACTGAAAAGAATAAAACTGAAATTACATTTATAAACAAGGTCTAAAAAAAATGTATGCCTTGTTTTAATTCTTCCTAAGGCAAAATGTCCTTCAGTAATTCTGAGATTTTTTTTATATGGTGATTTGGGTACCCACAGTATTGGGAGAAGTTGGATTATGTGTGTGTTCACCTGAATAATAAACGAGGCAGTGGCAAGAATCCCTGCAGAATCCTGGCATAGCAACAGAGCAAAATGAATGAGAAGACAGGACTGAGAAAAAACTGTGCTAAGTCTGCTAACATGTTCTTGGGAATTCAGCAGGTGCAAATGAGGTCAACTTTTCAAAAACCAAATAAGAAATTCAGCTTCACCTTCAATGTGTATTTCTTCAGCAATATGCCAGAAACATTTTCTGACACAGGAGTATGATAGAAAGTTTTATGATTTCTTTTAAAACTTTACCTCTTCTAACACCCTAACCCCCTTCCTTACTCTTCGCAATTGCATTTTGAGCCATATCAGATAGGAAAATTATTAGCCAACAAAAGAGTGGCAATTATTGGAGTTTTTAGCTGTGCTTTTAACTGAAAATTTGTACAGCAACACTAAAAAGATAAATGCACTATAAAAATGAATACATGTGATATATTTAGAGCAGTTGGGTAATCTTATTTTAAAATAGCTGATGAATTAGTTATGGTTGCAGGGTTTTTAATCTATGCTGAGTTATCCTAGTAGTATCATCTATTAACCAAGTCCTATCATAAGCAAACATATGTCATTTTTGTTTGGAATTGACATCAAATTAAGAAAACATATTTGCTTCTATTCACTTCTTTGTGTTCTCTCTTTTTCTTATAGCTCAGCAACTTTCTTCCATTGCTTGGGTCTTTCTTGTATTTCAAATATACTGAAAAACATACTAAATGATTCAGATGATTCCTAGACTAACTCATCTAAGTGCTAGTATGCAAATGGATTGTGTTTGTCACTGTTGAAAAATCTACCTTTAATAACTGCTGTTTAGTGTTTTCTCTTTTTTTTCCCCACATTTTCATTGGCACATAAGTCATTTTACTGTCAGCATATAATATGACTACTTCTTTTAGTAACTACAGGACAGAATTATGTCAATTGTGCTTCAATAGATTTTCCCTACTTCCAACAGATTTTGTGCATTTTTTCCTATTCTAATGTATCTAAAATGCTGCTGTATCATCTTATCAACTGACCCTAGACAACTCCTTCTATTCTTTTGTCTCCCTTATTCTTTTTTTATTATTCATAATTTCTACTTTACATTAATCACTATGAAAATCCTCCTTTTTTTCTGAACTGTTTAATATTGTTCTTTAATTAATTATTAGGGGTTTTACGTTCCCTGTAAGTCAAGTTGGTTGGTTTTGGGGGTTTTTTTTGCCCATGTGGTTCTTTCCTAAAAATGAAAGATTGTGACCAGACAATATTTTAAAAGCAGTTTGCAATTTGCATTTGCAATTTTTTGTTTAAATTATTTTATTTCATCTGATCTGATTCAACTCTTTTGAGATGCTAGTAACTGGGAAGCAATTTTTTCCATACAGACCCTTTCTCTTCCTCATTTGTCTATTTTTCCTAAATAGGTTTAAATCCGTTTTTTAACATCTCCATTATACAAATTTTCCTATAGGAATACCTCTGAAGTGGATTTTCCTCTTCTAAATGAGGAAATTCTGTTTAAAAAAAAACCAGAGGCTCTTCTTCATTTCAGCTAACAAAAGGTTTGGGTCTACCATTTACATCTGCCTATTCACTGCCAAAACCTGTTGCTGAATCAAAACTCCCTGGAAGCCGCAGCAAGCAACTGTGGTGACCTCCAGAGCTGCCCTGGTGGAAATGTACCATCGCCATACTGTTCCCCTTCCCTTTGGTATGTGGAAACACAGGCCAATTTCTCAAACCTGGGTGCCAGCTCAACTTAGTAAATACAAATTTCAACAGCAGAAGCAAAGCTAACTCTAAATTAAATCTTGAGAATCATTAGAAATATTTGAATATGCTTCTGCCAGTGTTAGGATTTCAGTTCTTATTCCTGCAAGTATAGAACCACCTTCAACAGCCACCTGTTAGCTACTGGTAGAATTAAATTATCTAAATGAGGGTCTGCATACCTACCTATGAACTTGAAAATGAAAGGCAGATGAAAATGATAACCATGATAATATGTAAGTGCTCCAAAGTATTAGGAATTAACTGTTTCTATCTATTCCTTTCTTATGGGCTGTATAACAAACAACTTGATTAACTCTAGCTTGACTGAGTGAAGGGTATATGTATTATTGAAAAAGAGCTGCATTTGAAGAAAGGAATTTTAACTTCAATTTTAAATGATCATTATAGCTGTGCTGAATTCACCTGAGGCTAGAGTTTGGGACCTACACCCCTTCAGCCATGGTAGGTGTTTTGAAATGTTCAGGCACAAGAGATTTTGGGTATTGATTGCTGAACAAAGAGAATTTGTCATCAAAATGACAAAAGTATCTGCTGTTCCCCAGTAGGGCCATTTATCTGAGCTGACAATAATCTCCACATAGCATCTCCCATCCTGGCCCCAGGGTCTGCTCTACTGCATCCTCTGCCTCCCATTCTCTCCTCCCTTGCACTGACCCAAGCAGACAGTTCTTTCACTTTTCTTTATCTGGTCAGTAGTTGTTTTCTTTCTTAGCCACTAAAATTTCTAACAAGTTTTGTATCACTTGCCAGAGAAAGTTTGCTGTTTCAATTTATTTTCTTCTATCTCATAAAGGAATATTGTAGTGTTGCTTTTCTTCAGTTGGAAACAGCATTTCTTTTGTTTAGCCTAATGTCCCCTCTGTATTTTGGACTTCTCATGAGCAGAGTCTCTTTCTATTTTTGTGGGTTTCTGAACATTTTTTTATTATTAAAATTTTCTAAAAAATTACTTCCACTTTTAAAACAGAACTCATCGAGTGACATTTTGTCATGTAACTGTGCACTGATCATCAATGTTTAATTAAAACCTGTCATGGAGAGGTGATGTCCTTCCTTAGGAATGAATTTACTTTTAGCAGTGAAAGTCTAGAGGGGCAGTACTTTTGCTGTCACAGATCGACTTAAAAGACCAGAGAGACATGCAGGAAGACAACTAACAGTTCTGTGCATATTTATGGACTTGTTGTGCATGTGGTAAGTACTCTCCTGACAGCTAGTGTTAAATCCAATCAATCATCACTTAAATACATCACTGTGTATATTCACCTCACTCCTTCATTAGCATTCATTAGCAATTAATCAACACAGCAGTAGTCTCTGGAAAGATCAACAATCCATAAGGTACATTTACATTAAAGATGAGCAAGTGAACATTTGTTCCACTTCAGCTAAGTCTTGTGTATTGTCATTTCTTCAAGGAGTGAAAGACATTGATCAAGCAAATGACTGATTGATAGATAGAACATGCCATCTATTGCCTCTGAAGACCATTTTTCTTCAAACCAGAGGGCAGTAGTTTTGTTCAGAAAAAAAAAAAAAACCAGTTTTCAGTTTCACAGTATGTTTTACCATACTGGTTGAAAATATCTTCCTTCCTCAAATCAACCAGCTTTGGAGACAAACTCTGTTGCTGAATCTCTTTCAGCTTCTAAAATAAGACCACATTCTAGGGTACAGAGGTCCAGACATATCCTTTTAGCATCACACGTGCAGTTACATTTGTTTTGCTGATTTATTTCTTCAGCCAAAACAAAACAATTAATTAGCAGCATTTCTGAGGCAAAGTGGAAGAAAAAAACTTGTATTCAAGCATATAAAAAATACAACCCTAATTTTTTGTTCTATTACATTAATAATAAAACTTAGTACTTTGAGAGACCTTTACCACCCTGTGGAAAATTAAGTAAACTAAGATTAATTGGAGTAGTTATTCAGCTCCACTTATTGCATAAATATATACTGATAATGATATCTTTAGTGTTTATCTTAAGTACTCTTCTGACTTTATAGCAATGAAATTATACAAACAGGTTTTAATTTGATTGTTTTCTTTTGTGGTAGAAGATATTTATTTCAAAATAAAGATTTTTCTAGCCTTAGGTGCCAAAATTAACTTAAAAGAGAACTTATTACCTTATATTCAATGAAATTGAAATGTTTGCATTAATAAAATAATAAGTTGTTGAGACACTAAGTAAACATGTATTTCTTCTCTAATTCCTTTCCTTTCATGGAGATGCATTGAGCTTCTGTCATTGTGCTGTTAATGTGATAAAATTTCCAGTATCTAATAAACATTCAGGTCTTTGTGAATATTGAAAGCTTCCTTTTTAATGCACCAATTATAGATTTGGATTGCTATTTTATCTGCTTCAATATATCTCGTTAGTTGTTTTATGATTTCTTTTTAATTACCTTCACATAAAAATGCTATCTCTTTCTTATCTATCTACTTTTGGACAGATACAACTGGCCACATGACCTCACTGCGTCAAACCTCAGAATTACTGAGCCATTTCTCAGGACAATTCACTGCTAACTCTGTCTGTGGCCACTATGTTCCTTCTACATATTTTTGGGGGTTTTTTGTTTGTTCACTCGTTTTAACATGAATCTTCATTTTGTGTATGAATCTAGTGATTCTAGATTCTTCTCTCTTGTACCGATATTTCAACACAGAAGTTTGTTAAGGTTAGGATAATCCCAAAGTAAAGTACCATGAATGTGCTTAAATAGCAATTTATGTCTTCCAGGCGAAGTGTGGTGGTGGGAAGAGGTGTTGTTTTTCATATTGCTGAAAAGAATAAGAAGAAGTTGCATGGTCATTCCCTGTAATGAAAGACTTTAAGTTCCTGTTTCACTATGATATGAGATTAACCCTTCCCTGTTTAAGTCTTCACCTCTTTGGTAGGACTGTTTAGACCTGTAGACCCTGAGAGATGACATTAGGGAAAAATGTGTTATGGGAGATCTGGTAGGTCATACTTAGTATCTGGATACCTGCACAACCCTGCCAGAAATAAAGGCTTCTCTGCAAAAACATGCTGATATGGTCAAAATTCTACAGCATTTAAACACCATGAAATATTGAGCAGAATTATTCCGAGGAATTTAAAGTACAACTAAGACTGCTCAGCCCATCTTTCGTCCCTGTTTGATTAGCTTCTCAGAGACAGCTTGGCAGGATTCACAGAGGTCAGGGCACCAGCAACCTTGGCTAGAGAGATAGTAAACAAAACAATAGTGTGGGTTCCATTATGAGATTATCTGCCCACCCCTGTGCTACTATCCTTATCAAAAAGCTCTGACCTAGTGCAAAGATAAGCTTTGCTCCTCTCTTTCCCCAAGCAGCCTGTCTTCTGTGCAGGAAAGGCAGCGTTTTACATTCACAAAATGGTTCTTTAGACTTCATTTTTTGGTGAGACTTTGATTTAAAGTTTTCTTCCAGTTAAGAACAATTCCTGAAATGCACATCTTGTTTTACACAGAAGCACTGAAATTTGTTTAATTTAATCTTTATTTTGCAGAGGGAAACCCACCAGTGATTTTTACTTTTTAAACTCCTTTTCTATTTCTAGGAAACTTCAATGAAGCATTTTATGATGATAGTGCAATGGGAAGAACTTGTATTCAAGATGATTAGACAACCACTAACATAAGGCACTACTGAATTTCTCAACCCTACGGGCAACAGAAATGGCAGAGCAGATTTTAGGGAAATTTTACACATTAGTACATAAACAGTCTGTCAAGAAATCACACCCTTCAGATGTCTGCCTCTGACAGTCTTCAAGACATTAAAAAAATCATAAATGTGATTTGCAATAGAGACATTTACTAGCCTTAATATACAGAGAATGTCATCACTAGACAAATCCAGGGATGTCAAGTGAAGATTATTAGAGTCTGAAATACCCATACAGCAGAATGGCACGTGTGGATGTATGTTATCCAAAAAGTCATGAACTTCTCTACTCAATGACCTGTTTGATCTTTAGCCCACAATCCCTTCTAGTATGGCCCTACATGCTTTGACAATGTGTAGACATAACTGTAAAAAGGAAAAGCAGGCGTCTGTGAAAAGGGTCAGTAAAACAAGAAAACTGGAGCTTTGTGGAATTTAACATGAAATATTAAAAGGAAGGAAGCATTGGCATGGAAAAGAAACCAAACTGAAAGGAGTGAGGGAAGGAGAGAAACATGACCACAATGAAAGGTCTGAAGATGAATAAAGAGTCTGAATCACATTTGGGAGAAAAAGAGTTTATCTTCACTGCATTCTTTGATTGATATGTGATTCCACAGCTTGTTTTATTTGGGTCAGTGTGTCCAGGCAGTAGATACCAAAAAGTATGTAGAGGTTTGGTGAGCTGACAGTCTCAGTCCAAATGTCTGCAGACAGATATTTGAACTACAAGGGTTCCAGGGTAAAACAAGAAACACCCTGGAGATGGAGCCTAAATCACGCTTCCAGATGTAGAGATGCTCTGTCTTTTGGCTATGCAGCTGCACTGGCTGCCTTGGAATCAGCATATCTGGGGCTGACTCTAAGGCTCTCAGGAGCCAGTGTTATCAAACTGGTACCTTTCAGGTCATTACAGTCAATAATTCCTTTTCAAGTATCAAAAAGAAAAGAAAACAAAGTGCGATGATTAAAACACCAATTAGCAGATCAAAGTATGAGAAACTAAATCCTGGAGGGAGAAAAGAATGCATGTATGTTAATTTAGGCAGTAAGAAAGATAATTAGAGCAGGGTAGTGATAATGGGATAAACTAGGGATCAAAAACTGTTGAGTTGATTGGAAAAAACAGAAGAAAATGAAGGGAAATTTTAATGACTCTTAAAAAAATTAACCATATTTATATTAGAATGAAAGCTTGTCTAGAAATCACTCTGACCCCTTTGTAAGCAGGATAGTGATCCACAATTCTCAAAAAAGTATAATTTTAATACTTCTCCCTGAGAAGTATTTCAATGTCTCTGATGCAAATATCTTCTGGGATAGTGAGCTGGATATGGAAGACATAAGTGGAGCAGCCAATAGAAATTACAGACATAAAGGCAGACTTTCCCCATCTCATGCTTCCTCTTTATCTTTTTCATAATTTTAGCTCCCTTTTTCAGCAAAGACATCAGAGTTTTGGTGTTGAAGTCCCAATTCACTTTCTAAACTTTGTTTTACTTGACTTTCTTCCAAACTCTTTTTTTGTCTACAGTTCTCACAGCTTTAGCTTTCTGATGAGGTTTGTTCTTGGCCAAACTTTCTGTCAGCTTTTTCTCTCCATGTTGTGAGCACACATCCACCCTCCTCGGCCCCGTGCCTGCCTGAACTCCTGATCTTATCCCTGCTGTTGTCCATTTGATCAAAACAAGCTACTCAGGAACTTACTGCAGATGGAGCAAAGAATGAGGGGAAAGAGAAAACCTTCTTTTTTTGTGAGGTTTCCAAAGACCACCCTTGAGCTTTGGCTCCAAATGCCTCACAGCATTGTGAGTCCACAGATTCCTGTGTTCTCCTTTACAAAGTCCTGTGAGTCTTTAAACAGAAAGGCCCCTAACAGTTTGCACCCCATGGTTCTGTCAAAGCAACAACATGCTTACATAAATATTGTTTGGCTCTAACCCTTTCCATGTGGCTTATACCACAGGAAGTTCACTTTCTTCTGAAGAGCCTGAACATGAGTGGGGGTAAGGATGAGTTTCAGTCTGTGAAGTATGAATTAGACTTTTAGAGACAGCTGGGACTCAAGAGAGAATGAAGGCTTTGCAACTTAACAAGTAAGAACAGGAAGGAACGGAGCTGTGAAGAAAAAGAAATAAATCAGAGGCATAAGTAGAAAAATAAACATCTCCTTTATATAACCTAAGGAGCTTCTGAAGTAATTTCAGCAAAGGAATATTACAGTCGCAGGACAGAGCATGATCATTAATGCCAGCACTCTGTCTTGTCAACAACAGGGAAAAAGAAAGGATCTTCTCTGGAGAGTAACTGGTAAGGATTAAAAAACATTCAACAGGAGATTCCCCCAAGTGAATAATGTCAAACTGTACAGCTCTTGAATGTTCACCTGCTGCTTTGGTGAGAAACAGAGACAAAAGATGAAGATGCTATATCTCTGTGACCTGAGGAAGCTCTGGGTAGCAACTCCCTATTTCCTTGCAAGTAAAGAGCATGAAGAAAAGGAACTGCAAAGTAATACTTGCAATTTATTCAGAGTATCTAGTTCTCTGGTTAGTAACTCACTTCAGGGAATGGAAAGATGCAGTTGGACCAGAAGGTAATAAATAGCTAGCTTCAGGTCAAATTCTTCCTGCCCTCTCAAGCCACAGTAGCTGTACTTGAGAAGACTGTGTCACTGACACATATCTTTCTTTTCTCTCTGGAGGCAACTCACTTGTCAGCTTTTCTCCTTGTGGAGAGGAGAAGAAACATATTGCTAACAGCAAGGCAGAAAAGAAAAGAAAGAACTGTGTGTACTCTTCTTCACAACCTTCCCATTTACTCCAGGTTAAAACCCACTGTACTGCTCTTAAATAGTGATTAATGATAATTCTGAGTCAGTCTATTGCTGTGATGAGTCTGGAAAATAACATTAAGAGAACTAGCAAATACAAGAGGTGAGAGCTTTGGAGGTGGGAAGTGGAAGAAGGAAGGAGGATAAGCCTCAGGATTTTGTGCTGCCCTGTTAAATATTTCTGTAGAAGATGTGTGGTTGCAGACCTTGGACTTCTTGCTTGTTTTACATTTCAACAAATGTGAGGCATTCTGCCATTACATGATGCCATGTGCCCCATAACAAATTTGCTTAACATATATTAGGGTTGTTATAAGACTTAACATTATTTTTGTTCTTTTCCAGCTAGTCTGGATATGTCTCAGTCTTAGCTGTCTTTAACATCTAGTCTAACACACTTATCTAGCCCCTTGTTACAGTGAGAGAAGAGAGCAAAGCATGTCCAAGCATGATTCATCCTGCTTATCTTATATATCTGTCTTGCTAGGAGTAGTTGTATGGAAAATCATGTACTTGGTACTTGTATACTATAGCAGTGAGATTTTTGGGGAATGGAAGAAAGTATGGAAACAACATGACAGTTTTCTACTTCACAAAAACGACTTGCCAGGCTTTTTGTTGGGCAAATTTACATGTGACACATCAGCACTTGATCTTTAGCCTTTTCTTTGGTCTGAATTTTTCACAAGTGACCAAATCTCAGAATTATTCTCTGTGATATTTATGGTTTTGGTCTTTGCTTTTTCCTTTTTATCTTCATCTCTATTTTCTCTTTATCTAAAGTTTTGTTTAATACTAGCATAGATTTCTGTTGTATTCTGGAAACTCAGTTATAGTTAGTACTCCGTAAGTTTCTCACCATTTAAAAAGATTTTATTTCCTGAAATCACTACCACCTTTGTTTCACCTCTACATTGATTTAGGTACATTTTCCCCTCTTCCTTCCCTTGGGCATGTGGAAAACTACAGTAGAGTTTTGCCCCTTTGAGATCAATGTGATCAGAATTTCTCTAGCTTTCTCAATATGGTCCATGAAGAAAAAATTGGGATCTTCCTCTCACAGCTGCAATTAATCAAATAGAGCTTCCTTTTGGCAATTTGCAATGCTAACTTTCTTGCTTAAAATTTTCTTTTGAAAAATCTTGAAACCCACTAATAATGCATAAAAACTACCAGATATTTTCCAGAAAGTTCTGGTGGTTTGACTCATCCTCTCCATAAGATTATATTTCCTTCATACAGATTCTGAAATCCTGAGTCATTCCCTCTCAAAACTCTCAGAGAGGAGAAGTTGTGGTGGCTGTTGACTCTCCCCCACTCTTGTTTGTCTAACACAGCAGTTTGCATGTAGTCATTGGAAAGCAGAGAACTCCAGCACTCAGAAAACAGGAGATACAGAGTTAAGCTGAAAGCCTAACTTCAAGATTTCTTCCTGCTGTGGAAGGGCTTTATTTCATTACGTTGTTTGTTTGCGCATTTATTTTTGGAGAATGATGAGCTCTCCATTGTTTTATGAAAATTGTGAGGACTTGAACTATTGTGAGGAGCCCTGGAGTGTGGGATGGGCTCTTATTTGGTTTCCTAAAGGAAAACAAAATTAATTAAACTATAACTCTTTCTCCTTGGTTTATGGCTTTAAAAGATAGAGCCTTTTATTTTTATGCATTCTCTAGTAATTATTGCCTCTTGTAGTATACAGCAGACTAGAAACCATGCCTTTAATAGAGTAGAGATGTTCAGCTCACATCCCTCAGTTATATCTTTCTATTGTAGCAAGGCTGTGATCTAAGTGCCCCTGTCATAATTGACAAACACATCACAAAGAATGCCTTAGAAGTGGAAGAGCATAATTCAGCTTTGCTTAACAGCAGCAGGACACACACGATCACTTTGCTTCATTTTGCAGCCCTAGATGCATTAGGCTGTGTTAAAATCCACATTGTCCAGATGAACCCAGCTCACCAACTGCTCTGGGCCAGCCTGTTCATCTGATTACTGAATTGGAAGATCCTGTGGAAACTGTGTTAGGGGCTGAGAAAAAGCATTAAATTTTCTTTATTGGGCTTGATGGCATAGGAAATGATTGATTTTCCTGGGACCTATTGGGCTGGAGTACTGGAAATGACAGCTGCCAGGGCTGGCCCTGGCTTTGCCCACCAGTATTGTTCAGTCAAATGCACCTTGTTTTCTGAAGAGCTTAATATTAACCTGGCTTAGGTTTTCATCTAAATTTCAGCTCATACTGTTTTTCTGTGCAGTTATTCTTAGTTCCTAAGTCTTGTAGAGAAACATACAGAGAACAACTCCTTATGAAAGTCCTTAAATTCATACTAGAGAACCTGATTAAACAGACTTAAAATTTAAAACCTGCCTGCACTTAGAATTGCATAAGTTTAAATTTAATCTCAAAAGTAAGGAATTGCCAAATGGGCTTTGAACAACTTGAAGCTACATATTTGTTCAGGTCATCCTTGGACTTAGGAGAATGGTGATACAATACAGAATGGGCTTCTCAAGTGTGAAGTTATACAGATGAACTCTCTTTATTCTGTCTACTGCCAGCAGGACAGAAAAAAAAAAAAAAAAAAGAAAAAAAAGAAAGAAGGCTTTGGGTCAAAGAGCAGCTGGAAGAAAAAGATACTGCCTTTCAAAAATAAATTTGTTGTAATTTCAGGATATAAGTACATAAATAATTAGGCAAATAATATGCAATTATAATGTTACAACTACATGTCTATTTGAAGGTAATTGCAGATGGAAGTGAAATAGTCTTATTCAATGCAGCCAACCCCAAGAGAGATACAAAACTTTAAAATTTATTATTTAGGCCCTGTACTTGCTATGAAATGACTAAAATTTATATGAGATCAAATTCATTGCTTCTATATCTGATATTACTCCTGTGAGCTGTAATATAGAAAGGCATGCAACTGCTTATATACTGAAACACATGCTCCTTTTTTGTAAAATCAGTTCTTAGGAAAGATTTCAGTCATTCATTCATTGGTTAAAAAGTTAAAATAATGCACATATGTACAATTTTACTATTATTAAAAATGTCTTTGTATTTGGAATATTTTTTTGAAGAATTGCCATTACATTACTAAATTTCTATTATTAAACTCTTGTATGTACAATTTTACTGTTATTAAAAATGTTTTTGTATTTGGAATATTTTTTGAAGAATTGCCATTACATTACTAAATTTCTATTATTAAACTCTTACTTTAATATTACATTTTCCTTATTTTTTACCAGATTATTAATATCTGCTGGTTTTCTTTACTTTTCTTGAGTATATTGTGATTCTTTTCACAGAGTAAAAAAAAATTCTAATTTCAGATATGAAATAGATGTTTAAGACGTTATGTTAAGATTTGCTTACACTTTTCAAATTACTCTTCAAAGGTCTAATAATTGTGAGATAACATGAGAAGCATGTTATTATTACAGGTAAGTGTGTTAAAAATTCTTATTTTTAAGAATCTTTATGAAATGGATCTTTCAGGAAAAAAACCTTAGTAGACTCATTCTAGCACATCTAACAAAGCTACATAAATGATGTAATTGTTTTGGTGAAGACAGCAGACTGTGAGTTCCTGGTAAGTCCACAAATAAAAATTTAAAATGCAAAAATCCATCTAAAGATAGATAGAACTTCACTTTTCTCCAAACAGAGAGCATGAACACCACCCATGACTTAGCAGATGGGGTTTCATAATAATTTTTATTAACTTTGATTTTTGATGGGAAAGAATGATATTTCCCTAATTCTGGGTTGTCACTGGAGAATGTCCATGGCTGTCCTATGAAAGTCTTTCCTAATGTGTTTTGAGGGGGGAAGTCTTTAGTGGTTTAGGTGTCTGAAGCTATTTCTTAATGCTTCAGTTAACTAATTCTGTTAAATTCATGGGAGCTACACTGGATCACTCAAAGGCTCCAGCAACTTTTTATCAGAATTGTGCATGACATCATACTTAGAACACTCTATATTATTTTACTGAAATAATCTGTTAAAATGAAAGTGGCAAGTTTGTTTCATAAAGATGTTAAATTTGCAGAAGTATTAAGCACCTTTTTTTTTGTTTGTTTGGGGGGTTTGTTTGTTTGTTTGTTTGTTTGTTTGTTTGTTGGTTTTGGTTTTGGTTTTGTTTGTTTGTTTTGGGTTGTTGTTGTTGTTGTTGGGGTTTTTTTTCTTTTTTTTTTTAACCTGGAAAGAGGGATTCTGAAATGTCTGATGTCTTTTTACATTTCTTAATGTTATGCCATACCCTTCTGTTCAGGTATGGCTGACCTCTGTATTTCTGAGAGATATCTTAGACTTGTTTTGTTTTATTTTATAGTCTTTTTACAAGTTATGACAACTTAATTGCTAAATTATGCCTGATTTATGCCTTTTAGTCTTCCAGTCTTCTGATATTTTTGCTTTATTATCAAAACATTACCTGTTTCATCTAGTCTCATTCCAATGACCTTTGCATATTTTCTCAGGTAAAAACAAAGTTAAGCCCCCTCCTTGTATTGAAATGTATCTGCATTTAGGACACACTTTAATGGCCTTCCTGCTAATTTTATTACTTGCTTCTTTAAAAAGAGAATTGAGATGTTATTATTGATGTTTTCTTTTTTTTTTCTCTGAAAAATTGATTTTAATGTGGAGTCCCTACTTAAAAATCAATGACACAACCTGACTCAGGGTTTGACACTTAAAATCTATACTATTCTCAGTGGACTTGAGTTTCATAAGCATAGAATCTGAAGACATATAATACAAAAGGCAAAAATTCTCCCCTGGGGTAAAATGGGAGATAATGTAAAATGTAAAATATGTCAACTGAGATATCATGCATTCTAACAAAGCATTCTAATTGTCCCTATTTCAATACAGAAGGAGCTTATATCCAGGTAAAAATGCCAGTGTGTGTCTGTGTCTGTGTGTGTGTGCACATGTTTGGAAATAATATCTATCAAATCCCCCTAAAGTTAGGCTATGGGTGACTTCTATACTTGTTTACACTTTGGAATCAGTTTATCTGTGACATATCACTCCCTATCATAGTCTCGTGGTGATACTGGAAATATTTGGAAGTTCATGAAAGAAGACAGATAAGCTATGATTAATTAAAAATAGGAGTTAATTAAGAATATAGAGAAGATTGAATAGGTGGCCTGATATGGAAATTTCAGGTTTTCAGTTCCCTGAGATCCTGTATCCATCTTCAGACAGGATTAGCTGGGGTAGGGAAGAAGGAGAAAAAGGGAAATAACCTAACAAGGTTTATTATGAACTTCGATCATTTTATGAAAAATATCATTAATTAACTCTGAAAGATCCTTTTCATTTTACATTTCCATCTCTCTCTGCTGAGTTCTGCACAAGACCAATGAGATTTAAAAGTATCTCAGTGGTATTCAAAGGTATGAAATTCAAAATCAATAAAAGCTAATATTTTTCTATCTTGTGCATATTTGGCTTTGAGGAACTGTTGCCAAAGGTTTGCCAAAAGGAAGTTTTATGCTAAAAATATAGTTGCTCTGGAACAGAAATTGGCTGTTGGGATTCATTGCAAAATTTTTTTACATCTTGGAGCAGATACTACACCTTGCTTGTCAGAGTTTATATCAATATTGTGGTTTTTATAATTTCTTTTCAGTATCTTTGTTAAGGCCACCCCCAAAATAAAGTATTTGACTGTAATGATTTTGGGTCTTATTCACGGTGGTCAGGCCTTCTTAGCTAAGAAAAAATTGTTCACAATCATACAGTCTTGTTGGAAAGCCTCACAGGTTTGTGAGTAGTACTGGTCTCTCATTAAATTACCAATTAAAAGTACAATTCAAAGCTAGTCCTAAGAAAATTGATTTATGAGTGTGAAGAAGTGGAAGTACTGATGCAGACTGAGCCTAGGAGACAGGAGTTGGAACAGACAGCTGCCATCTAGGTGGCACAGATCACCCAGAAACAGATACTTTTCCATCATTAACAAACTTGAATTTGTCCCCTGTGACAAAAAACCAGCTTCTGCATTAGATCTCTGATATTCTGTGTGGTTTTGAGAGAGCTTTCAAAGGCAAGGCAGTAACCAGATTAGGAGGGTCCAGTACCTCCTGGCTCCTATGGTTTATTGTGAACACATGCAAGTGTATTCCTAGGGAGACAACAGTAATGAACAGAAAGAGGAACAGCGGCTGCTACTGTTTATCTGCAGCGCAGGGAATGGGGAGTGCAGGTTTGTGGGTCCCTTCCTGCACACAGTTGCTGGCTAGGTCACTTCAGGGTGACTTTTACAATTTGCTCTTTTTATAAAATAGGGATATTTTTACTTCTTTCAACAAGCATTTTGAGATTGAATCAAATTGTGCTTTTGAAGTGATTTGTAATATTCAAGTGAAAGTTATAACATCATGATACAGTATATATTTAAGCAAGAGGTGATAAATAGATGTCAAGTCAAAAATAGCACTCTGCTAATATTTTTATTTTTTCAGCAGTGTTTTAAAAATGTTTTTTAAAATATTTATGGGATACAAGAAATGTCATTCTCTGGGGGAAAAAAAAGACAGTGAAAAGGTAATACAAATGGCAGAACCATGATGACAAATGAAGAAAAATACAAGTAGTTACAGAAAAACATCATTTATGAGTTAACAGAAGACTGAATCACTATAGTGTGTATAAATATGGTGCAACAATGATTTTGATGACTCTTTATCACGTCTCTGTGATACAAAGTATGAAATAAAGTAAAAAAGGACATGGGACCAAAGATAAACCAGTCTACATTATGCTATTAATGAAGAATAAGGAACAGCATGGAAATTGATAAATCTTGCAGGATAGGAAAATGACAACTTTGGGCTCATCTATAATAGCTTGAAGGATTTATCACTCTCTTTCTCTGCTGAAGATGTAGGCAATTTTTCTGTTGTCTGTCTGCTACTTCAAGTTATTATACAAAGAAAAGGCATCATATATGCAGCAAAGATGGAACTAAGGAGGACAATGAAGATGAAATATCCCAGAGGCGACCCCTGTGACCATGTTAGTTCTAAGATGCCAGTACTAATATTTGTGGCATTCCTTTAACCAAAGCCTGTTTGGACTTAACTAAAATAGACACTTGGATTTTTCAAGCATTCATAATAGGTATGTTCCCTCAAGAAAAACTCATTTTCAAGAGAGACTCTGGTAACACATTTTTCTGGTGAATAATGAACAGTGCATTTCTTGTTACTGTGCAAGGCAGTACCCATTTTCAATGAGTTTTACTAGTGATTTGGATGATATGTGGGACTAAGGCTGGATGTGCAAGTACAAATCACTATCATAGGAGCATTTCTCCAAAGTGTGTCTATTGGAGTGTCTTCTTTTAATTTCTCTCATTAATTTTTTTTTTAAATTTCCTTGTGTTGATGACTTGAAGGGGATCAGTAGTTAGCAGCCATGAAGGACAAAATTTACTCAAAGTGGCAATACTCTTTTTCCTAATCTCTTCTGCCATTTCAGCTGATATAGGCTTGGCAGTTCTCCACTACCAGTCTCAGCACAGCTTTTCACTCTGTCTATCCATCAGAAAAAAAAAAAAAAAAAAAGAAAAAAGAAAAAAAATTCTTGAATTTCTGTTTCCTCAGTTTAATCTACCACCCCTCTAATTTTTATTTTTTTTTCTACCCAAGGGTTCAAAATTCTTATGAAGGCTTTTGGACAAACATCTCCAGGTCCAGCATAAGCACTTGATTGCACCTTTCAGACCACCTTCCTTAACTGTGAACTTCATGGAGGTGTGTGCCCACCTATGGACACCGTGCTCACAGTTCCAAACATCTTCTCTCATGGATTGTTCCTTTTCACTTTGAAGTTGGTTCTGCTGTCTATATCAACATGTGAGTGCATACACAGTGTCCACAGATGCCCAGACACACACCAGGTGCTCAAAATTTGTCTTCAGACTCCAGTCTACAATTTCTGAAGCACATTCCCAGATAGAATATGAAGAAAAAAATTAGAACATATAGAATGCTACATTATCCTGACTCCACAGCAATCTTCACACATTACTTCAAATTTGGAAGGCCTATAAAATAAAAGGGTCCTGAATCTCTGACCCAACCATCCAGAAGTTTAGCCATCACAATACTGAATAAATGGGATCACGTGATCAAAGGATCATCAATAGTTTCTAGCACTTGGTATAAACATCTGTTGAAACAAAACTTTTTGAATTCCTGGATGAATTGGTGTGTCTCAATCCAGGTGGAAGATCCTCCTGTGCACAGGACTGTGTGGTACTGAGGCTCCATTTACCATCTCTGAACTGGGAAATTCTTAATTTAGACAGGATTACAGAGAAGACAGGGCTAGAGAGAAGGTGAATATGGACTGGCTGCCCAGGAAGTCTGTGAAATTCCTGTTGCTGGAGAAGTTAAAGTGTGACTGAGCAAGGCCCTAGGCAATCAGATGCAGCCATGATGCCAGCACTGCTATGAGCAGGAGGTATGACATGGAAACCTCCAAAGATGGCCACAGATTTTCTGTTCTTTTGAATGGTGGTAAACAGCTGCTGCCACTGCTGCCTCTGTGATCAGCTGTGCCCATCCTACAAATGCTGGGGCACTGCTATGTGTCACATTAGCAGGGTCCTACTCTGTCTTCTTGAAGAGATCATTCACTGACCCATCCACACAACCCAAGAAGCATGAAGCTGTGCAGAAATCCAGTGCCAGAAAACAGCACAGCACTGAATCACTATTTTTGTCTCCCACTGGAAGCAAATCTGAGCTGTTCTAATGAATTTGCACATGATGGGAACTCAGACTAAGCTGGAATGTTTTGGGGCCCAGCTAAACATCTGGTTTCAGTCCCTGTCTGCTGGGCTGAAGAGACCTAAAGACTTCCAGAACAGGTAGAGATTAAAGGTTATTAGATGTCTCCTTTCTGGTATGCTTCCTCAGTAATCCATGCATGGTTGAAAAGAGATTTGTGGGGGTCACTACAAGAACAATTGCATCTGATAACTTTTCTCACTTAAAAAAAAAAAAACCCTCAGGCTATGTTGTGAAGATCTTCCTTTGCACAGCTTACCTACTACAATTTGTGTTTTCATAGATGGCATAAAGGTGCTCGTATTCAATGTACCCTCCCATTCTCATCCACCCCTTCCCTTGCTCTGAGGCTCCCTTTTTTAAAACTGCTGGTAGAATCATTTCTTTTATTCTAAGATAAAATTATTTATAATCAATTAATAAGCATTGCTGAGGCTTTTGTTTGCCTGAAGCATCATTTCCTATTCAGTTTTTGCATCTGAACTATTCAGCATTGCCTTTTGGTTCTCTCTGAAAATACTCTTGAGAAGCCAGGCTTATCAGCCAAGAAGCATCCAACAGTGAAGCATGTGCATTTATAAAAAGACTATCACTTTTGTGCTAACTTTGATTGCCAGTTTCTACACTTAAAATGAAAATGAAGCTGGTGGTAAAGCCACATATCTGAATTCATTACACTGAATTATATGTATTTCCTTTCTTTCCTTCAATTCCCTCAAGTGGCATAGATTAATTTATAGAGTGTATGTGTTTTTAACATCTGCGAAATTCTCATGTGGATTGATGTACTGAGAATAAAACTTAAAGCAGCCATTTTGAGGGTAATACAAACATTATTCCTCTTAAAGATTTTTGCAGACCTGTATTTTTGAATGTCATTTTGGGGAGTGGGAGTGGTATAAGGGTAATTAAAGAAGTCACTTTACTGACACAGTAGGAGACATATAATTGCACAGGCCACAAAGCATAAGAAATCACATTGAATAAGAGGACTGATTTTCCAAAGATATTTGTGGGGAGACATTTTGAATCCACAAAATTTGCTCTCCACAATAAATGACTCAAAGCACTTCTTCCTCTGAGCACCTGATTTACATTAGCAACTGGTTACTTAGAGGCACAAGCACTGTGATTTGTATCCAAAAGCTGGTTTTGTACACAGATTTTCCTTATTAAAATGGGAATTACTTGTTTTGAAATTTTTGTCCTGAAATGCCTATAACCAAAATCCAGTGTTTTTGAAAACAAATTTAATACATCCCAGTCTGGTTGCTCCACCCTTCCTTTGTGTCTTTAAACAAACTGGGAGCAAGGTAATAGTTAGTTCTTTTCCTTCTTTGATCACCTGTCAAAATGACAGCAACACCAACCTGTGTAATGATTTCTGGCTATCACAGACTTAACCAGAAGCAAACACCATACTCTGTAGATCACATTGTGATTTAACTTTGCATTCTTCAAATTCCCCAATCTATTTTTCAGATGGTTAAAATTAGAGAGAAAGAACTTGTTATCCATAAAAGATATTTCTGTAGACTTCAAAGAGAAGCATTTTAAAAATTGGTGGTGAAACACAGTTCAATTAAGATTGGAAGAGACCTTGGAAGGTCACTTTGTCCCGTCTCCTCAAAGCAGGGCTGACATTAAAGTTCGGTCAGGTTGCGTGGGATACTTTCCAGTCAATTTGAAAATCTCCAAGGACATTTCCACCACCTCTCTAGACAGCCTGTTACTTTGCTTAACCACTGTTATAATGGCCAACCTTTTTTTTTTTTAATGTAATTTCTTTGCCAAAAACTTAATCTGCTGCTTCCTGCCTTTCACTGTGCACCCCTCAGAAAAGTCAGACTTCATCTTCCCTGTAAACACCCATAAGGTGGTGGAAGAAGATAATTAGATACATCCTTCTCCTTGTCTTCCCTAGACCAAACAAAGCCTCATTCTCTCCTCATACACTGTGTGCTCCTGCCCCTGGACATCTTGCTTCAGCTTACTGATGATTCTTGCACTAGGAAGTTCAAATCTGACACAGTGCTTCTCGCCAGCATTGAGCAGAGGAGAATGATCACTCCTCTGGCACCAGAAAGGACTGCCAATGCAGCCCTGCATGTCCCTGCCTCAAGGCCTCATTGCTCACTTAATACTCAACCTGCTGCCCCACAAGACCAGCAGATCTTTCTCTGCAAAGCTGATGCCTAATCTTGCATCAGACAAAGAGGACTCCTGCATGGGTTTATTCCATCCTAGGAGGATGGCTTTGCCTTTGGCTTTGTTGAAGCTGGATTCCCCATCACCCACTGCCTCAGTGTATTTTTAACTCTTGCCCAGCTTGAGATCATCCACAAACTTGATTGATATCTTACAAAGCACTGGAAAAGGCGTTGAAACTATGACAGAAAAAAAAAAGAGTTGGCAAAAATATTTTTGACTGACTTTTTAATGTATCTTCCCCTCAGTCTTTGTCCCTTGAAGATTGTCTGTTGGAAAGACAAGGTAAAGTCCTGCTGTGATACCAGTAGTACAGCCAGCTTCCATAGGTTCCTTTAATTCCTGCCCAAGTATTTCCCTTCCCAGACTGGCATGACTGTTCAGGTCCTTGTTCCTGCTCCCTTCTCTTTTCTAGAGATCTGTGGTCAAAAAGAGTGTTTCCCTTGGCAGTTCTCAATCCCTTTAATCCTATAATTTTGATCTCACTCAAAAATCCAACACTCAAGCTTATATCAGATTTTATCAATGACAGGAAAACACACATAACCTGTAATGCTTATCCCACTAACAACAGTATTTTTAGCACACAGAAGATTTCTTAAGAGAAACCAGTTAGGTTTCTATATTTGCTGTGCAGCTCAATAAGGTGCAAAATGTATATTCTTTTATAAAGGCCCAGTTGTCTTTTCTGTTAGTTCTGACTACTCTGTCTTTTACCCATAGTTCAATAATATCACTAGTAACTTGAATCAGTAATTCAATAAAAGAACATTCCGTTAGAACTATAAAATGAGGCAAATTTCTTTTCACGATCAGAAGTCTCATGTGGAAATGAAACAAATGGGTTGAAGGGTAGGCTCCTTTGCTTAAACCCAGAGAAGCCCTGATTGCTCTGCTGGGCTGAGGAGCACACTCAAAGGACCAACACTGCCCTAAGAGAAGAAACCAACCTTTGCTGATATGTGCATTTCTCTTTGTTGCTGTGGGATTATTTATGGATAAAGTAGATCCCTCAGACATATTCCACATGTAAATTCACAAAGTCACAAAACAGGCATTTCATTATGGGAAAAACACTTTGCATATCACTAAAAATTTGCCTATAACTCTGCTCTTTCTGAAAGAAAAGAGAGCAAACTCTAGCAGTGAAGTTTGCTGAGACTCATCCTGGCTGTGATCGTCCAGGAAAGATCCTTGTCAAATGTCCCCATCCTTTCTGCAGCCCCAGAAGCACAGGGACTTTGTGCTGCATGTGGTGGTTTGTTGTCCCAAGATGACACTCCTTGCCCCAGGGGAGCTGAAGGCTGAGGCTGGTGCTGGAGGGGCGACCCCGGCCCCCAAATGCCTCCTGTTTATCACGCTGTGGGAGGGGGCTCTGTGTCTCTGCCTTTATTCCTGCTCAGGCATTTTCACAGGGAAAATTTCTTTTTCTGAAATGCAATGGAAATTCTTGTGGGGAAACATTCTATTTTTAATCAGACTCTGTCCTTCCTTACCAACTCATTAGAGGGACCATCAGCTACCTACACCTGTACCAAGGCAGATTAAAAGAAACTGATTTTAATCTAATAGCACTTTTTCAATTACTTTCTGTAGCTGTAAATGACAGTGAGACTACAGCATGTTCCTCTCAAGGGATCTGACTTAAATTACATTCATGTATCATATATCATCTCTTCAGTTTAGCTAGAGATTCAGAAAATACATCAGTAATCATGTCATTTAACCAAATCAAATTATCTTCCCTTGATTTAGAGCAAGAAACAGTTTTAAACTCAGGCAAAATGAAAAACAAAGCAGGAAAATATTGGGCTTCAAATTTGGCTCTATGGGGTTAAATATAATTTTCCTATACAATTTCAATAAATACATAACTAAGCTTGTATACTCTGAATGAGTATGTATATGTATATACATATACTCATATGTATATACATATACTCAGGAGTTCAATTTATCTCATCATTCAGAATCTAGGCCTTCCTAATTAGTTTTTGGAGACTGTTCTCTTACAAATATTTTTTGCTCTTTCAAAGTCATCTGGCCTTCCCTTTTTTCTGTTTTATCTCTATTTAATATACCATAATAATTCTGCTCTTAATCTTTCAAGTATCAATATGTATCAAAAAACTTGCTGAGAGCCTTCACGTTGCCTTTAAAAATACTCATCCTTCCCATCTATTACTAAGAGCTTTAATCACATTTACCCCTGTTGTGGCTATTGCAATCCTTGCCAGTGTGTTTCATGGTACATGGATATGGTTGGGCATGGGGTAATTCTGATGATAAATTGGGATTTATATAATTACTCCTGTTACTTATTTTACAGATACAAGTAATGAAAGAATAGAAAGCTTGTATATACATATATATCTCCTGTGTGAGGAGATATTTAGGCTGAGGTAGGTTGCTGTGGTACCATAAGGGATCTTGCCACAAGGCAGTGAACAGGGAATAATTGGAATTCAACACAATGAATTTTTTGTGCAGTCATATTGCACTGCTGTGAAACCAAATATATCTAATTTAAGTCTATTTAGGGCATTTTTTGTGTTGTACTGGGATGCAAGTGCCCTTGATCCATGCAAAAATTGGAGTGATAAAAGCTTAGCATTTTTGCTTTTCTTGGCCCTCATGGAGATTCTACTTCCAAAAGCCCTCTACTTAAAAGCTCTAGTAAAATTGAAAAAATATGTATATATGGCAATTGGATGCTGTTACAAGGGGTGTGTCCCCAGGGTTGGTCTATACCTTCAGAGAGCAGAATGAAGACAGCTCATCAGTGCAGTCCATCACATTATCTAACCACTACCTCCTGCTTCAGCAGAAACTGCTGTAGGACAGACAGAAGAGTTTTAAACAGGCTATGCTACCTTAGGGGAAGCCAGGTGTTGTTACTGAGTGTAGAAAAATAATACAAAGGATGAAAAAGCTGAAACACTAGTTTTTTGGCAGAATGAGTGAAACCCTGGTTTCTCTGTCCTTTTCCCTTTCATGGGAGTGCCTATCTAGCAGACCCAAAAATATCCCACCTCTTCCTTTTGCTTTTTTTTCCAGGTCACTGAATTTTTCTGTACTTCCTGAAAAGTTGGAGGGGTGGTGTGTGTTGCCATCCACCACTGAACATCATCAGTGATGCTCATGTTGAGGCTGAAGTCTCTCCTCTGTGCTCTCAGCTGAAGCCTTAAACAAATGGGAAGAAAATGGAGAACCTTTCCACCAAGGTGGTAGATAGTCCTATCTGATGAGCACTCCTTGAGGATGACCCATTTCTACTTCCAGTGGAAGCAGAACAGGGAGGAAGGTGTGTCAGATGTGTGGCTACTCAGTACTATCGAGGTCAAGAGCTCCAACTCCTCTTGGGACAAGTTCAGACAAATTCAATGACAAACCACAGACTTCATAGAGGCTTTAGTCTTCCCAGAAATGAGAAGAAGCTGGACAAAGGATTTGAGGACCACATTTTTACCCTATTTAGGAATTTAAATATTATGTGGTACTGGGACCTTCAGGGATCTTGTCCTTCTAGACAGCTCTAAAGCAACAGTAAACCTATGCAGTAAAAGAAATTAATTTTTGGAAAGGAAAACTATCCTGTGTATTCCTACAGTTAAAAATACTCCCAACACTCTGTTTTGGCTTTTCTGTCATAATAAAAATCTTTCAATATGCCATAATAATGTGGAACAGTTTCAGTGTGAGGAATTGAGAGCTCATGTATCACAGGATGGTGCTGGACTAATCTAGACCAGTGCTCTTAGATAGCTGCACTAAAGTAGAAGCTCTTGAACCTGTTTTATTCATAGAGACAACTGCAATGAAGAACAGACAGCAAAAAGCAGTGATTCATTCAAGCTACACTAGGGATGTACATCTTTAGTGTTTCCTCATCCGCACTGCTTTATGGGCTATACATTTTCAGCCTTTCTCTTTCCACATTTGGTCTCCCACCATTTACATGCCACTGTAGGCAGTGTGCCAGATTGCCACTTAAAACATGAAAAATCAGAAAAGAGAAAAGAGAGGCACAAATAAAAGGTAGGCCTCCAGCACTCACATCTCTGTGTCCTTTCCTGACAAGCAGCACTTCCATTTGTGTTGGGGTGCCGGTTTTATCAAACTTCTGACTTGTATCAATTTTTAGCAGCATGGATAATTTATTGCATCTAGGATGATAGAAAACCAGCTTTATACATCATTCAGCTTGCAAAAGATGTGTAGCTTCAGTTCCTTAATGGTGTCATTTTGGCTGAATGCTATTAACAGATTACCCCTGCCTAGGGCAGTGGAGCATGTGCAGCAGAAAGATAACCTTGTGTTCGTAATTTAATATTAACTGTTTTCTCCATAGTACCTCTTTCCAGTACATTAACAACAAACCAATATGGCCTTGTCCCCTGCGGTCGTATTCTTCAGCAAAAAAATGGATTACATGATAGCAAGTTCCTGAAGATTTCCAATGAAGTATTACAAATCACTCAACGTCTGCTCTGCAGAAATAAAAAATAAACAGGCTTAGATTCAATCAAATTTAATTCCTCCAATTTAGCTTTACCGCACTTCAAAGGGTGCTCTTATTAATGTCTTGGTGAAAAAATGTAACAGTAATTTTTCCCTCTTCTTATACTGAAAGCCTCCAGTTGTGTTCAACATACAGTAAGATCAAGAAAATGTGTGGGGTTTTTTTTAATTTTTTTTGTGAATACTCTGACACAGTTTGATATAAAAGTGTAAGCCATTTACAGAAAACTCTTTATGGAATTTTTATCCTATTCCATTCCCGGGAGCTAAATTTATATCCTGCATTAGCTATCATAGCACTAGAGTATTAGTCTTCTTGCAAGCAGTTCAGGGCAGTCTGAGGGCCCTATCACTCTCTACCACTCACATACACAGGCATTATGGGTTTATCTCATCTTCTGCAGCAAGTGCTAGGCCCAATTCATTCCTTTAGGCTACTTTACTAATAACTTATTCCTTATCAGGGCCTCTCCACCTCAGCTTGTGATCAAAGACCCAATTAATGGAATGGAGAAAGGTGAAGCATTCAAATAATGGAGACAGCTGTTTTTCTCTGTTAGAGAAAATCCATTTGTATTGTTATCACAAGCTCCAAGTTCTGCAGCTTCTGTTTAATTCAGTCTCCCTCCATTTCTGCTGATGATAAAAAGTCACAATGAACTCAGAAGAGAATGGCAGAAATATCACTGTGTTTCAACTCAGCCTGGGTGTTATCAACTTGAAAGTGAAAATACAAGCAGATAAGGAGAGGAAATGTCCAACAAAGACCATATCAAATTTTCAAAAATTGTACTTTCATGCAGCATTCTTCAGTCACCTTTCTGAATGTTTTTGAGATCCTGATATATGCTCCCTGTGTTGGCTGCTTGAATCAGAGCAGCAGAGAGTGATAGTATCATGGGTCCCACCTCAATTGAAAAGTAATTAAAGAGGAAGAGGAATCATAATTGGTTGGCATGAACATTGTCAGTGACCTGCTGTTTGTTCTGAGCCTTGGTGTCCAGAACCCCACAGGTGAGCTGGGTGTTTATGTCACCATCACTGGTGAATGAGGTTAGTTTTTTATCTGGTAGTAAAGGGCCATGCTGTGGCATGCTCAGGCCTGGTGCTAAACTTTCTCCTTAACAGTCTCTTAAGTGTAAATCTGCCCAGACTATCACACGTGAACCTACACACTCCATGTTACAGCAGTTCATTCTACAGTCACGTAAAGGCCACATTACCATTCTCTTCCTCACCCCTTTGTAATCATGTTGTCACACTGTCACATACAGGGACACATGGGCAGAACACTGTGATTACACTTAATTGAATGACAGAAAACTTGCACGTTTAAAGTACAATGGTGAATACCAATTATGCATCCTTAAAAATGACACTATGCAAAAGGAAACTGGAGGATGCACCTACTCAATACACTCCTGCTTCATTTCACAGTAGCTGCTAACAGCAGTAATGCTTTTCTTATATGCAAACCAAATGTTATTTAGAGATTGCTAGGCTATTTACATGCTGGGGGGATGGTCTGAAGTTTTTTTTTTGATTACCAAAGGGAAACTTTTTTATTTGGTGCATCAGAAATGAGGACTAAAAAAATGCTACATCTCAGTTCTCCTCTGAGTGTGGACAGTGAGCACAATAAACATGAACAAAGCTGCAGTGTATGCAATGAAGGTAGCAAAGCCTTTCCCAGGCTGATTGTTCACAGGGGATCACAGAATCTGTGTTCAGCTGAATAAGGAAAAATGCATTATGCATTTGCATGTATGATGAACATTTAAAAAAGGACTGTGTGGAAACAAAGAATAATTCATAATAAACATGGAATGGTGAACATTTCATACCAGCTGTAGTTTTTGAATCTACATAGACACTGAACATTACCATTTTAACATGAAAGATTCACATTTGATAACCACTAGGCCAGCTGAATAACATTATTTGTTTGCACATCAGGAGTTTTCTTATGCTCTCACCCTGTTATTAAACCCATATCCAACAAATAAAGAAAATAAAAAGCTGAACTTAAAACAATATCAAGACTAAAATCTACAACTATCAACAATTTCCAATTGGAAAAGTAAAATGTATGGAAACAAATATAATTTTATGTATGTCTGTGAAATGGAAAACACAAAGAATGATGAAAACTGACATTAGTGTCTTTCATCAGGAATAAATTTGTAATTTTGCTCCATCTGTAGACGTTGCTGTTATAATATACCAATGGGAGTGCAGTTTAAAAGTCTTTTTTTTTCCCCCATACTTCAGCAGCGTCTTCGTAATTTTGCTCCATCTGTAGATGTTGCTGTTATAATATACCAAAGGGAGTGCAGTTTAAAAGTCTCTTTTTTTTCCCCCCATACTTCATCTGCGTCTTTACAATGAAAGCAGTCTTGAGGAATTATTCAGGGGTCTGAGAAAAATTGTAAGGAAAGTATATTTCTCATAAAAGCAAACCAGAATCACATGTATTGGGCAACCTTAGGGTGGTCTTGTAAGATGTGAGGTGACGTAAGGGTGGTCTCCTGCATTGGTCTCCCCAGATAATAAAACACTAATGACAACCCATGGCACTGAATGAAAGAATTGTAAATGAAAATTATGAAACCCGCTTCTAGGTCCTAGCCCAGCTCCTGAAACTAAGCAAGCAATAAGCCTGCTAAAGGAGCAGTCCTAGAAAGAAAGGTTTGGGTGAACCAAAGACCTGAAAAATGTTCCAATAGCTCTCTATACCAGATTCTGAGAGGAGTGAGAGGGATGATCTTATTCTAACCGAAGTTTAGAAGAAAAGCAAGTAAACACTCCTCCACTCTCAGACATAGCACTGCACCTGTTGGCTTCTGAAATAATTTTTCTCATGATTAATAGAGTAGATGAGATTCCAGGGTGACATTTTCTCTCTATGTTGAATATCTACACATATTTATGTCTTCTTAATACAGTTTTTCTGGTTCAGTCAAAAGATTATACTATCTAGCCAATTTCTTTAGAGACATTTTAAGAGAGAAGAATAATGACATTTTTGGCATTTTTGGCTAGCTAGTGAATCTTCATGTCCCCATTTTTATTCTGTGAAACATTCTTTTTTTTTTTTTTTTTTTTTTTTTTTTTTTGTCTGCACTGCTTCAGCATAGCTTGGCAGTGAACTGTGGCTCAGGCAGAGGGATGGTTTGCCCTGCTTAAGAGGAGATCCAGTCTCCTCCTCCAGCATTGTTCAGTCAGGCTGAGCTGAAGGATTGCTACTCTCAGACAAACCAGATAAACAAAGATTTCTCTCTCCACCAAGGGCATCTGGAAATAGTGCAGTCAAGTTAATGGAGTTACCCTAATATGCAACTAATAGCAAGAAAAGACATCAGCCTGGGGTTATGACTCAGATTGGGCAACCTACCAGCCAAAGTAAAACCTTCATGAAAACTTCTGATGGGAATTTATTTTCCAAATGCCCATTTGCAATTTTATAGCAACAACTTTGGCTGGCTTCTGCACTCATTTCCATTCCTGTGGCTGCAGCAGCCTCTGTGTATTTACAGCAGAAAGCACAATGTGACCTTTGTCTTTTCAAGAATTTGGCCAAGAAGGTTGTGCAGCTGCACGTGGATTCAGGTGCTGAGGCTGGCAGCCAAGAGTGGCTTGGACATCAGTGGAAGTGGCAGCCTTCACACCTGCTCACCTGAGCTCTCAGGAAGAGCAAACAAACATTGCCCACCCTGCACCTCCTCCCACCTCTGTGCTCAGCACTCTCAGGGTATGTTTTTTTCTAAGATTGCCTTTCTCTTTCATTTTATGTATAACCTTCAGTGATTTCTGTGTGGAGAGTTAAAACATGAAGAGCTAGAGTAGAGCTCTTGTTGAAGAATATTCTCCAGTAGCTTTGATGTTGCAAGCTCCTGTTTTTCTCAAATCCAACTTTAATGCGCTATAAGGAGAATCCTAGACAGTAAATTGTGAAACACATTAGCTGCCACAATAAAATTTGATAAAAAATGTAATTTATCATTGGCTAGCTGGTACTACTATATTTGTTCTTCTGCAAGCAGCAAATTATTCAAGTGCATGATACTTGGATGATGCTCTGAAGTTTTGAGCCCCCTTGTAATTCAACAAATGAATTTAAATCCCAAAATCCATCTCAGAAGAAATAGCATATCCATAATATATGAACTTTCCTGTGAACTTATGAACCATGGTGAGCTTTTTCTTTGGAGTTCAAGAAGATATAATCAAAAAGCCAAGACTGAGCAAAAAGGTCTTCTCTTGGAAAGTTATAGGTGTATTGAGACTTTTTAATAGGAATGTTGGGACTACCATAAGAATTATAGGCATGGGCCTGATAAATGATGAATGTTCAGGGCTTTACAGATGGATTTTTTCCTCTTTCTTTGCACTGCTGCTTACACCTAGTCCATGAGGAATGAAAGTAAGGCAGATTAAGAAAATAAATATCATCTTAAAATATCAAGTCTTGAAATAATATTTGGTTCTGCTCTAGCTCTTCACAGACTAAGTTCATACTTCAAAAATGCTTTTATGTCTTTATGATTGGATGTACAATTGTGAAAATTCAGGTTTTTGAGTGTTTGCTAAGTTTTATAGTAAAATATCATCTGCTCTTCTTAACTTCACATAAAGACTCCTGAAAGACAGAAATCATCCTGGGGGAAGAAAGTGGCCTTAGCTCTAATTTACATAGTTACAGTGGAGGGCTGGATAGTCTCACATCCTTCTCCACTAAGGCCTTTGCCAAAGTCTCTAGACATCCCATACTTTTTCCAGTGCCACTGTCCTCCTGTAATCATAGTCTAAGAGCTGGCTTGTCCCTTAAGAACCCAGTTTTGTGGCTTTTCATTGGGCTCAAAGCGCCTGAAGCCTTAAGAGATTTTTACTTCCTGTCCACAAATTACAGACAAATGAGATTAAAAAGGATCAAGAGTCTGCCAGTCCAACTGCTACTTTCATATTCTTCCTACCCACATGGGATTGAAAAGATGGAGTCCAAGGATGGGAATGGACTGTACCTGAGACAAGGGTTATACAGTGGGAATTCTGTAGCCTTTATAAAACACCTGGCATGCAAAATTGATAATGTTTCAGTCTGGCGCTTAAATCCATCCCTATGCCTGTCTTCATTCATCAGCACCTCCTCATCAAGAAGTTTTATGAAATATTCCATTTTTTCCTTCTTTGGGTAATCTTTTTGACTTGTGCTTTTAATATTTAATAATTACCCACACATGATTTAACCCTGCTACAAATGAGATTTCAAGTCAGCATCTGCTCCAACTTCATGTTACTCAGAGACTTCAAGTTACTGATGACATACATATGTGACTTGTTTTGCCAAGTCTGCATAGTCCAAGAGCACAGCTTCAGAAGTAACTTCCACTCCCTCCCTCCTTCCTCTCTCTTTCTCACATGTGTTTGTTCACAACATATTCAGTCCTTTCCCTAATCTTTTTCTTGTTCAGGCACCAAAAATAGCTTTTGTAGCTTGATAACAAATTTTATATCCAGGCCAGCAGTTCTGAAATAGACAATGCTTTTCATTTATTATTATTACTGTTGTCTTAAGACCTGATGGATGCTACATTCACAGAAAATACTGGATAAAATTCTGCTCCCATTGAAATCACTGGAGTTTTCAGCACTGACTTCAGTTACGACAGGCTTTCCTCACCATCTTCGTCACGGGCTGGACAATGTTGAATCCTGGTTTTCTGAAACAAACTTTTTTATTTCCTTGTTTACTCTTAATCAAAGCAGAGTATTAAAACAATTCACCAGGGAGCCTCCAGTCACAGGGACAATGAAAGGTGAATCTATCTTAAGTGGTAAAAGGAATTTCCCTGATGTTGCCCATTAGCTACACATAAAGGACAAGCCTTAGGTGAATCAGCCCTTCCTGTACTTTGTTTGACCAGTGATACAGGCCATAAAATCAATGACCTGAGGTAATTTGAGGGGGAAATCCTCTTTTCTATCTTCTTCCACAGAAAGGAAAAGAAGTCCTGAGACTAAAAACTGGTATTTCTCTCCAGTTTTCCAAAATATCTCCCAAAACGCAAGACGTGTCAAGTGGTTAATACCTTTTGAACTTTCCTTTGAGCTTTCCTCTGTGGTTAGGGCCCTCTGAGCCTGCAACGAAGCAGCTGACAGTGATTAAGTTTCTGTATGCACACACAGTTCAAACTGCACTTAGAAAAGCCACATTTGGTCATTGTTTACTTAAGTTTGCAGCAACAAATACAGATGCGTGGATTTGAATGTACACCTGGCATTAATCAGCTGCTGCTATTTCACAGCTGCCTCCAAGCAAGGCAAAATGCTGGAGTGGAAATACAGTTTCAGAATAACCAGAAATCTTTAAGGGACTCACATGGAGGAGGGAGAGCCTCTCTTACAACATTGCTTCCAGCTTGTTTTAGTCTTCACAGTTGGGGTTTTTTTCTGCATTAAATCCCTCCTTACATGAAGAGACCTACAGTTTTTCAGCTGAAGAGTGTGCATATATATATGTTTGTATGTGCATATACGTGCTTCAAGAATCTGCACAGACCCTGTCTAAAACTGGAAAGGGCCCATACTTGCTATAATCAGGGGCCAAGGAGACCTGAAAAGGCAAAGAGTGGTAATACTGAAGTGGTGCCCACCTTTTCTAACCCATTTTGGGAGATTTTCAGTGCTGGAGGTGTAATACTACCTTCATCACTCAACCCTAGACATAACAGATCAGAAAGGGTTAAAAAAATGTTCTAATTCCTACCACACTATAATTTTAATTCAATCTCATTTCTTCCCGTTGTTGATGAGGAAGGACAGCTAATTCTGAGGGCAGGGTTGCCTGGACAGCCAGTGCCAGCTACTTCAGGGAGACAAGCAGGTGCCCTAGCAGCCTAGGTAATGCCATCCATCCATCCATCCATCCATCCATCCATCCATCCATCCATCCATCCATCCATCCATCCATCCATCCATCCCTCCCCCATCCTGCAGCACCGTGGCAGCACCAGCACAGTGGGCTGCACACTAAGTGGGTCACTTGTTGCAGGCTCGTGCTACCTGGGCTCTCAGCATCTTCCCAGCCTGCCTGCCACTGCCAGATGGAGTTTAGGATGTTTGACTCTAAGCTGCAAGCCCCAGTGGAGACTTCCCACCTTTGCAATGTCTTTCTCTCTCAGCCATGAAATATTCCTGAGCTGAGTTCAGCAGAAGCACTCAGGCTAGGAAGGTCCTTCCTCCAGGACAGATCCTTCCTTCTAGAAAATAATTTTCTTTGGGTATAAAGCAGCCAGTTTGTTTGGTTTTCAAGTGTTCAAAGTTGTTGCAACAGCAGGCATATCTGAGGGGGCAGTGCTGAAGATTTCAGGCTCATTAGGCAGCAGCAGTTGTTGATCATCAGCTGCATAAGGTATTGGTAGCATGTAAGGGAGGGAAACAGGCACTCGTCAGTGAGAGTTCACTAACCATGTCTGACATATATATTTATCTGTTTTCTGGTTACATGGTGAACAATGTGTGAGTTTTGACAAATTTACAATATTTCTGAAAAATAGCTAGGAAGTGAAAACTGAATTTACAAAAACAGCAAAAACAAGAAACACAATTCAGTTCCTGAAGACCTTCAATCTGAGGTTGAAGAGGATAAATGCAAGTCAAGCCAGTTTTATCTATCAATTACTGGCCATATTTATCTCATCCAAGAATACAGATCATTTACCCAGTTCTCTCCATTTAGATTATAATCTGGGCAGATTATATCTTCTAGATACATAAAAATATATGCTGCTTCTTTGTCTTTCATTTTATGATTATTTTATACTTGAATGAATTTGTGTGCTAGGAGAACCTATAACTTTCAGAAAATAGAGCAATGTATAACTACTGCATAGATAATTTAACACAAGGGAAAATCCTCCTATTCTCTTTACCTCTTGGAGAGTGCCTACACTGCAAGACCAAATGGACTGCAACATGGGTAGATAAATGCAAATTTACAGAATCATGGAATCACAGAATGGGTCAGGTTGGAAGGGACCACAGTGGATCATCTCTGCTCAGCCCCCCAGGGCACATGGCACAGAATTCCATGCAGGCAGTTCTTGAATATCTGCAGAGATAGAGATTACACAACCCCTCTGGGCAGCCTGTTTCTGTGCTCCATCACTTGCCCAGTAAAGAACCTTCTCTTCATGTTCAGGTGGAACTTCCTGTGTATCAGTGTTTCCCCTTTCCTCTTGTCCTCTTGTTGCACCTGAGAGGGGCCTGGGTCCATCCTCTTGATGTCCTCTCTTCAGATACTGATAGACATTGATGGGATCCCCTCTCAGTCATCTCTTCTCAAGGATGAACAGGCCCAGGTCCCTCAGCCTGTCCCTGTAGGAGAGATGCTCCAATCCCTTAAACATCTTTGTAACCCTCCTCTGAACCCATTCCAGGAGCTCCACCCATTTAACACAGAATACTTTGTACGTTTTTAGATAGCAGATGACCGAACCATTTCTCTGCCATTTTCCAATTACCAACATGAAGATTGTCTGTGCACATATTTAATCTCTTTATGCTGGACTAAGACAGAGATAATGAGCACAGACTATGAGAGAACTATTGGCATGAGGAGAACCCGGTTCCATACAATGCAGTGGGACACTGCTTGTCTTACAACCTACATTTTGGAAAGATAAATACGCAACAGATACGAGGTTATTTATCTTCACAAATACCTCTTTTCTGCAAGGTCTTTTCTGTATCAGTGGGGATGTGGGATTTTGCATTGCATAAGAAAACCCCATCTATCTATCTAAACGTAAGCCCTTTAAATTCTGCTAGTAATGTTTTAGGATTTTTTAAATTACCCTTTTTTTACAGAAAGACACCTCCTTCCCTGTTTCATGAAGATAGAGGGTGTCCCTCACAAAGAGGCTAAGATTCGGTATGAGGGTCCATGAAATGTGCTTTACAGCTGAGATAAGCCCTTCTTCTGCATATCTTTATAAATCATTATCTATGTTCATCCATGTGTTGAAATGCTAGTTGGGATTTAAAGCTTGTTCAACATGTTAAGGGCCAATTTCAGTTCACCAATAGGAAAGTCTATTAATTATTAGTATTTGTGACATTGGAATTTACAGACAAAACCAGATAAATAACTCCACAAACCATTGTAAGCACAAAGGGAAACTCAATGTTCATCTTAGTGAATACTTATTAATCTAGGCATCACTATTCTATTCAGATGGGATATTTGTCTCACTATTCAGAAGTTTTGCAGTAATAGAAAGAGAGTTGCAGAAAATAGATAACTTTCAGCATGAACTTAAAGTTTATCAGTTATCATAAATCATGGAACAAGTTATAGTCTCATATTTAAAAAAAATAAAATGCAAAAGAAGGAAAAAAAATCAGTTTAACTTCTGATACTTGGAACTCAGGTACTTCCATCTGAACTAGTCACACCAAGAACGCTTTGTAGGTAATAGAGAGAAGGTTGACCCTTTGAATTTAGCAATTGCTCTGCTTTTCTTTAGATATTCACTAATTTGTCTTAGAAATATATCTTTCTCTCTGCAGGCTATAAAAGTCTAGACAATCAGTTCAAATGTTGGCATTTCCACTGCAAATGTCTCTGTTTTGGCCAGAGAAATATTGCCCTTGGAGTTTACACTAGTAGTTAGTGATGTAAAATGGTTCAGAGTGTAATGGATAAGAAAGCATCTCTCTGGTCCCTGACCATTTAGCTCTCTGTGCAGAAGCAAACCAGTAACAACAGCTTTATTGCTGTTGATGTTTTTGTAAGTCACCTTTCCTGGTATAACTGTTAACATGCATTTGGAGTACATTATACCTTTGCCATCATTTTGAACTTTTTCCTCAATGCTTGATGTTTATGGCTCATCTAAAGAATTCCAGGCTTATAAGAGGGTCAGGTTCTCAGCTAGGGTCAGGGAATGCAGCACATTTTCAAATGCACGGACTCCGATCAGTGTACTTAAGAGCTTCAGTACATCGTTCTGCAATCACGTATCTCAGAAATAATTTATACAATCAATTAAAGAGCATTATCAAGGGATGATTTGACAACTGTTGCCATGCCAACCAATGAAGCAGAAAGCTCCTCAGCGTTTAAAGGCTGCACCTGGTGATAGATATAGCAGATTTTGAGGACTCAGACAGAATCGCAGATGTCCAAAGGTGTGGAGGGAACATGATTTAAAGCTTGATGTTTTTCCATTTTTACTGGCGAAAGGGTGTTGATGGCATGTTGTTCACTTTCTCATTAAAATTCTGTCATTTTTCACAAAGTGTTCTGCATTCAGGGCTGAAAATTGAAGTGAGAATGCACTTTACAGACTGATAAAATATGATAGCAAAATGGATGATGTTCATTTGCAGGCTGAATTAATTAAAAAAAAAAAAGAGTTTGTGTCAGTGCATTTATGAAAAGCCCGTTAATCAAACACAACTTTACCAGCCTTAATGGACACATCTTAAACACTCCTGCATTAATATTTAAAATTCCAGTTAGTAAATGGCTCCTAGTGCATTGAGCTAAAAACTAATTAGAATAGGTCATTACAAGAATGAAACAGTACAAGCTGAAAGTACATCTTCCTTGCAACAACAGGTTAGTCATTGGCTGCTCAGTACCAACATTTGTGCTTACATCTTTACCTACACAGTAGCTCCACTTTTAATCTTTTCTGTATCAGTGGGGATGTGGGATTTTGCATTGAAAATGAAAATGAATTCTGTAAAAGGAAAATTTCCTCATGTCCTCCTATGCCATTTACATATTCTCAGGAATGTATTCCTCAGCTGCAGGAATTATGGCTAAAACTTCTGGTCCATGTAAGTTTGGAGGCTGGAGCAGCCTCTTTTTCATACATTGTTATGGTTATACCTCAGAATAGCAGTTTTGGGTGTTCAGTAGGATACTGCAGATCAGGTTACTGTAAATTCTCTGAGACAATGTCTTATGATGAACTTGTTGTGGTCTTGGAACACTGGGGCACTTATCTTGGTAGAGGTCCTTTGAAATGCAAAGTAAATAATGTGTGTGCAGAGACATCAAGGAATAGTTTCTCATTAGAATGGAAAACTTGCATAATACCAAATTCTCATTATAATTTTTTTACATAGAGAGTCCAGAGTTATCCCTGTAAACTCTTTCTGGGATGTTCCTCTTGACCCTAATGTAATGAAAACTGTTAGAGAATGTTTTTGTGTCACAGGTAAACCTATTTCTTTGAATAGTTTTGCTATATAAACTACTAAATATTGCTTTAAAATTTGTTATACTCAACTGACTTGCTAAAAGAAATAATTGGCTCTGTAAATTATTGTGTTTTTTCTACTTTCCTCTCATTGACAAAATCCTATTATTTCTCCACTCTGTAAAGACATCAGTTTTGCAAAGTTAACATTGTGCTTCCAAATCCAAACATGTAAAAAATGAGATGAAGAAAAACATTCACCTAAATATACAAATACAAACACATGTGTGAAATAGAGCTCCCAGGTCCCAAGATGTCAGTTGTTGTCATAGGTATGTACATCACTGCCCCATTTCACAGAACTGTGGCAGCCAAGCTTTCAGGCTATTTGAGAACCAAACTCCCTTTTTTGACTTTAAACAACTCTTAATTTCCCATCTTAATTTATTCACAGGTCTGTTGTGAGATTAAATACATTTTCATGGTCCATCTCTTGCCATCACTGAACCACACCCCTTGAATTCTTTGATCCTAAAAATTGACTATGACAACCTATTGTTTGGGGAATACACCTATGGGATATTCACTTGGAAACAACATCAGAGACCCCAACTCTTAGGACACTAAAAAGTATTCTTCTGGGTCTTGTGTTTTTGCTTGGGTTTTTATTTGCTTGTTTTGGTTTGTTTGGGTTTTTGTTTATTTTCCTTCTAATAGATACAAGTCAGTACCTATTTTGTGTGTAAAGCTAATGCAAAGCAATTTCACATACAAAAAAAATAGACTATCAAGAAGCAAGTTCTGTGTTTCTTTATCTCACAGTAGAAGAAATGATGAGGCCTGTGTACTGACAATCTCTCGGTTCTTCTTCTCACAGCCAAATGACTTGAGGACTTGAATAGGTGAGTAAATACATTTAGGCTGATTTGAGAATGTGTTAAACTGAAATTGCCAATCTAATTCTGGTTCCTGTTTCTGTGAATTGCACAAATGCCTGCTTGCCTAAGCCATTCCATTTGCTGCAGTTATGTCTCTTTTCACGCTCTGCCAGAACAAATCCTGGCATTTCAGAAACAAAACAAAACAAAACAAAAAAACAAAAAAAAAAAAAAAAAACAAAAACAGAAACAAAACCATAAATATATACTTTTACATGTTTTAATGCATTTGTTGAGGTCTCAGATCCTTACCTGCCTTCAACAAGGATAGATGGCCCACAGTGCTATTAACAGATTTGGTATCTTGCTGCAGGTTGAAGATGCAAGTTCAAGAGATGCTCCAAAGGTCTGGCCCAGCTGTACTCAGTAATTTGGGATGTGGATGCAGGACTAGGTATGTGCTTCCCCTCAGTGGGATTAACTACAGCTGCTTGATTGTCTTACTCCAATGAGGCATCCTCCATGCATAAACAGAGGGGTGGAGGTATAAAGGCAAATTTCATGGGGGTTTTGTCCAGGAATAATCTTACAGTTCTCTCCCACCTGCAAGGTCTCAAATATGTCCCTTAGGTTTAGCTTTAAGTCCTAGTCTTTCCTTAGAGTTACTCTAACAGCAGTGGAAACCACAAAGAGAAAGCTTCCACATGGTCTTTGGGCAGCAGAGCCTCATTTTCCCTTTCTCTTTTTTTGGGAGGGAAAAAAACCACCCAACATCTTGCCAAGAACTCAGCTGCTATGAGATCCTGTTGGATATTCATGATTTCTGACTTCCTATGAGGATTTGAACCTTAAAAGCAGATTCCCAGTTCCCCCAGGCCATGGAGGTCTGCACAGGGAGGCTGGATGCCCTCCTCTCAGTGCAAGTGTCAGGATCTCCCATGCCCTTTGCAGCCTGCTGAGCCCCCAGAAGTTCAGAGACAGCCTTACCAGCACCAGACTGTGGCTTATCTGACTGCCTGTTGTGCACAAGAAGTAAAGCAGCTTGAGTGTTTGAGCATGATTAACTTTGCTAGAAATTATTTCCAGTCTTCAGAGTTTGGTCTTTGGAGATGTTACAGGCTCTGTACAAGCCTTTTTCCTGTGTTAGGCAGAGGAGTTGACTCAAACAGTTCCCTGGGGTGTAGTGAGTGGCTCTCTGAAGGTTGGAAGTGTATGTAGGCATCCATACATCCACTTTTCATCTACATCATCTCTTTAAGTGGTGTTTACTGGCTTTGTTTTACAGCTTATACATTTTTTAAATATATACTTTTATTTGTTCTTATTTTTAATTCTATTTCTGAACCTCAAATTAACATCCATCTGAAAAATTCACACTACTCCTGTCTGAGGAGAGGGGTCTGAACAGTGGGCTGCAATCTTACCTTTTGTGTTTTCCTAATCCAGAGAAAGATGGTTTATCTGCTACACGATTACATGGCTCGAACATCATTTGAAAAAAATTCCTCTTCAGCACCCTGTGGCTTGAAGTTTGTGTTCTCCTGTTCTCCTCTCCAAGAGACAATGTTATGTTTGTTCTCATAGAGGCACAAGAGAAAAATTTAAATCTGTACTGTCACAAATGACTTTTCTACCTTCTTGGCTGCTCTAGAAATACAAAGTGCTGGAAGCCAGTGCACCATGGTCTTTAAAGTACAGTCACAATGTCTCCTATGCTTTTTATGACATGAATTTGTTGCTGAATATGAGACATACTATACGAACTTAGTTTCTTACTTGTCTTTTCCTTGGTGCCTTGCTCCTGATGGCTTTGATAGGTCAAGGAAACAGCTAACAGCTCTGAACTGAAATTTAGGAAATTACCTGTGTGCAGGTGTCAAGCCCTTAGGGACCTTCTGTGCCTATAGGATCAGCTAGAAGGCCAGCACAACTTCTGGGTCCTAACTGTAAATTTTGGGCTTTCAAGTCCTGTGTATGTCCTGCACTACCAGCTTACATCCCTACTGGCCTAAACCATGAGTGCCACTTGCTGGCAGAAACAGGCCTGGAGTCATCTGCAAACATTTTCATTTCATTGGATTTCAAGAGAACTGGGCAAACTAAACATAACATTCTTATTGTAAATCAGCACTTGAGTTTAAAAGATGTACTGACTTCCAGTTTTCAGAAGATTTTTTAGCTCATCTGTCTTGTTTTTGCATTATGGTATAGGAAATGCATCCACATGCTCACATCTCATATCAGAGATGGTAACAGCTTAAACCATTCCAAGTCTGTCACCATATCTAGCCATATACCAGCATATTCTTTTCTCTTTTTATAAGCTGCACTCCCACAAACAAAATTTTTGGGTAGTCCTCAGTTTCAAAAGGGTAGTGCTGTGTTTCCCCAGAATAATTGTTCAAGACACACAAAAAAATTGGAGAAAATGATCTAACAGTGTTGTCTTGAGATGTATATACAGAGTCTACTGTTATTTATATTATGTGGCAAATTAAGCAAAATAATATTAATTAACCAAACACCTTCATTTGTGCAACCTAGCACAATATGCACGCCAGCATATCTTAAGAAAATTCCCATCTTGGGCTGGATTTGTATTTAAAAGCAGCATATGTGAAAGGATTCAATTAAAGTTCTTATATCTCATCAGTTTCTGATAATTAATATGAGCTGTAAGGGCTTTATGGATTGCTGGTTTGATAATTCAGTAGCAGCTAAAGTAATAGAGGATATGATGGAAAGACAGCCTCATAGCTGCCTTGTGGAGTGCACTAAATGATTGAACCCAAAGAATAATAGGGATGGAAATTGCTGTGTTCATTCACGGATAATATATGACAGGAGTAAGGCAAGCAGTAAGTTAGCAGATGACTCAGCCAAGCATCTATGACTGAACAAAGTGTGATTCTAACCTTCTGTCATTGAAAATATGTTTAATGGAAACATTATCATTCTGATATATTGCTTGCTAAGATAAGACATGTTTATAGTACAGTTGCCCCGTGATGTTACTATAGGACTAGATTTTGGCACACTTGATCTTGCTGAAATGTACTTCATCCCAAAATAAATCTACTCCTCGTGGAGCAAGAGACTATTCACAAAGAGCAAGTGAGCCAAAAGCTGGTCCAAAGTTGGCTGGAGCTAAACATCACCGGGCAAATAGGAATAATCCTATTCATTTTTAACATGCAGAGAGGAAGGTCTCTTTAAACTCTGAGAACCACATGTAAGGTTCTTCTTTTGTAATAACTCTTTCAACCTATAAGTAGAAAACTGGACAACATAATTTATTTTTTTTAATTAACAAATATGAATGGCCACATGCCTCAGATGTAGATCAAAGAAACAGGATGCTGAAGGGATGGATTAAAGTTAGCTGTCTTTTCCCTGTGCCTGGGAGAGCTCAGTTTGTAACATTTTTTTGATAGAAGCACTCAGGTGTTCAGCAGCAGAATAGAGCACAAAGTCTAGAGTGTTGCATTAAAGTAAAACTTGCTGAAGGTAGGGGGAGGAGGATAAAAATGAAGCATGACAATCTCTAGAGCACATTATACATGTATGCTGGTCAGGGATGGCTTGCAGCAACTCTGCAGTACTGTGCAGCAGTGCCCTGCCAACAGAATTCATGCTGAAAACATATGTTCTTCTGCTCAAACCAGCTTTCACTACATCTGGAAACCAAGAGTTAGAGGGGGAGGGAAAAAATAAGGCAGCAGCATATGTAATTCTCTTCTAAGAGAAACCATTCATTTGTTCATGAAAGAAATCTTTCTGCTTTTATCACCAGCAGAAATTCTCACAAAGTTCTTGAATGGATGTTTTAAAGCTTGCTGGGGAAACAAACAACAACAAAAAAAGTAGTGTGTGGGAATGTAGGTAATGGCAGACATTTATGACTTTTTTCCTGAAGTAAAGTCATGTCTTGATATCAAGAGCAATCTTATTAACAAAAAGTGGAAAACTTGGCAAAAGCATTGTTTAAAATGACTGCAAGACTTGCAAAACCCCCAGAATAACTCTGTTTTGCTGTCAGAAGCCTGGGAAACACAAAACAGATGTTCTGCCCAGCCTCTGTTATTCAGCCAGATCGCTCTTTGCTATGCAGGCAGCTGTACCACATGTCTTTTCTGAGAGAGAAACAGTGCTTTCCTTTGGCGCTCCTGCCTCTTTCTCACTGACCAGGCAGACACTGTCGTCAGACGAAGACAGCTTCTGTCATCCTTCCTGCTACCTAAGTCTGCAGAATCTCCCTGAGACTGAGCAGCTCTGTGCTTTGAAAAATAGAAGCATTAGGTACAAATTTTGGCAAGCCTTGGCTCCTCAGGCGATTGCTGGGGCTGCTGGAAGTCAGAAGGCACTACTCACTCTAATGGGTGGTGGCAGCAGAGCTCTCTGTTTGCACCCTGAACAATGCACGCATTATTAGAGCTAATGGCAGCTACATGTACACGTAATAATATAGCCTTGAGACTGCAGCCTGGGAATTCCACAATAGCAGATTTGGGGGGTTTTGTTCATGGGAGAAAGTATGGTGAGTAAGAGGAAAATCACTTGAGCAGAGGCTGAGCTCTCCCTGCTGGGTTGCTTAAGAAGGGATGGGTGAGGTCATGGACTTCTGTCTCCAAATGACATTTGGGTGAATTTTAAGACATTATGTTGAACTCTGGATTCTCCATTTCAGAAAATCATAGAACTTTTGGGGTTGGAAGGGGGCCTTGAAGATCATTTAGTTTCACTCCCCTGCTGTGGGCTGGGACACCTTGAGCTGAGCCAAGTTGCTCAGAGTCCCATCCAGCCTGGCCTTGAACACCTCCAATAATGTGGCAACCACAACATCCCTGAGCAACCTGTTCCTGTGCCTCACCACCCTCACAGTAAAAGTTATTTCCTAATATCTAGTCTAAACCTAGTCCCTTTCAATTTGAATCCTTTCCCCCTTGTCCTGTCACTAAATGCTAAAAGAGAGACTAAATAGTCTCTCTTCACCTTTCCTGTAAAGCACTGGAAGGCCAAAACTGGGGCACCCTGAAGTCTTCTCTTTCCAGGCTGTAAAATCCCAATTCTCTCAGCCTTTCCCCATAGAAGAGGTGCTCCTTCTCTCCAGACACCTTGGCGGCCTCCTCTGTACCTGTGCTAGCAGGTCCATGTCCTTCCTGTGCTGGGACCCCAGAGCTGAAGCAGCCCTGCAGGTGGGGTCTCAGCAGAGCAGAGCAGAGCAGAGCAGAGCCGAGCAGAGGGGCAGAATCCCCTCCCTGGCCCTGCTGTCCACGCTGCTTTGGGTGCAGCCCCAGACACCATTGCCTTTCTGGGCTGTGAGTGCCCACGGCTGGCTCATGTCCAGCCTCTCAGCCACCAGCACCCCAAGTCCTTCTGGGCAGGGCTGCTCTCCATCTGCTCATCCCCAGCCTGTGCTGATTCTGGATGTTGTCCCAACCCAGGTGCAGCACCATGCACTTGGTCTTGTTGAACTGCATGAGGTGTTCAGCTGCTGCCTCACCCTGAGGGCACGTGGCTCAATATTTCAGGACATTCAGCTTTCTCAGGCTGGGTGGTGGGATCACAAATCTGCATAGGCAGAAATTAATGTTTCACCCAGGATTCACCACCTCCTCTCCTCAGTTCTCCAACAAATGGCTGGTGGTGGTTGGACTCCTCATCCCTGCCTTCCATGTGAAAGTGTTTGCTTAAGCATCTTGCCCTTGGCAAGTTGCGTCTGTGAATCCCCAGTGCTCTTCAGCATCTGGGATTTAGCATCCACTCTCTCTGGGGATGCTTCCTTGGAAAAACACATGGTTATTTCATGTAGGCAGATTGCTGCCTCACATCTGGATATCTGTGAGTACCCTTCCCAGCCATAAACCTTGGTCAGAGGAGGGAAGTCTCAGAATCTGACCCTAAAATCTACAAAGAATAGTCTGATTGTCTAAAATTATCTGAGTATTAATGTAATTTATGAATCATTCTGAAAAGACAGGGATGGGGAAGAGAGAAGCTGTTGCTTTGCATAGCTTCAGCTCCTAAATTCACTGGGAGGTGGAGAGATTTAGACATCTGGCAGTCTCTTAAAATGATTAAGGAAGAAAAGGAGGCTCACTTTCTAGTGGAAGGAGAGCCTTCTAGAGCAGATCACATTAACAAGACACTCTTACAAGGTCTTATTAGCAGAATCATATTAAAATAAAATTGGGAGTCGTGGGTATTTTGACTATATGAAAGGGAAATAATATAGCGAAAGGAAGATATTCTGTCACTCCTTGAAAGACAATTTTTGATAAGGAAGAGAAAATAGTAAAATCTTTTTGTGTTTAGATCCTTGTGGAAAGATGGCTGGGGGTAAAATCAGAGGAAACTGACAAGTTACATTCACATCCTGACAGGAGTTAGTACAAAAATCATGGGGTAAAATATGGTTGCTGGACCCTGCTGGATGGAACGCAGTTGGCATGCTCCACGATGATTCCCCACACAATCTGCAACCAGAAGCACCTGCTAAGGGGTAGGAATGGAGGGTGGAGCAACTGGAGACAGCCAGGCTCTGCAGAAATCTTTGCAGGGAGGAGAACTCAGTGGTAGTTTGCAGCTGAGAAGCTGCATAGCACCTGTCAGCCAAGGGAGATAGGAGAAGGTGCCTTACTGCTGAGCCAATAACTGTGCTGAAATCACTCTCCTTGGATAAACTGGGTTCATTGTAACCTAACTGTAATATTAACACACACCTCCATCCCAAAGTTACCTGTGCCCAAGGTACAACCACCCCTCACTGGGCCTGTGCTCTGTATTTTATTGACTATATTTTTAAGGGTGAAGTGAGACACATCAATCAGTAACAAAGGTATTTTCACCTAAAGTCACTGTCACTCAAGCTTCACCTAAACATAAAGAAATAGTATCAAAGATAATAAATCAAGAATGGGAAAAAATTAGGGAAGACTCCATCATAACTGCTGGGAAGTCAACAGACTGAACATTTCTTCTCCCCCATAGGGGTGCCTGTTGGGTAAGAACCCTGCTCTGTGCGTGCTGAATACTTTCACTGGGGTTTGTCTGTGTATTGCTTTGAATACATTTCTGAAGTCAGATACTGTCACCAGAAATCCTCAAGCCTTAACCTGTCACAATTTTATACTAATAAATAGTGTTATTCCATAAATTGTTGGCATGAGTCCATCACAGATGCTGGCAGCTGCTGGCAGCAGGGAACAATCTCAAACAAAGCTGAAAATCCACTGATGGGTCATAAAGTGGGAAAACCCTCTGAGGGGTGTCCCTTATGCTGTTGGTGTATTTCCCTGAATAAGTCAGTGGAACTGTCTTATCCAGCAGGACTGTTCAGTGAAGGGTCCCCATAACAGACTGCTCAGGCATGAGGGTTTCAGCTTTCCTGGGGTGCTGGCAAACAAATCAAACACCAAGGGTTGAGGAAATCTCCCCACATTAAGGGTCAAGGAAATCTCCCCTATTCACGTGAATAAAGAAGGAGTCATTGAGAATATAAAAGTAAAACATAATTTGTATGAGAGTGAACATGAAATGACAAAGTTTAAGATCTTCATAAAGAAAATTTTAAAAATTAAATGCAAGACAGTAAAGTTTGGTAACTGCAAAGGATTGATAGACAAAGTCTTGTGAAAGGAAAAGACAAAACGAGCTGGCAACTTATCAAAGAATCAGAAGAATAAATCAGCTACAGAAAGATGTAAATTCAGCAAAATCATGAGCTCTTTACTGAACTCACACCCAAGAGGAAATGTAGGAAGTAAACAGTAGGTAAGATTACTAAAGGCAGGTATAAAAAAAAGAAGAGTGTAAGAATAGAGGCATCAAGGACAAGAAGAAATCACTGTACTTTTCTAGTAAGGAAAAGACCAGTGGAGTGGGAAACGGAGAGATGAAGGTCATAGTGTTTAATGACTTTTTTTTTTCATCTATCATCCCTATAGCAGTGATCAGGTGGTTAATGTTGTTAATTCCAAGGACAAAAGGAAAAAGCAAACCAGAGAGAAATTAGGTAGGCTCACCTTTACAACCGGCTGAGCTTCCTTGTCTGACACAAGAATATCTCTGACCTGTCAGCAGTTATCACTGAGGACTTGGAAGAAGCAACTGGGTTACCAAGAGTCTGGAAAACATCAGGGGAAAGGAAGGGACAATGAAAGGGAAAAGAGAAAGCAGAGTCAGAGGATCATGGAGATGTCAGCTTAAATGCAGTCTCTGAAAAATATTTCACAAATAAGCAGACAAACTTCTCGGGAGGAACTGAAAGGTGAAAAGGTTAATATCCAGCTTGGATCCACCAAGTACCAATCATTTGAAACAAGGGGAGAAGCAGTGGATAGCAGCTATCTTTGTTTTAATCAGGTTTTGACAGTTTTACATCTCAAGTTTCACAAGAAAGCAGTCTATATGCTGTTTGTAAGCTGTTCTGGTACTCATACCTGCAGGTCAGTTGGAAAGGTTTGCTCTCTAAGTGAATGGATGCCTTGGACAGGATGATGTGAGATGCTGGAGTCAGTTTTGCCCAGTGCTATCACTATGTGGATAATGGGAAAGGAGCCTTGCTAGATAACTCAGCAGATGATACTGCTGGGAGGAGCTGCAAGTACATTGCAGGAGTGCTTTAGAATTCAAAGTGCCCTTGGGAAACCAGTGAAATGGCCTGGAAAACACACAAGATGAATTTCCACGGTGAAAATGCAAGGTGCTGCACTTTGACAGGATTAATCACAAATCTGAGGTTGGTGAGAACAAAATTAAACAAAGCTGTGTCATGAAAAAAGGCAAACATTGCGTGGGATGTATAAAAAGTACAGCTGAAGAAAGATACTTAGAGAAATACTGTGTGTTTTTACCTCAGCAGTGGCTGTAATTTGAGATGTATGTGGACAAATTTGAGAATGTCCAAGGAAAAGCAACAAGAGGTCTAAAAAAGCATGACCTTGGAGGAAATAGTGAAGGAATTAGCTTGGTGTGGTCTCAAGAAAAACAGTCGGGGGAGGGGATGGTAACAGCTCTTTAGCACATAGAGGCTGCTGTGAGGAGGAAAGGCGTAACCTGCCCTCTGCATCTGCAGGGGATAGGTCAAGAAGCACTGGAGTTCAGCTGCTGCAAAGGAAGTGTATAAAAATTTTCTGAGGCATTAGGGAAAACTTTCTAATAGTACAATTAGGGAAGTACTAGAATAGATTGCCTGGGGAAGAAGTGGAGTCTCCAACACTGGCCGTCTCAACAATTTAGGCTAACATCTGTCAGGAACAACACACATATAACCAAACTGGCTGGGGGCCAGGGAAGTGTCTACATGACCTCCTGAAGTCCCTTCCAGACCTGTTTTTCTCTGGTTCTAATAATTCAGGAGCCTCCCTCCCTGGCAGTGCTCTGTACTTTTGGAATGAACCATTTGACATGCTGCTTGATTACTACCCTAGTTTCTTTGCATTCCTCTGTATTAAGCTGTGGGCTTGTGGATAATTCCTAGCTTATCTGAAAGAGAAGTGTTTTTTCACTTCAAGTTCCTCCAGCAAATGTCAGAGATAGCTCTTCAGTCACATTGTGTATCCGTGTTTTCAGAAGTTTAAGTTTAGGCGCTCAGGACAGCCCCAGATACTAAAACCAGTGGCATGAGAGAGGAGAGCTGGAGCCTAAACCACTGAAGGAGCAAAGAGCAGAGCTGTAGCTTGGTGAGCTGCTGTGCACCACACAGGGAGTGAGGCAGGCTGAGCTCTTACAGCCTTCCTCCCCCTCCCCTGAGGGACAGAAATCTGTGATTTCTCACTGACAAGAGGGAATTGAAGGATCAAGACACAGACCTTCCTTGCCTCCTTAGCCCACCCAGAGATGCCAGATACTCAGAAATGCCACTCAGAGCAGGCAGTGGTTACCTGGCAGTACCTGAGCACAGCCTGTATAACTGAGACCCTCATGGTTGGATCTGCACTCTGCTTGGCTCACCAGACCTAAATAAATACTACCAAGAGAATCTGCTGAACAAAAACCAAAGCGTAGGAGTAGAGAAAGGGTCAGAATTTTTATATTGACCCTGTGTTTTGTATCATCCCAAATCTGGTTTACCAGACTTTCCAGTATCCTCATAAGACATACCAAACAGCAGCAACATTCTCAGAAATAATAATCTTTTAAAGTGCTTAGAAAATACCTGAACTAAGAGAAAAGAGTGCTGCTAAGTGGACCATTTACTTTAATGTGATATTTTTAGCTGAGATGGAAATACTCTGTGGAGGTGCACAAGGTCAGAAGCTGATCTCCATCATCAGTCCTCTCCTGTGACACAGAAGGATCATGCCCATTCTCATCTCTTCCCCAGAAATCTCAGCCCTGAGTTTGTCTTGTGCTTCATCTTCTGTGGCTGTAGCACGGAAACACCTGCAGACAGAGGCAGCAGAGAGGACTTCAGTGTTCAAAGCTTGCATCTAAAGGGAGGAGGAAGTGATGTTCACATATATATGAAGGAAGCATAACTGAGACATCTTCAGAGAGCCTCAGTGAAGCCCATAAACCCAGGGGGAAAGAGAATGGGTGGCTGACAATGACCTCCCCAAAACATTGTCAAAGTGATCACCTCTCAGAGGATTTTGCTTTTCCACTCTGTCTGTCCTCCTTTCATGTCAGCTGACACAGTTTGCCTTCAGTCTGTTCTTGTGGGAGCTCCAAAATCCTCATTCTTTATTCCTCATTCATCTTACCCCTCTAGCCTCTGTTTGCAGGAAGAATTCACAGCAGCCAGATCACTGAAGGAAAAACTTGAGCTTTCTGAATTTCTCAGTGGCCTCAGAACACAAAAGTCCAAAATAATGTCATCTGACTCCTCAGGCAAACACTTTGCTTGAGAGAGACTGTGATAAATCACATTTAAATGCAAGAAGAAATCACCATTCATGGCTGGTTCTGAACGGGCTTGGAGGTCAGTGGCATATGACTCCTGCTCCAGTAGAGATTTAATTTGTTAAAGAGATGAGCAAATAAGTCAGGGCACAGTCCTGGGCAACTAGCTCTAGGTGTCTCTGCTTGAGCAGGGGGGTTGGACCCAGCAACCTCCAGATCAGCCTCAACCATAATGTGGTTCTCTGTGATTCTATGCTTCCTTTAATTCCTGAGCCTGCATCTCCTGGAATGGTCTGTTTCTTTCTTAACTGGTCTTTCAAGTGCTGCTCTCCAACCCTGTGCATTAGACAGATCAAATAACAATTGCCTTCAAACCCCAGTAACATCTTGTGTCCTATGATAAACAGCTGAGGGAGCTGAGGTTTAGCCTGGGTAAAAAAGGAGGCTCAGGGGGGATCCCATTGCTCTGTACAACTGAACAGAGGTTGTGGCAAGGTGGGGATCAGTCTCTTCTCCCAGATGACTGCTGACAGGACAAGAGGACATGGCCTCAACCTGCACCAAGGGAGGTTCAGGTTGGACATCAGGAAGAATTTCTTCATGGAAAAGTCTCTTAAGCATTGGAATGAGCTGCCCAGGTAGGTGGTGGAGTCACCATCCCTGGAGGTGTTCAAGAAACAGCTGGATGTGTCACTTAGTGCTACAGTTTAGTTGACAATGTGATGCTTGGTCAAAAGGTTGATCTTTTAAAGCCTAATGACTGACACTGATTCTGTGAAAATTGTGCAGCCCCTATAACAGGTCTGCTTGGTTTGCCTCCTGAAGTTGCTACATGCAGTAAAATCTCCCAAAATGCTGAACACTAGCCCTGCCCCACACCCATGTAAGGCACATCAATTTCTCAATAAGAAAATGCATTTTGGGAAATGTAGAGCATGGTTGCTACATGCAACTGCTTAGTAAAATCTCCCAAAATGCTGAACACTAGCCCTGCCCCACACCCATGTAAGGCACATCAATTTCTCAATAAGAAAATGCATTTTGGGAAATGTAGAGCATTCCAAAGAGTAGACCTTTCAACTGCAAAGTGTTTTCAGACAGCAAAGCTGCTAGTCTTGCTGCCATCCCACACATGCAGCTATGCATTACAAAGATGAGAAGCAGTCACACAGAAAATGGTGTCTGTGCCTTAGTCAAAACCTGCTGTTCTCCTGGTGGCATCGATGCTTTATTTAGGTCACTTTATAAAAAGGACAAATTAAGCCTCAGGGAAGAATTGTATCCTTTGACTCTGTAGGCAGAATCTGTTCTCATGCTGCAGTAAATGGTGATAGCTTTAGTTTGTTGAAGATAACAGAGATCTTGTTATAATACACTTGAGTGTACTCCAGTGGAAAGCAGGACTTGATCTTTTAATAGAAACAAATAATCAAAAATCTTCACACTGTTTCCTCAAGTTTCACTAGCTGAAAAAAAATCTAACAAAACAAAACATGAGCAGGAATCATAATTTGTTTTTTCTCATTTCACTGGTCTGCCCTCAAGGATCGCTACCAGGTTACATTGATTCCTCAATAAAGAAAGAATTTCATCTGCACCAAGGCCTTTTTTAAAAGGAATCTGCTGCAGAATTATGCCTAATAGCACAAAATCCTTTCAGTAGCAAAAATTCCTTAGGGTGACGAAGTTTCTTAGAAACCTGACTAGCCAATATATAGTTGAAGTTATGTCTAATTCTATACAATATCAGTTAATTGGAGTATACAAATACAGCTATCCCTTTTTCCCCCTTATTTTGTTGTTTTGTTCATCTTTGCAGTTTAATCACAGTTCTAGGGAATTTTATGTCCTCTTTTTTCTTCACACATTTAAATATATAGATAGCTCTGCTTGACAGAATAAATGATACATCACACACCATGCAGCTGAAATATGTGTCCTGCTCCCATTATATAAAGTCAGTGCAACTTTTTGTTCTTCAAAATACTGTCAGGAAATTTTGTAAAAAACATCATCCACATGAGGAGGTTTTCAAACTATATACTTTGAAGGTGAATTTCTTAAAGAGCACCTGCATGAGTTTAAGGCAAATCCTAATGATGTTGGCAAAAAACACCCTACCAAACAAGCCTGAAACCCTTGTGACTTGGTGGACTATTTAGACACATGTTTAGCATGAGAGCTTGCTGTGTGAGCAGCCCATTTCCATGGACTGACCATATCCTCCACCCCCTTGCCCAGTGCCTACCTGATGCCTCTTCTCTTTCTCCTCTCATGCCATCGGTGGCACCAGCTGCCTTCTCACCTGCAAATGTGAACAGCAGGAACAACTTTTGTAGCTTAAAGCTTCAAAACTGCTTAAAGCATGGCTTGTTTTGCCAGAAAGCAAGAAAATGTCTTTTACCTTGGGTGTTGCTGTTAAATCTCTGGAAAAGAAAGCTTCCAGACCAGATTTTGTGTCTATGCCCCTTCACTTGCCCAAGAGCAGCATGAGATTTTGGAACTATCTGTCTTCTTCTCGGCTGATATTTGCCAGCATGTCCTTGCATCCACAGGGCAGTAAAGATATTTCTTACAATATAAAAGTTAATGGCCCTACCTAAGATAGAGCTACAGTGAACTGTCCAGCAAACATCTGTGTAAATGTAAAGTTACTTCTGTGATTTTTTTTACAGTGAATAGTAGATCACCTATACCTGTAGGATAAAGCTGTTTTTTTTCTGAGCCTCATTTGAACAATGGCTTTAAGCTACAGGAACCATAAGTAACTGCATCACATCTTTCCAAAACAGCATGGGTATTCATTTTTGAATGACTGCAATTTCAAACATGCACATGATTTTTACTCTGAAAAGAGTTTAAAAATATGGATACCTAAAACAGAACCAAAACAGTCTGAAATTATTAATTTTATTTTTTAATGAGGATGGACAGAAATTGGTTTGGCCAATTGCTCTGCAGTAAATGTTTGATATTTTAAAATATTTTTAGCTTTAGTTCAAATGAGACAAAAAAAACCTTATGGATGACAGATGAAGATGAAAGAGAAAATTAACATGGAGATGTTGGTATGTGCATACAATCATGTGTGCTTGTTTCAGTATTTGTTGCTATCACAGCGTGAGTTGAGAAGAAAGGGATAACTAACTTATCCTTGGAGGCATGTATAAGAGAAAGATGAAAACCCTATTGATTTTTATTGTGTATTGTGTCTGTCATTCACAAAGCTCTCACTTTTTTAGAAGGACATTTTTAATGCTAGAGCTTCCTTTAGTGAACTCCAGTTAGATATTTCCTCTTAACAACTCTAAGTTATTTGCAGTGGATTTCTTCTTAATCTTAAAATGAAGGAATTCACTTGCCTTTGAGAAACATATCCTGGATTTTTCACACTAACACCCTTTTTCTTCACTCAGTCTGGATCTGTGTCCTATGAGTGGGCCCTAGCAAGCCTGAGAGCAGATAGCTGCTTTTCTAACATGTCAGCAGCATATGTACATGTCAATCCATGTTACACAGGAAATAAGATAACATCATCATTTTAGTGAGGAGTTACTGTAATTTTCAGTTTCTATATTAACAGGAAAAATAAGATTCCTTGGGAAGTTTATGGCCTGAAGAGTGACAAATACTTGCAGTGCACAAAGACATGGTTCCCAGATAGTATTTACTGCAGTACAGCTCTCCAGCCCACATGGCTTGCATCAGGAAAAGCAGGCTGGGGGCTAGCACTTGATACAAGGAGGGAAAAATGACTGGAAAAAAAAAAGGGATGAAAGCCTTCCCAAGAAGTCTGCTGAGTGAAAACCTCTGCCTTCTGCTGAGGAAGAATTTCCAAGTGGATGTCATCCAAGAATGGTTTGATTCCCCAGAGAGGCCTGTACCCTGGTTTCGAGGCACGAGCAGCGTCCACGCCTGCTAACAGCTGTCCCTTCGCCTGGCTCCATCTGTGAGCTCTCTGGAGCCCACTCCTGAGCTCCTGCCACACTTGGCAGCTCCTCCTTTTTTTCAACATGGCACAGTGGACAGCAGCATCTCATCCCACATACTCCAGGCTCATTTATAAATCTGCGTGGCATCATCTTGAGACCAGTTTGCTGTGCAGGAACTTGGTCACTGCCCTAAGCCTCAAGAAGTTTCTTTAGCCTCCAGAAGAGATGGTTGGACCTCACCAATGTCCATCAGCCTCTGAAGGGAGGGTGTCAAGAGGATGGACCAGGCTCTTCTCAGTGGTGCCAAGCAATAGAGCAAGAAGCAGTGGGCAGAAACTGGTGCACAGGAAGTTCCACCTGAACATAGAGCAAGAGGCAGTGGGCAGAAAGGAAGTGCACAGGAAGTTCCACCTGAACATGAGGAAGAACTTCTTTACTGTGCAGGTGCACTGAAACATACAAGCAAGGACACATTCCTCTGAATATTTTTGTTCTATTCCTGTCAAAACAAAAGTCTCTTCCAAAACTAACTAGCCAGTGACATTTTGTCTTGAATGCCTGAAAATGGGAAATCAACTGCTATAAAGAAACCCTGTTGCCTTCCACAGTACCCATGCCCAAAATGAAGACAGGTCAGTTTAACCAGAGGTACCCATCTGACAACTCATCTTACCTGAGGTTATCCAGGGTATGATGCAAGTCTGAAATATACTTTGAGGGATATATATGGGGTTTCAGCTCATATATGGGGTTTCAGTAGCATTGGTTTAGCTGTTCATAGAGAGAGGAGAACTGCAAGAGGCTGCATTTGTGTCAAACAATAGTTGCTGTTTTCACATCTCTGTTTACTGGGCAGCTCTGAGTCATCTCAGGACTTTGCCAGAGGTCTAAAATCATATGAAGTTATCACAAGTCTAGTTCATGTAGAGGGGGATTCTCCTGAAAGAATCTGTGATTCTTTTCCTTGATGTTCCCTGGGACTCACTGGCTGCTCACAGAATGAAAGTGAGAACTGTGTGACTGGGAACATCCTAGATATTCTCTGTCTTGTATTAAAGCTCATATGTGTTGTCAGTTTATATTTATGTATTTCATAACATGGGTGCATGTGTTTCATTACAGTGCAGAGTGAAATTTTAAGATATTAAGGGAAGAACACCCAGCACAAGTCACAACCCTGCAGACGTGCCACCACAGTATAGAGCTTCATCTCCTGAGCCTGGGAGACCTGAGCAGGAGTTAGGGGACAGGTGTTCCATCAGGAGAGAGGGACCAACACTCTCTGGACCTGCCAGGAGAAACACTGTCGAGGCCACCAGAGTCATGCAGGAGTCTTCACTTAGTGTCCATCTCCTGCATTTCAAAGACTAATTATATTTACAAAACAACAGCTTTTTCTTTCTCTCCATTTTTCTTCAATTCTCCTTAGCTGTGCTCTCTTTCTGACTCATATTTTAAATGTGCCTTGGCAGCAAGGTCCTCAGTTCCTTTAATTTATTACCCCTGTTTATGGAATATGGATATTGGGCCAACTTTATTTCTTACATTAAGTGAATCAGTGCAAATGCAATCATTTTTGGATATCCACTGTATAAAATAAGCATATTTAGATGATCAAATAAGTGTTCCCATATGCATGTTGGCTGGTATTTGGTGCTGGTATAGCACTTTTATTTTTCTTATGTGGTGTCCTTTGTCTTCTTTCCTTCCCTTTTTGACTGTGTTTGGTCAGTTATTCAGGAAAAAAAATTACTTGTACCTTAAAAGAAATACTGTCTATTCAGCATATGGCATTTATAGATCTTCGGAAATTCTTTAGAGAGGCGTGCTTCAGATTAGTGGTCTCTCTCCTTCGGGGATGGTTTTAATTTGTTAGCACTTTAGATCTGTAGTCTTGAGGTAGCTCCATTTTCAGTCAATAAAATGGTTAGTGAAATGAGGGTAAAATATTATAATTGTGTTCTTCAAATCAGATTTTTATGTGGGTTTTTTTCCTCCTGGTATGTAAATCTGTCATTCGAAGAGGAATTTTTCCTGTTTTCTTTTAATCTTTGGTGCATGTGCCAAGAATGATGATTTTAAACATGAATTACCACAGTGACTCAAAGTCAAACTGCTGGTAGGCCATTACCCTGGTTTGGGAGGGGAGCCAAAAGCAGCCCAGCTTTGACTCCAGCATTTCCGACTGGAGCCTGCCACCCTGTCTAGGGCCCTCACCTCTGCTCACAGCACTTCTCCTCTTTGGGACCCCAGGTGAAAGACCCAAACCACTCCTAAGGAAAGCCATCCATGCTGGTAAAGGCAAAGAGGTGCTTGGACCACAAGGGCTGCTGGCTTCCTGCAAAGCAGCAGCTCTGTCGGAGCCCAGCTGGCCAGCCCATGAGCCACCTTCACCCCACAGTGGTGTCCAGCCAAAGCCCTCAGCTGGGATGCTTTGTGAGAGGAATGAAGGGATGTACAAATGCCACACAAACCCGGGCCAACAGCAGCCAGCTGTGGCAACAACACTGTGGAAGCAGCTGAAGAAGGAGTCAGCAAAAGGTCTCTAATCTGCCGTGGTTACAAACTAAAGTCTATCCAGCAGACACTTTTGAAAATGGTATTGCCTGTGTGGAGTAAATGAGAAGGGCAATGCTGGATAAATATTGACAGTTTTTTGCAGTAATCAGGGAAACAGGTACCCCTAAGGACTTTGGAACTCATTCAGTCCATCCCAGTCCCAAGGCAGACTCCATATCTAGTCAGTCAGGCAGACATTTTTATAGCCTGACCATGATAACTGTCTTGCCACTGGGATTTCCAACCCTCTCAGGTAGTCCTTCCTGGGACTTTCTTTCTTAAAGTAAAGTCCTTACCTTCCTTTCCAGGAAAAAGTTTTTCCCAGTGTAACACTTAAAGCATTGCTACAACTTCAGCTCATTGTTTTCTTTGCCTTTGCTCATGGACATGGAGAGCAGATTATGCTCTTTGCTCTAGAGCTCCACAACCATGTTTTCCCATTAGTTTTTCCCTGCCTCACACTGAAATACATGGGCATTGCCAGTGGTTCCCGTCCTTACTTCCTTACTATGGACTTGGCCTCTGTGTGAAGAGCAGCCTGCATGACAGAGAGACATTACACAGCTTGTGGGACAAACCATGGTGCAAAAACATGGATGAACAAAGAGGCCACTGAAAGGCAGTCTGAAAGCCACCCAGAAGCCATGGGTGTGCAACATGCCAGAACTGTCTCTGTCATAGTCCTTGTGTGTGCCTGGATGGTGTGGGCCTGGGGTTTTTTGTTATGCAAGTGGTGAATTAATTTCTGACACACTTTTAGATTTTCAAAGGGATATGCACTTGTTTCATAACTGTAAAGTATTGATGTAAATAAAACTGAGAGTCATATTTTGAATCAAGCAGTAGATTCAGTGAATTGCTTTGCAACTTGGCCGTTGTGATTTAGAAATGAACAAACCCTCTCAAAGTGCCCAGGCCCCACTGGAAATGGTTGGCAGAAAACCAGCCTCAGAGCACACACAGAGGAAGATGCTTGTCTCTGTTGGCACCTTCCCACAGGTAATCAGGGATGCATCCCAGAGCTGGAGCTTGTAATTCTGTTCTGAGCCTACTGCAAGAGAATGAATTGCAAAATATCTGATGTTTCACACAAGCAAAGTCAAAAACATCACGCTGAGTAAATCATAAACATGCTTAAAAACACAACAGAGAGCAAAAGCAAAAACACAAACTCAAACAGTTGCCTCTCTTGAAAACCTATAGTGATCATGAGCTCCTTATGAAAGTGAAGCTATGATTTTGTCTGAGAAAAAAGGTTTCTGTTTGAAGTTAAAACAATTAGCTTTATTATTTAGGAAAAAAATATCAAAACCAAATCCAAAACTGGAGAGGCATGCAGTTGAATAGCATTTCATAACATATAGGAAGTTTCCCCATTACACTTGACAGGAGCAGAATACGCTGGAATCAAAGGGGTATGTTAACAACTCAGCATATCTACCCCTTTGGAACTAGTATTAGTCTGTCATATCACCAAAAAATAATAAATCTTTGTAAAAGGCAGCAGTTGCTTTCATACTCAGGCAGCAAAACCCATCTGGCACCATTGGAAAAGTAAAAAAGGCAACATATCTAAATTACATTGTTAAGACACCTACAGCCTAGTTCATTTTCATATGCTACCCATATGTAAGCCCTGAGCAATAGACAGCCACTTAAAAACTCCCTTGTTGTGTGTGTGTGTGTGTGTGTGTGTGTGTGTGTGTGTGTGTGTGTGTGTGATGAGGCAGCGGGGGAGAGAAGAGAGAGAGACAGACAAGGTGAACATGGAGACCTCTGTTTTTATTCTGATGTTTTGAAGCGGAAAATATTGCAAACCCTAACTGGCACAAAAATAATTACACTGGATAAATAAATGAATAAATATAATAGCAGGTTTTCACATATAAAAATTCCTGAAAAGTTTTTTAGCTTTATCAACCCCCTTCCACACCCACCAGAGCATATGGCCCACTGTTTGTGCAAATCAGCCGTCTTAGCTTAAAGTGGATGTTTCTATTAACACTGTGACTAATTACTGAAAACAAACATGTGTAAGTATGATCTCTGCTAACTGCCTCTGTCAACCCATCTTTTTCTTCTTGCTATTCAGTCAAAGGGATTAAGATTGCTTGCAAAAGTACAGTAGACCTCCACTTAGCCTGTTAACTGGCATGAATAAACAAAGCCCATCAACCACAACTGACTCAGGCTTCAAGAAATGTTTTTTACATTAGTTTAAAAAAAACCCCCAAAAACATTTAAAGTGAAAAAATTTCAGAGAATGTTTAAACATGGAATGTAAAGAGCTTGGACATGGGACCTAAGGGGCTGCTTTGGGAGGGGTACTAGAGCACAGCCATGCAAAGCACAGCGCAGGAGCTCACAGGGGTGGCAGACGTTTTGTGCTGAGGGCAACCCGCGCTGCCCCAGAGCGCAAGGCTGGACATACGTGCACACAAAAGGAGCCTCTAGAGAAACTTCAATGTCAGCCTTCTTGTGGTTTTCTCCCATCCAGAAATAAAACCAACAAAAACAACAACAAAAAGACTTAAAGCATCCATTTGGTTTTTGTAAGATACAAAGAAGAAAAGATGCAAGCAGAGTTTTCTTCCAAGTGCTCTGCAAAAGCTGCTACAACAGCATCACAGAGTGGGGGACAGGGAGCTGCATGGCTCCTTGTCTTGCTGCCTACTTGGGAATGGAGGAGAGTGGAGAGACCCAGGCTGCTTCAGAGCATGTCTTCCTTGTCACAGTAGAAATATAGGGGGAAAGAACATCTTTATGGTGCAGCCTGAATGTGTGTGCTCTCCCCAGCCCCAGTGTCAGCGTTGGCTGGGGCCCTGTAGAAGATGTTGGGCTCTGAGCAGACATGGCCAGTGGTAAAACCAGGTCTCAGCACACTTTGTTCTCACACACACTGACTGCCCCTGAGAGTAGCCAGCTATACAGGATGGAGAGAGAGCTAGAAACCATCTTTACACAGCCATGCTGCCTGTCTAACATGAGCTGTGGGACAGGGTCTCAGCGTATTTTACCTCAAGTTGTACATAATGTAAAAACAAATTACATGCTAGAAAATTGCACAAGTCTACATCTGCTGCTTTTTCCAAGCTCATAGTATGGTTAGGAGCCAATTCCCTGTCATTTCTCATCTCTTGCACTTTACACAGGGTGTTTCCTTTATAAAACAACTTGCCTTTGGGTTTAATGATTTCTAAGGAAACATAACTCTGTCAGTGTGCTCTGGTGCTTAATTCCTCCTTTGCTGTTAGTGTCTGCCTGGTGCAGCCCAGGGACACCAGTGTGCTCACTGAACTGTGCATGCACTCCGTGTGCTCTTGGGCTCATGCCCGTGCCTAGAAGCTGGTGTTTGATCTAGACTGAACAAGATGGTCCTAGCCTTCAAAGCCAGCATGTTTACATTCCTCTGCTCTATCTTTCCTCTTTTTTTCAAGTACCCTCAAGATAGGTGTCCTGCTGTTAGAATAAATACTTACCTTGTACACTGCCCTTTTCTCTGGTGGCCTCAACATGCTTTTGCAGACATGGAAGCACTGTTAACTCCTTTTTATCACGAAAAAATGGCAGCACAGTGCTCAGACCTGCAGGACAAAGCAAGGGCAGAAACAGCAAGGAAAAAAACCCCACAGATGTCCTCTCACGCAGCCCAACATGGCCCAGCCTGGTTCAGAGCCACCTAGTGAGCCTTAGTACCTTGGCTTTCCTTCCAGCTACCTTTGCCTCAGCAGCTCCTTCTCTCCCTCCCAAACCAAGCCTCCTGGTGCAGTGGGCTGGGGGAGGCTGAAAATAGGGACAGCAGAGCAAGGGGTGTGCAGAAATAAAGTCCTTAACTATTCAACCCTTAACTGTTCACTGAAGTGCTACGTGGGTTGCAGCAACCAGAGCAGATGTGCTGATCTGGAGGTGACTGGGTCAGACAGCAAGGTCCTGTGAACCAGACTGGTGAACAGAAGACATGGGAAGGAGTGGGGGAGGGAGAAACCCTTCTGAGAGCAGGAAGTGAACAGGATCAGTGCTCAGCTGGCTCTGTCTTCCATCACAGGGCATTTCTTTGGCTGTAGGAGGGGAACAGCAAAATTCACTGCCGTTGGTGACCCATTCAGAAGTGCCTCTCTCTGCCTGAGACAGCGGCTGCACATCAGGGACAAGGGCTCTGGCTTGGGGCAGTGGGGAGGGTATCTCTGGTTCTCCTCGAGCTCAGTAGTGGTACTGACCTTGCATGCTAAGACTAAAGACTTGTAAGGGAAAACCCAGGGATGCAGGGGCTGCTGATTGTTCCTACTGCTGTGCCCAATACCCATGAGGAAATTCAGCTCCAAGCATGGCACATACACCACATGAATCAACAGTCTGAGAGCTGGAATAACTGATGGAGAAACAAGGGAACTATAGGAAAGCAGCTGCAGCAAGGTGTACAAACCCAAACCCTGAGTTGACTGCTCAGCTCTTCAGTCAGCTTGTCAGTGTGACCTAATCCTCCTTGGTACACCTCAGAGAGGGCAGTGGAAGCAGAAACATGTTACTTCCTGGCTTGAATCTTATCAGGTTTCATTTCCTTCTGACAGACATTTTAAATGTGCCACCACTTCTCTGAAGATCCCAAAATATGAAGCAAATCACCCTGGTTTTGGCTGATGTCTAACACTAAGGCAGAGGAAAGAAGAGAGTTGACACCACCTCCTTAGTGTGCTCTGTTAACACAGGATCGGGTACTTAAAGCCTATGGACTGTGGGGGAAATGAGTCAAAATGGTAAATTAGTCTACATTTTACCTGTGCCTCAGCTTACAAAGTTAGGCACAGCAGTTTAACAGACAGAAATCAATCCGAGGGCAGAACTTCTCACTCTTCATAGTTAGCATTCCCTAATGCATGGTGTAGGCTGAAAATTATTTTCTGCTCTCTGAAGCCTGTGGTTTGAAAACTGACAAGTCTGTGTTCAAATTCCCTTTCCACTCTAAATGCCATTTAATGGCAGTGTACCTGGAAGGGTTAAAAATCAATTCTCACTTGGCAGTGGCCCCTTCCAGAGCCAAAGCCACATTCCCTGCTGAGGCACAGGAGAGCTTCCAACTTCCTAGTGGTCATTCACAAACATTGGGCTTGTTTAAGAATAGCCTTAACAGAAACTCTAAACACCAAAATGCTTTCAAGAATATAGATTGTACTGATGATAAGAGAAATTAATCAAATTATTAGAAGCCTGGCAAGAACCTTAAAAGAGGGCTTTGTTCAGTGCTGGTGTTCTGACATGAAAAATATAAAAATGCATTTCACATGTCTTCATGATGCATTTATTTATACTGTTGCATGTCCTCTTTACCTTACACCAACTTGCAAAATGAACAAAAAAATACCTCCTCTCTGCTTAACAAGGTGAAGAGCTGATGCTCCATATCAAGAGTCTTAGGGATATCTGGATATATTTATGATTCTGCTAAAAATACAAACTGAAAAAAGGTCATTCTAAAAAGTATTGATCCATTAAATAGCTTTGCAATGGTCACACTTTCTCTTCCCTTCTGGGAGGGAGGTGGGGAATGATGCTATCAAATCCCAGTTTAAATAACTTTGTGGTCAGGTAATTATTTCATGTCTTAAAAAATGCTTTGTGTCTACAACAAGAAATGATGCTATCAAATCCCGGTTTAAATAACTTTGTGGTCAAGGTAATTATTTCATGTCTTAAAAAATGCTTTGTGTCTACAACAAGAAGCAAGAGAATTACAGGATCCATGGAGGATGGTTTACACTGGCAAAGCATCAACGTTCGAACACAATCAGCGATGTCTGTGTACTCTCAGGAAGTACCTGGGAGCACACCATGGTACAGAGCTAGGACCAAATACTGGATATAAATGGAAAATTGAGGATGTTCTCCTCCGGCTAGGGCAGTCTTAATTGCTGTAACAATCACACTAGAGATGGATTTACTTCTGGAGACAGCATGGTTAATTAAGCCCTGCATGTACCAGAGTACCCTTGGGAACTGCACTGGACAAGGGCTGTAAAAGTTACTGCTCAGTCTACACCTCTGGGAAGGTGCTTCCCTTTCTTAATGAGTATTCCCATTAA